>NW_024885057.1:0-25625 GCF_019232065.1 Centrocercus urophasianus
GCCAGTCTCTCAAGCACAGGTTTTACACGCAGCCTAAGCATAAAAGCAGGCAGTGGAAGCGCTCAGTAAACATATAAGCTTAAATGAACGTCAGTATGGATGCACTCTGTATACAAACACACACGACCTGTGCTCAGGTGCCGGTGAGGGGGGAAGCAGATGCTGGTGCAGTTCAGATCAGCAGTAGTGGATAAAAGCAAAAATGAGATTAGGCTTTTCAGTCAAGCCACCAAAGTCCAGTCTCATTCTACATGCGTTTGCAGAGAGCTGCCATGGAATTCAGAGCCCCTATTTTCCAGAATCATCTCATTCCGTACCCATTCCTCCAAAAAATTGTTTTTCTGCTGTTTTCTTCTTTGCCAGCTGCTGTCATTTCAGATTGTAAATTGGATGATAGATGTGTGATAACACTTTCCCCTGTCACACAGACAAGTGACTTGGGACAGCTTGGGTGGCAGTGCTGGCAAGATTGAAGTGAGCATTCATCTCCTGAGAGAAGGAAATGCATGTTCCTTCTCTGTAACATGTACTGAAATGCTTAATTAAAAAACATTTCAAAATTGCAGCTCCTCAGATCTTACCAAACCTTGCTATTAATGATGATGCTTCTTAAAAGCTGCTGTGAACACTCAAGTAAGAATTCTTCTGTCTGCTATTTTAACCATGTTTAAGTATTGTAGTCAGAACTGAAACGTGCTGTGTGGAATTGAATGCTAAAAGATGAATCCACATGATTTTGTATTTCATTGAATCGTTAAGATTGGAAAAGACTGCTAAAATCACCTAGTCCAACCACCAGCTCATCCCACCTTGCCCACTAACCACATCCCTCAGTGCCACATCCACATGTTTCCTGAACACCTCCAGGGATGGTGACTGCACCACCTCCCAGGCATTAGTCATGAATTTATTGTGGATTTGTGGATCTGTTTTACAGTTTTTAATATTAGGAGAGAAAAAGCAGTGAATAAGCTAGCAATGCTATGCAAGAGTAAGCAACGAGGTAAAGAAAAAACATTTACTAAATGTTTTATATATTTATACATAGTATAATGCCTATTCAGTGGGCAAAATTGAGCAGGATTTGATTCAGTGTAGGTAGGAGCCACCCACTATTATACGTAGCACTAAACCAGTGATGCTGTGAATGGCTTTTCTGAACCTTTTACTACTTTTAAATCAATAAAACACCTACAGTCATGCATGAGTTAGGAAAGAGTGTATTTTTTAAAATGGCAGAGCTCTGTAAGAGGGAGCAGTTGCAGAATCCAGTGACTTATTGTCCTATTAGCTGCACCCTTTTTTTCCCTTTTTGACTGCTACTCAGCTCTTAAATACAGCCATCAAGACATATCAGTACTATATTATAGACACTGTGACGCCATGGCAGAGGAAAATGTCATTTAAACTCTATTTTCATTTCCCATTATTACTGACCTCATGAAAGTTTATCCAAGAGGGATAAATACTCATATCCGAAATATTACTAGCATCACGTGAAGGACTAGTAATTTCCAAACAGCTCTTGGAACTCAGAGCCCCAGCTGCCTCCTTAAGCAAGTATTCTTTTAACTGAATCTTTCTGCAGCTGATGTATGTCCCTGCTCCTTAGTGTTTTTATCCTTAGTACTGAAGGTATGCACTTGAGCCATTAATCTGGTGTTCCTGCCCCAAGGGTTGTTGGATATTAGACAGAAATACAATGTACATGATAAAAGTCCCATGTAATATATGGAAACAGTGATATGGCAAAATGATTTTCTCTAGCTGGGGTCAAATCTGACATTCACATGAATATACTGCTATTATATAGTCAAAGTGGCTCCAGCTAGATCAGCAGGACCAATTTAAGGTTAATACGCTATTCTGACTAGATGAGGGCACAACTCTGAATGCAATCTATTTAATACACAAAGTTTTGAAGCAGCAACAAAAAACATTACCACAGTTAAAAACTTTTGAATTTTTCCCCAATTAGTCTTGCTCACATTCACTTTTTGAAGTATCTATCTATATTTATATTTAAATAAATTCAAAAAATTGAGGAAGACTGCTTGAGATGACAGAAAATATCCAAATGCAAAATCAAATAAATCAATCCAACCACCTTCAACAGCCTCACACTTTCTCAAGTAGAGAGAGGGAACGAGCTTCAGCAAGTACAGTCAGATGACTTTAACACAAATTGCAACATATTTGTCATGAAATTCCTGAATAGTTCTTAGATTCCTGCATCTTATGGGCAAAACCAAACAAGTATCAGGATTTCAGACAAGACTCTTTGCTGAAAGCATCTAGAAAGCTCTGAAAACTATGATGTAGTTGCCTGCTGTAGTCACAAAGGGACACATAGAGTCAGTGTCTTGGTTTCTGGGAAGTATGCTGCTTTATATAAAGCTGATTTTAATCTGCTACTTCAATGTTGTTGAATATAAACTCTTCAACATTCTTCTTTGTCAAACAGTGGGAAATAAAAGTCCCTTTCATTTGAAATTGGAAATAGACTTAATGATTGTTTTGCTATCTATTGTTAGATGAGAAGTACGGGAGAAAAAACACCTTTTATTTCTAGGGTATCTCATTATTTCCTTGTAGTGTGTGAGCACTGCCTTTGTCTCTTCCCGATTCAAATAGAAAACTGAAATGCAAAACACAAAAATGCCATTTCAGAAACAACAATATCTCCTTCCTCGTTTTCCTTCTTCAGCAGGAAACCGCAAAAGGGCTGTAGGAGGTGTCAAAGACAAAATACAGAACAGTAGATCCTTTCAATATCCTGTATTTTAAGAAATGCCTGAGGCATGAATCCCAAAGTCAATCTGTGCTCTATATGGGCTCGTATCTTGTACCACATTCTGCTATGTCAAGTAATTTATACCTGAAATAATGGACTACAAAACAAAGCTGAAGGAAAGATTAGTTACCAGTCTTACAAGTTTTAGTATTCTTCTGTCATTTCTACTTGGTCCTTTTGACTTCACAGACCACAGTGTTGTTTGAGAGTGAGAGGAGAGCCAAATAACCAGGGAATAAGGAAAAAGGGAAAACGATAACCATAGCTCACTACCCTGGCTATCCCATGAAAACCCACCAAAAGAAATAGAAGAGCAGCCATGAAGATTCAGGGGAGAAAGTAAAAGACTACGGATAGAATGCAAAAGAAAACTTACTGGATTTGTGCTGAGGGAAGGCTGTTGCCTTTGTGAATCAGAGCCTAACATTCATACTGTGTTTAAAGTTGCTTATCTGGAAAGTGTGCCAGCCCCAAGAAAAATCTGATGATTCTCAAACTTTACATAAACTTTTATTTTTCTAGTTTTGAAGATGGCTTTTAAAATTGTCATTTTTTGATGTAGGAAACGCATTGCTACTCTTAGACAGTACAGCCTTCTCAACAGGGTAATTTCTGAAGCGTATGGAAGACTTGGACACTAATTTGACAGGCAGTTTTTATTGTATAGGGTTAATGGCAGCTGTTTGAAGCCGCTCATATATATCTGAAATATTAGAATCTTACTGCATTTTATTTCCAGCTTTTTTTTTTTTTAATTAAGACTTGATTTAAAAAGTCTGTTAACAGTATAAGTTTGCAGTGAGAGGAAGAACACTAAGAACTACAGGCAGACAATTCACAGAGGTGCTGTGCAAGTCCCCCCTAGCATTCATTTGTACACAGTGACATCTGTATTAATTGTATACAAACATCAGGGCTGGTGTAAGCACTACTGTGAGCCTCAAAGCAGAACTGCATTTCTGTATGAAGCTATATAGAATTGAAAAATGGGTTATTTCTTTAGTAGAGTATTTTATTGTGGTGATAAATTAAAAACAATGAGATTATTTGATTAAACTTTCTCAGTCACTGCTGAATGGACTACTTTGCTTGTAGAATTAATAAAAAGGCCAAGACACCTCATTAACATGCTTGGTAGTAAGCTGAATTGGCAACAGTACAGTTTAATCCTGCCAAAGGGTATTTGCTGAGGAAAGTCAAAAAGCTTTTAAATCATTCTTAAAGGTTGAGACAAGAGAAGATGACCTTGCAAAAGCTGTAGTCCTGAAATGTCCAGAAGAATTTTCCCTTTCCCCATGAATCCTAGATCTGTTTACTGAACAGAACAATGTTAAATAATATGGCTTCTAACTATTTTAAATGCACTGAGCTTGATTTTGCTGTGCATGTTGATGGGGAAGTCAGATACAAAAGCTTAGGCTAGAAAAAGCTACATGTGCTAGAATTCTCTGGGGTTTTTAGTTGCTGAAAGTCATCACCTAGTTTAAAGTTAAATTACCTGCTCTAAAGGCAGATTTTCATGTACAATACTTGACAGACTCACCACATCACTTTGACCAAGGCCTCACGCTCTGTATTAAAATTTATAAATCAGAAGGACATGGAGAAAGTGAATGAGAAGTGCCAGCAGCTGTGCACGATCGTGTCTACCAAAACATCACAAAGATCAAGATGAATATTATCACTGCTATTTAAAATCATTCATGTATGGTAAATACAGCTACAGAAAGTTAACTAGTAAACTGCTTCATAATTCTCATGCAGAACAGCTTATGAAATTGTTCCCAAACTTGATCTTGAGCTCTTTTCAAAACACCATTTAGATTACTTACTATGGGTACTTATTCTGTATTGTACATCCTAAGTAATGAAAATATGCTTTACAACTGATTTTCTACGTGAAAACAATCTTTAGTATGTAGAATAAATAAATAAATAAATAAATCAGCAGCATTTCTCAATGGAATTACTATTCAAACAAGTTTTAAGTCATTAAAATTTAAAGCAGTGTTATCTACCAACCCAGATTGGTATGAATTATTTCATAGTGGAGAAATTCCACTGGCTTAATGGAGTTGCCTCCAATGCATAGCTACGTAGGTAGCCACTTACTTTGAAGAGCAGCATGATATTTGTGATCACAATCATATTTTCAAAAGAAACGTGGCTGCAATAGATGTTTTTACTGTCAGTATCTTTGTTTCCAACTTTGCTTAAGCTAAGCACAGCTTTACAAAAATCTGTAGGCCCTTGTGTTCCATTGTTGGCAATTTTCTTCTAAAGTGTATTTTAAATTCCTATCTCTAGGCTACCGTGATTGGTTTCAAGCTCTAAGTTTTCCATGTAGGTAAGTTTTCCTTTGTTGGCCTGTGTAAGACTTCTATTCAAGCAGAAATGGGTGAATCTGAAGAATTCCCCCCCAGGCATGAACTAAGTCACATCACCAAAGCCATAAACAAAACTGTAAACAATAGTGAAGGTGAAGAGGAGATTACATCACACTATGATATCTTCACTAGAAAAGACACTTGCCTTGACTAACTTGAAATACAAATACTATCCTTGGAAAAGTAATCCAGAGAAAAATACAGAAGGAATTCATGATTCTATGACACTCTTTTTTTAGAATCTGTAATAAACAAAAAAGGAGATTAAAAAAAATCGTATTAGAGAAGTTTGTAACATCAGCCAGAAATACCCATTTTAACTGTGTCAAATGAGGAAAGAAAAATTAGAATAACGCATTTATTATTTTCCCTAATACATAGCATATAGATGGATTAATTGCGATTTCACACATTAAGTTGAAAAATTGTAGTATTTTATGCTTTATTATGCAGTTGAAAACCAGTTTGTGCCCTTGGTATCTCACGTGGGATTTTTATATTAGTTCTAATGTTTTTTTTTTTTTTGTATACAGGGAACTGGAATTAAGGTAGCCCCTATAAAACACAGTCATTATTACAGCCTGAACACTGAGCATGATATAGCATTTTGCTCCATGCAAAATGCATCCTCCAGCATTCGTGAGTATATACCAATCATATTGTAGCTATCAGCCATGACTACAGTTAATGTCTTGTGACCTTAAATACTGTGTTTCCAGACAGGCATGAACAGTGGGCCCAGGAGAACTTCATGAGGTTCAACAAAACCAAATACAAGATCCTGCTCTGGGGTTGAGGCAACCCCCACTACAAATACAAGCTGAGGGATGAAAGCACTGAACACAGATCTTCTGGAAAGGACTTACGAGTTTTGGTGGATAGGAAGCTGACCATGAGCCAGTAACATGCCCTCACAGCCCAGAAGGGCAACCATATCCAGAAGAAGCATGGCCAGCAGGATGAGGGACACAATCCTGCCCCTCTACTCTGCTCTGGTGGGGCCTCACCTGGTGTACTGCGT
This sequence comes from Centrocercus urophasianus, assembly GCF_019232065.1. Classification (NCBI taxonomy): domain Eukaryota; kingdom Metazoa; phylum Chordata; class Aves; order Galliformes; family Phasianidae; genus Centrocercus; species Centrocercus urophasianus. Next base: position 6,203 of record NW_024885057.1, read on the forward strand.
TCAGATGTGGAGTTCTCAGTACAGGAAAGGCATAGACCTGTTGGAGCACATCCAGAGGAGGGCCACAAACGTAATCCAAGGGATAGAACACCTCTCCTACAAAGACAGGCTGAGAGAGCTGGGGCTGTTCAGACTGGAGCAGAGAAGGCTCCAAGGTAACCTCATAGCAGCCTTTCAATATCTAAAGGGGAGCTACAGGAAAGAAGGGAAAAGATTCATTAACAGGGTCTGTTTTGATAGGGCAAGGGGAAATGGTTTCACGCTTAAAGACAGTAGATTTAGACTGGATTAAAGGAAAAAGTCTTTTCCAGTGAGGGTGGTGAGGCACTGGAACAGGTTGTCCAGAGATGTGGCAGATTCCCCATCCCTGGGGATGTTCAAGGCAAAGATGGATCAGGCTCTGAGCAACCTGATCTAGCTGTGCATGTCTGAATTCATTGCAGGAGAGTTGGACTAGGTAACTTTTAAAGGTCCAACTCCAAGGATTCTATGATTCTATATCCTCATCATAGCAAATTCACTAGGTTCACTATTTAGGAAATAGTTATCACTTTATCAACAAAGATTAAAATAAAGAAAGGAATTGTTTTCATTTTTTTTGAGGGCAACAGCAATGCACAGGATCACGTCTCTTTTACTTAAGTTGGCAGATCAGATTATAAATAGATGTGGCAAGAAGATGCCATCTTCACACAGTTTTACTAAGTTATGGTTTTTAGGCTGGGAGGAATAGGAAAATTAGTATGAAACCCTTAAAGCTATTATGAGAAAGAGACAGCACATTAATCTTCCTGTTTGCTTAGGACAGGAGAAGAAATTAGATGCTTACATCTCAGCAAAAAGACCTCTCAATTGAGATACTAAATAAATCTTTGTTGAATACAGCTTAGGAAGTTTGCTGGAGACTCCATCACTGGTATTTGAGAAGTTAGATGTGCATCTGTCAAGGAAAGAATCCCAAGCTGTCCAACTCTGTTCTCCACAATGGATGCTTCAGTCTTCACTGCTCACTTAGCAATAGCTATTTCACATACCAAGCTAAAATCACACCAAAAAACACATGGACTATATTAGATTTCTAGATAAGTGTTGCTGCAGTTGCTCCTTCTGGTTGAATATAATGTTTTGTTGTATTAGTCAACAGCTGCCTCATTGTTAGCAGCTTAGTTTTCATTTTTATTACATTTCAGTTGTCAAAAAAGACTGAAAAGAAATAAATCCTAGAGGTTGGTTAATGACTTGTTCTCGCTTTTCTAAATATCTATTCTCTCATTAGAAACGAACTCTTCTCCACTACCCCTCCCTCACCCAGAGTTGAGCTATCATTTCATCTGAAAAAATGAAGTTACTCTTGATTCTCATCTCTTCCTCATGGGTTTCCATGAGCTCTATCTCATGTGACCCAGCTCAGAGCTTCAGAGACTATTATCTGTGTTGTGCCTTTCAGAAAGGCAGTTTGTAGCACTGTAGGTTTTGAAGATATCCTTTGGTGATATTTTGTCAACGTACAAATGAAGTACAAAAATGATTTCCCTGCAGCTGCAAAGCTGAGGGGCACAAGGGGAAGTACTGCTTGTAAGTTTCCCTGGCTCCAATTTGGACCCAGGTAGAAGGAAGCCATTAAAATGACACACTGAAAAAGCCAAATCACAAAGGAACAGTTTCTGGACTGTAATGTTGTAACATAATGGAAAGCACAGCAACAACAGTAGAATAGCAAAGCCTTAGGCAACAGTAAGTGACGTCATGCTCAAATGCAACAGTTATGGGTGCACAAACATAGGGAATAAGCTGCTTACCTTCAGAAGGCTTCAGGTATTCACAGCCCTCCAAAGAGATCGCCCTTACCTCCACTGCCAACCCTTAAATAAGGTCTGGGAAGGGATGGATCCTGACCCCACCCCTTCTGGTCCCTTAGGTACATTGCATGTTCCTGAGCACCCCTGGGTTGGCCCTGCGTTCCCACCAGGTGCTCAATCACTGCTTTGGGACATGACTTACCATTTCCATTACATGGACAAATGTTAACCATCATTTCATCAGCCTCCAATGCAAGTACGAAGTATGAATAGAAACAAAGAACCTCCTGACACTGCTCAGAACTGGGAAAAGAAGCTCTGGAAGGAAAAATACACCAACCTGGAACATCCCTAAGAACTTGTTTTGAATACCATGGATTCTAGATTGCTGAAGTATCAGACAAGAAGGGTTATAATTGTATGGCAGCAGTAACAGTTACCAGCATGCCATTTTCTCAGACACACTCATGCACAGACCATAAGCTCCTCTGAAGGTTGCTCACACTGGGGCTGAGCATTCTGCCATCTTTTGCAGGAAACGTGTCACTGCCATAAGCAAGCAAGAAACCTAGCTGTCAAGGTGTATAAAAAGGCTTATGTTCCCTCTCTTCCTGTCCTGAGATCAAACTCCAGCATTAAATTTTTAAAAGAAAGAAAATTTTTTAATCTCTCCTCTTCGATTACTGAGTAGGTTCAAAAAACAACCCAGAGTTTCCCTTCCTTTTGAAGTAGTACACAGCAGGATTGCTACTGCTTGATAAGCAGACAGATGTAGTGCTCAGTGTTACAATTCCACCGTCACCATAACAACATTTACCAGAGATGCTGAGCTACCATCAGTTGAAATGATATCAAGTTCTGCAGAACTATGGGCAGGTGGCAGCTTTCATTCTGAGTCTGTTCCTGCAGGAGCGAGCCAAAACCTTTCAGAAGGACCTGTTCCTTTTGGGCAAGAGGCCAGGCAGCTTCCATGCTTAACAGAGCGACTTGAAGCTTTCAGGTGCACTTCTGATGAAGGTTTGCAAGCATCACTAATTCATTATTCAGCTTCTAACTCAAGTTTTTTGCTGCCTGGATTGTCAAGCTACAAGGAATCTTCTGGAAATTAATGCCTTCTTTCTCCCACGCTCTAACTCCATGGATTATATAAATCAAATGGAATTAGCCCATTTCAAAAAGGGCAGGTCATTTATCACTAAACACTTGTGTTGGTTTTTTTGTAAGCACAGTATTGGTGGAAGGTGTTAGCTGAAAACAGATTTCCTTTCACTCCAGAAACAAGCTTTTAAAATTGTTTAAATAATTTTAAGCAATTAGAAACATTATTCACATTTATTAATGAATTAGCAGTACTAGCTAATCTGCCATGAGATAACACCTCTTTTGGGGCTCATTAAAGTCATAAATCCATCCCAGGGCGGCTTGTTCACTATGCTCAGTATAATAACTTCCTTTCAATTCTAGGCCAACAGGCCATAGATGCAGGTAATTAAGGACCTAGTTAAAGATGCAGAAAAAAGCTCTTCAGGATATGCTTAAGGTGAGCTGAAGCAATTTCTAAATTTCTATTTCACATTTCCACGTGACACTGTCTGCTTCATGTCAGAAAATGTTGGGAATTGGCAGATTGTACGTCACTGGTACTTCCGTGACATTTTCTATACAAGAATCAGTTCTATGAAAACAGCATTTCTCTTTACTGTAGGTAGTTTCAACTCCGCTTTTTAGATGGTGACAATGTGGTATAATATTAAAATATAAGATATTTAATTAATATAATCAAATCTTTGTGGCGGACACAGAAATGAAAACCCAGTTCTTAATTGTAGCACTTATGCATTCACTTCACCAGTGAATGGCAGTGAAGCTCCAAACACACAGTTTGCTCTGGAGCTGACACTACTCCACTTAGTTGTAGTATCACTTTGTTAAATCTGGCCAAAAAAAAAAAACCAAAAACCCTCCTTAAGTAGTGGTCTCCTCAGGCAACCTCATCTAATGCCAAGAGGTTATGAGAATAGATTGACATTCAAACAGTAGCACAATAATTCACTGTCAGAAAAAAACAGAGAGAAAATAGCAGAGGACCATAATGCTTAGCAAAGTAGCATAGATAATGTAATACAGAGTTTCTTTAAAGCATCAATTCTAGTGGCATGGGGCAAAGGCAGCAAAGAGGAATCCCAGTGAATGGAATTTTGGGGCTAAATAGCACCAAATCAGTGCGTTGTGTCAACAGACAAAGGGAAAGGAATCACTCACTTCGGGGAAGTTCAATCCAAAGAAGCCTACGGCCTCCAGGTGGTGCAAAATCAAGGCTTTGAACAGGTAAATTCAGCAGGAAGCTCCATACAGAAAATTCTGCTGTAGCCATGTTAAATTACTCATTGTTTTAGTTTTTTTTTCCCCTGCTGTCCCTATAAGTTATTCTGTTTTTCTCTTCTTTGTAGTATTTTCATATTGTTCATGCATCAAAGCTCTACTTAGAGCTAAAGAAATTGAACCTACATTTTGGAGTAAATTGGAAACAGGACAGAGGCTACTAGAACCAAGCACACAAAGATTTCCATCAAATCACTCCAACTGTGAAAGCCAGCACTCCATGCTTACACCAATGCATACCTGGGAGAGGTTATTTGCAAGGGTCATCATATGACTCAAATTATAGAGGGTAGCACCTGTACTTAATCTATTATGTAACAAAGCAAAGAAGAAATACAAAAGCAGAAATTTAGACTACTGTTATTTTTCAAAGTATTAAGAGACTTTAATGGCCTGGTTCCACACACACTTTCATGCTTCAAAGATGAACTTTTTGCTCAACTTGTTTTTCACAGTTTGACGACTCATTGCAAGGAATTTGTTACAAGTACCTGAGTGCAAAACAGCTCAAAGAGCACAGGAAAAAAAGTAAAATTCTAAATAAAAATATAATGAGAACAAAGATGAGAGAAAAGTTGCACAAATGAAATGACAGCAGACTACAAAGGATACGGACAGAGTCCCAGAATTCCAGGAGGAGACTATCATGATGACTGTGCTATTCAACTACTACTTTCAGCACTAGAAGGAAAAAGCCCTCCACAGCTTGATAAGTTCCTTCCGTGGACATTTGAACAATTAGATCCCCTATTTCTAGAGTGCCTGTAGAATAGGTATCATCATAGCAATTTAAGCCCAAAGCAATGAAAAATCCATGAGAGCAGAGTACCTTGCTGACCAGAGGAACATACACTGATTTGGTAAAGGCATTTTCTAGAATACTGCAAACAATTTTATTTATTTATTTATTTTAATACAGGACTAAACATCCTCTTTGCCTACCACAAAAATTCAATAAGAGCATCAGAACATTACAGGGCTAAACTCAGTGTGAGCTGTAATCCATTTTCTGTGGCTAGGGAGCTTGGCACTCATTTATCTTTGCACCTACAATGGGCTGATATGAAAACACTGTAGTACTCTTTTCCCAGCACTTGCAATTCTAAGACAGAATAGAGAGAACAGCTCTTTAATTGACAAGTATCTAAATTTTCTAACACTAGGAAACATTGTTTAATGATTGCCACATTCAATAAAGTTATATTCAATATAAATGCTGGGGGGTCTTTAAAGATTTTAAAAGTCGAAGTCCCTGAACCCGTAACAAACAAGTTCCAAAGGAATTTACCTGGAAGCAAGCATACATAACAGCTCTTACTTTCACCTACTTAACAGTATGGTTCTAAGTTATTTGTGACATCGTATTTAGGACACCCTATAGTTGGTCTAAGAAATGAAAATAGAACAGTGCTTAGTAGCAAATAAATGAATGTGGTGTTAGTCTTGTTCCTTTATGACTGCTTTCTCTCCAAAATCAGCATACCTCCAACTCAGAGGATGGAACAGTTTTGTGAGAAGTGCTTGCACAAACCCTTCCAAGCCCTCAGCAACTTTTGAAGGATCTAAGGCTCTCAGCTTAGTTCTGTTTCTCCTATATGACTGGCCCAAAGGAAACCCAAATCAAGACTTAAGGGTAAGATTCCAGCAGAGCACTTAGTAGGAAAAACACATAACTGGTGCGAACTGCTCTCTTTCAGAATATCAAAGGTGTGAGCAGAAATGTTCTCAGTTCATTTTCCTGGTGCACTGCGAGTTATCGGTGTTCATCTTACAGACACATACTGACATTTAAAAATAATTTTTAAAAAATCAAGCAACTCTTCTGATCTTCTGTGACCAGTTAGAAGCCAAGCTGAAGATGAGACATCTAATTTCAAAGCTACTTCTACTTATCTAAATGGTAGTTTGAGAAAAGCATAAGCATGCTTTTCTACTCAAAAATCAATACAAAGAATTTCAGTTTTGAAAAGTATTGAGCTACCTGAATGTTAAGAATTGTTTTGCTTGTCAAGACTGACACTGGCGCTTGCATACCTGTTTCATTAATGGGGAGAAAATACATTCAGACAGCAGGGAAAGCAGATCTGACTTTGCAGTGCTTTCCAAAATACCATCCACTTGCCTAAGCGAAATAAGATTTTACCAGGGTCTTAAAGAAAATTCAACAGAATGTCTCTTTTCTTGATTGCTTTGATCAGCTGTGAGGAAATTAAAAAGGCTGTTTCTGTTGGGCTAACACTAAAATCCTATTGAGATGAATGGTGCAATTAACACCTCTGAAATGATTTGCTTGAGCATTCATAAAGTGCTGAATGTCACCAGAGAGTACATTTTTTATAGATGACATTTATAAATACCCATGAATGTCAATATATTAAGAAGAAAAATTGTTCTAATATACGAAATACAACCTATAGAAAACTTTTTCCTGGCATGAGAGCGCAGCTGCTCACTGTTCTGGCATGAGCTGGAAGCTCAAATATCACTCTGAAGCTAGAAAGATGGGATCCAACTTTCGATTTTCAAAGCACTTGCTCTTAAAAGTGAAAATAATAAAAAAAAGGAAACATGGTTTTACTAATTCTAAACTGCTTGAGTATTCATTTTACATACTGCTAGACTATGGTGGAATAGAACTGCCTTCTTACTATATCATAAATACATCAACAGTTTAGACAGAAGGAGGAAATATAGAGTATAATTTAGGCAAGGGTTGCAGTTATGCAAGACAGTTCGTATTTGAGCTTATTTAGGTATTAAGTAGCACGTTCTGGAAATGTTTAGTTACAAATGGTGTTTGCATTAATCTTCTGGAAATTAATACTGTAGTTAAAGACATACAATATGTATTCCCACAATACAGAACAATCAGGAATTATACAGTCAGTTGCTCTTTTTGTGTGTGTGTGTACATGTACTCTTGCCTGTTCAGGAGAATTTTAGAAGGCTAACTATTGTATTCAGCAGCAGTCACCTAGAGCAGTTCACCATTCAGGACTCAGTGAAGAGCCCATCATGCTTTAGGTGCTAGCTAGACTCCCAAGCTGTCTAAGGGTGCTGTATAGCAAGTCCCTAATAAGCAAGTCCATGACAGTTATGTAGAATTGCTGGGATTTAAGCTCAAGCAAATCCTATAAGATCTTTGAGAAGGTGCATCAGCTTTGTTTATGTGGCTTTCAAAAATATTTTCCGTAGTCTCTCTCTTCAAAAGTGAGAAAAAGATACCACAGTATCAAAGAGGTCTGGCCTCCTGCTTTTTTTGAAACACAGGAGAAGACAATCTAAAAAACCAGGATGCATGGGAAAACAAAAGCAGACTGCTTAAAGAGGGTCCCTTTATTAAGCTTATTTGAAAGCTCCCCTAGCACTAGAAGACAGATCTCTTAATTTTAGATCCATCAGATCAGAGTTCACTATAGGGGAAATCTCACTTACTGATGTACTGCAGCTTGCAAGACATAGTGCTTACACTTAGTTTCCGGTCAAACTAAGATTCAGATATGGTTTCTTCACAGTTTGACAAGATTATGGTTCAAAAGGGTCCCTCAACAGTGATAACAAACCTAGAGCATCTGCAGTCAATTTAGAGCACACAGATCACATAAAGCGAGCCTTATTAACAGTGCTGTGTTACTCCCCCTTACTCCGGGTAGGAGAAAAGGCTCCAACAATAACCTGCCAGTGTTAGACATGCATTAGTGTTAGTCCTACTTCTCTTTGATTGCCTTGGCCTCTTATGCAAAGAGGAAACAAACAGCACTTGAGTATGTAGGATCCATCTGAAAAGATGTGCAGTCTGTTTTCCTTTGCAACAGACTTTGAGACATCTGAAAGGTCCCTTATTACTAACACAAACAGATTATGAAATTTCTATTTCCCACATCAAACACCTATAATTCAATGTTCAGTAATCCATATTACAAAAAGACCCTATTTCTTCCTACCACAATGAGCATCTGTATTTGGTGGTTATAGATTCAATGCGCATGAGAAAAATACAGAACATCTAGATTTCTTGTTAAAATAGTTTTAAAAAAATCATTAATGCTTTCTTTCTCTTAAACCAAGTAGACCTTAACACCAACAGCAGTGTAACAGAATATACCACTTAGAGAGCACAGATTCAAAAGCCTTTATAGTTCAGTAAAGCATTATGTACATGCCCAGTGACTTCCTTAACAGCCTAATCAAGACTATGTTTGAACCACAAGTACACCTCTGTTCTGAAATTACTGAAAACAATTACACAAGTACAAAGAAATTTCATATAAAATTATGTAGCTGAAAATAAAAATCAGCATTGATCCACTTAATAAGTACTGCAGTTCTCTAGTAGAAAGCAGTTCATTTGCAGTAGTCATGTAAAATGTCTTCCAGAGAACTAGAAGCATTCCTAGAGAGCTTCAGCTATAAGGTGGCTTAGTAAAGCATACCAGCTTCTTATCCTGCACCTGACAACCAAGGGGGGGAGGTTGATAAGAGCACCTCTTCATAAGAGCTGATTAAAAGTGAAAACATAGGGGTTGCTGTTTTGCTAGCAACTAACTGCATTTTTGTATTTTTGACAAGCTAGTCCTGTCCTAGATTCATAACCAGTATCTCTCAGCATACCCCTAACTGAGCTTTAGGCTAAGATCCCTATTGCTCATAGCCCAAATGCAGACATTGCCAGAGAAGGGTCCCCCTAATAGCTCAGCCTCATTCAGCAGCCCATTTCCAGTTGTGTGTGTGCTCCTCTTTCAGCCATAACCAAATACATTTTTCTGTCCATTTCCTTTATTTTCAAATCTCTGTTCACAGTTAGATGATCACAAAGGTAGCCATAGATTACTTCAGCTGATGAACTGTTCCTAGCAGTAGTATTGATTCCTAATGAGGTCAAGGGAGGTGATCCCATCCACGTACTCCGCACTGGTGAGGCTTCACCTGGAGTACCATCCAGATGTGGATTCCTCAGTACAGGAGAGATGTGGACCTATTGGAGAATGTCCAGGGGAGGGCCACAAAAATGACCCAAGGGATGGAACACCTCTCCTATGAGGAGAGGCTGAGAGAGCTGGGGCTGTTCAAACCTGGAGAAGAGAAGGCTCCAGGGAGACCCGAGAGTGGCCTTTTGATATCTAAAGGGGAGCTACAGAAAAGAAAAGGACAGACTCTTAACCAGGGTCTGTGGTGATAGGACAAGGGAAAATGGTTTCATCTTAAAGAAAGTAGACATAACTTAGACATAAGGAAAAAGTCTTTTACAGTGAGGGTTGTTGAGGCACTGGAACAGGATCCCTAGTGACGTGGTTGATGCTCTGTCCCTGGAGATTATCAAGGCAAGGCTGGATCAGGCTCTGGGCAACTTGATCTAGCTGTGGATACCCCTGTTCACTGCAGGAGAGTTGGACTAGATAACCTTTAAAGGTCCCTTCCATCTTTAAGGACTCTATGATTCAGACTCTACTCTCCTTATTCTGAAGATCAACACTTGAATATTCCTCATATTCACACAGAAGCAGCAAGACCAGAGTACAACCCAGGGAAATACAAAAGTAACTATTACTCTTTAAAGGAAGCTATGCTTTACAGACTGAAAAGCACATTATACTGTAGACACAATTCTCGTTAACTGTTTTATTTTTCTCCTCAAAAAAATTAACGGATAACTCATTAAGTATCAGTTTGGTCTTCTTTTTGCTGTTTTTCTATAAGTTATTCTATTTATGTCATATAAATGTCTATTTCATGTCATACGAAACTGGTACTATCAAGTTTTCTTGATATCATCACTCTGTTCTGAACATCACATTTTCATAATCATTAAGTGACATTAAGTGGTCAACAGGTTCACCCTCTGTGGCTTACAATTTGAAGTCCTGAGTCCATGGCTGGTTTGGTAAGGAACTTTGTTGCATGTGTAGTTGCCAGAGAATATCTTATGGCATCATTTCAGCTCAGAACAGAGAAGATTCCAAAACTAGCTCAGAATGATCTTTATTGAGTGGTGCTTTGCCGCAGTTCAAATAAGTGCCTATTTCCTGACACAGCTCATGTTTCAGCAAGGGAACTGAGGTAACATGGGGCATTACCCCACAGTTTGCCAGTGTTGGAGCTTTGCACATTCTAAGCTACGATGCACTCTTCAGAAGCTTTCAAATTTACCACTTTCCCACTGGATTCCCAACTGATTTCTTTTTAAAGCTATGGGGAAATGTGAATGGGACAAGTTCATGTTTGCTGACAGTAAACCTAGAAAAGAAATGACCAAATTCCAATTTTACTGCTCTGATTTTTATGTTATCCCATAATTGCAGAGCTTCATTTCCTACTTATAAATTGAAAAGCTTATTGCAATACATTTTCACAAGCATAATCACATACCCATATAATTCAATCCTTACTGTATTTTATACTATGCATTGAAGTGTATTAGAAAACAATCTTAATGGTTTGTTGTTAACACATTTAGAAAATTCAATCAGGCTTAAAATCATTACTGAAGCATTTGACAAAAATCTCAAAAGCTAATCTCAGAAGAAATCTTTCATGCACCCCATTGTGTAGTGCCTTATCATCTCTTTTTGTAGGAGAGGGAGTACATGCCAATTTGCATACACTGAAAACAGCTTCTAGCAGATTTGTACACCCTTCATAAAAGATGTTTTGCACATCTCAGTAAATCTGTGCCTTAGAAGAGGTCCAGATAAAAACCTCTCTTCTAGCACAAAGAAATTAGGTACATTTCCAAGAATGCATTTGACTTCATTTTACTCCAGAACACAAGGGACTGATCAAGGTACTCTGCACATCCAGAACCCTCATCCACAGCTATTTTGGATATACATACCATGCAACATAGGGCCACAAAATTCTAGTTAATGTTCTAGTATCTGTATCATGTACCATCATGAATTACAGGGAAAGGTTATCAGTTGTTTTTGTTTAAGGATTAATTTAACACTGCTAACCATTTTATTACTTTTATCAAAAAAAGCAAAGTCTATTTTTTATTTCTGTTTCATAGTTCTTAGGAATATTAAAAACCAGCATTCAGCTCTGCCCCGTACCCCTCACCTTCCAAATTATTCAGATACTTATGTAACTGCCATGCCAACTGGAAAAGAAAGAATACACAACATTCGTACCTCTAGCACAAATTTCAGAAGAGCATGTTCCTTATGGTCTGGCAGACTCTGAAACTGTATTGGTAGTTGGTCACCTTTAAAAGACATGGAGGAATGCAGAGATCTTACATATAGCATAAATACTTAAATATGTACTCAGTTCCAGCCTAAGGTAGATCATATAACCTATCCATATTCCTCCCCAAGAAGCACCCATCTCAAACATATTTGTTTCCCTTGAGATATACACTCAGCCAAAAAAAAACTTATGACCTTGCTGCACCAGTACATGGAGTTGTTTCCCTCAAACCTCATCGGACTAATTCTTTTATTTGCACAATTTCAAAATGTCACTCCATTGCTTCCTGTTATGCAATTGAGGTAGAATCATTAGAAAAGGAGCCTGAACCTATGGGTCTTACAGGTAAAGTTTAGGTCTCCACTTTCCTTGCCCCTCAAATCTTTCCCTCCTCCTGTGTGACTAACACGGAATGACAGGGTACTAAAAAAATTAACGAGAGTTGTTACTCAAGAAGCTAGCCAGCCAGCATCAGGATATTTTGCTTAAATCAATTTCTACAATACTCAGAAAGTGTTAAATGGGGGGAGTAGAGAACTGAGGAAATATCAGTCATCTTGATACAAAACTGATTCTTTCATGATAGAGAGGCAGATCTTTGTTTATATATCTGTGAAGTTCTTTGTAACCTGGACCACTGTTGGAGTGTTATGAAAAACAAAGGCAAAAAGCAAACAGACACTCTGTAACATAAGCCATGACCTAACAGATGAGTTGAGGTCTCTCTGGAATCCACACAAACAATTTGTACACAGTTTCACTAACACTGCCAGAAGCATAGTAGTCTTTCTGACAAAAAATAACAACCTCCTAAATGACAATAATGCTCAGTTATATATATATTAAATTCTCTTTATTACCAAAAGATAAAAAAAAAAACAAACAAACAAAAAAAAAACCATAAAACAATGTAACATGCCCTAAAAAGGCAGCTCAAGAAATTTTTACTTCTGATTATTTTAAATGTAATATTCCTAAGTTGCTATTACCACTAGTGCAGGACCCTTGAAGAACCCTTGATAGGGTTGAATAAAAAAAATAACAGAAACAGGATTGCTAACAAGGCACTAATTTCAAGTGATAATTGCTGTCTGTCAGTCATTTCTTTTCAAAACAAGTCTTTTATCATTTTTCATAACATATTTATACCAGATAAACCAGGGGCAAGGAACAGCGGTCTCCCACACATTGAGCAGTAACATGCCAACTACTAACCCTTGTAAGGAGGCGAGGCCAGAGCCTGCTCCAGCATAACAGCTTAGAGGAGAGCTCAGATGTGAAGACAGACACAGATTGAAGGACCCACAACAGTAACTAGTTTTACCTCCAGAAGCTGTCTTCTTCCAAATGGACTAATGACTCTTTTTGCTCCATTCTTTAACTTAGGATTTTTAAAATGAGATGAGGAGTAGTCAGTCACTAGGTTAGCAATTTAGTGGCTTGCTGAAACAACTCTGCCAATTACAGTGCTTCTGAGCAGGAACCCAAAGCTGAAACCTCCCACCTGTGATCACACTTCATCCCTTCCAAGCATCTCCACTTTTTTAATCATCTAAAAAAGCTTTGCTTTTCCCATAGCTTCTTGCAACATCCCCAAGGAAGCCTGTCTAAGGGCCCAGACTCATCTAAGTTGTCCAGGGCAGATACCCAGTATCCCAATCTCAGTGCCCAAAGAGGTTGCACATTCAGTTTCCCCTTTCATAAGGCCCTGCCACACATTCTGTTACATTCACTTCTTACACACAAGTATCACACTTACCAACCCTTCTCCCAGACCTCTTTCCTATCTTCCACACCCAAACACCTTTCCTCAGTACTGTCTCCAAGCAGCCTATCCCTCTCACTCCTAACTCTCCAAGGCAAACTGTAGCATCTCCACCAACATCTCACATGTGCTTTCAGAGCTCCTTTTTAAAGCAGTTGTTCTTAATTGGCCATTTAGGGAAGAAGAGGAGTAAAACAAGCAGAATGCAGGAAAGTTTCTCTAGGGCTGGTGAGGCTGATATGACAAGGTAGCATTCAGCTCAACTACTCCCATTTCTTTCAAAGGATGTTGCAAAACCAAGTGACTGCATAGAACTGTTGCACAGCAATTCAAGGGTTGGAGGCAACTCTTCACTGTGAAATAATTTAAGAAGTAGTTTATTTATTTTGTTAACAAACAGTCTGAAAAGAATACTGACTACAGTGCTCAGCTGTCTGCATGGAAGAAAAAAGCCAAAGTGTTCATTAATACTGTAATTCAGATGTATTAGAAAATGCAAGTGAGAAGGCTCATGTTTTAACTTGGTGTGAAACAATTTCCAAGAAACCACCACCAATAAATTCAATGGATTCCTTTTTTTCAGTTTTCATCTTCATTATTTCTGATGTTATAACTTGACAGTGTTTTTTTTTAATTATTATTCACATAGAACATCATACATCTGTGTCTTTGAAAAAAGTTCTATTATAAAATCATAAAAATTAGAATATTAATACTTTGAAATTTTATTAAAAATAAGGATAGTATCTGACTCCTGATTGCTCTGCTAGTTATGATTTGGGCAGAAACCTTATTTCTTTCACCTTTTCTAGACAGGACAGTACATTTCTAAACAGCTTTTAGGATGGAAATAAGATGGAAATAAACTTATTCTCAGAAGAAATATAGGTAATGTTATGTACATCCAGTTCTGGATGTTAATCAATTTATGGAAGATTCCTAGAGAGCCTGATGAAAAAGTTAATGGGCTTTCTCCATAGCAGAACTCCTTAGAGGCTACTAAATATCCGTGGCAAACTTAAATCATCCTTCCAACTGTAGTTTTATATTGGGGTCTTGAAATAGCTCAATAGAGAAGGTTTTTCTTATTAACTTCTGTAGTTATTGCAATAGTTTGTCAAACAGTCTACTGGTTTAACCTTTATTAAACCCAATAAAGATCTTCCCAAGAAAGCTTAACTGTGATTGAAATCACATCAGCTTTTGCATAATTTTACTTACCTTACCTTCTTCAGGATGTGCTGAGAGGAGTCAGCAGCTCCATTTGCCTCCCTCTGGAACATTACATTGTCTGACAATGTGCAGGTGACACACGAGGGACCAGGGCAGTGATGGCCCTCAATTGAGCGGGTCTGTGGTGAACCCCAGCCTCTTGCACAGCCAGCCTGTAGATGAGGATGGATGGAGAGCAGTGCAGATACACATCTATGTGCTGTTATCTTTGAAGTGAGGGCATTTACGTGAGTAGAGAGGATATGGGTGGATGATAGGCCTGGACACTTGGAAAAGCTGGGAGATGCCCTGGTTGGAAATGGTCATTGCAAGTGCCCTCTCCTGTCTAACTCAGCCCCAAGTAACTGTGCATAAAGGTCTTTTCCTGTCTTTGCACAGGGTTTGCTGTGTTACTTTGCAGAGAGCACACAACAAATTCAACAGATAGTTCAAAGAGCATATTTTTGAGTGCTCCCAGCTCCCTGACTCCCAAATCCAGCAGCACCCAGCCAAACAAAAGTCTGTGCCAGAAAGCACACCTGTCACCTCAGCAAGAAAGCCTTTGTGCCCAGCAAGGAATGCCACGAGTGCCAGTGCTGCTGATATTCATTTTGGCATGACCTTACTTCTGGAAGAGCTGCCATGGAGAGAGATAGAAACAAACTACGCATGTCTCCATGCCATTCCAGGTACGCTCTTGCTTTGCCTTTTTGTGCTCTTTTTGTTTGGCAGCATGACTCATACCCTCTTACTTTCTACCTAGACCACTCACATGCAGTTCTTAAGAGTAATAATGGACCAGCTCTGTCTCTTGGAGGTGTTCTGTCTTCATATAGGTCTGCCTCTCATGGTCTTGGGAAAATACAATATGCAAAGGTGGAAGTATACATACAGTGCTGCAAAAACAAGACTGAGCACAATAGTAGAGCAGCAGCCATACTCCCTAAAAAACAACATTTAGTTTCATTTTTGCCTGTGCCCACATCAGTCAAAATTTTAGTGATGAAGTTCTCCATCCACTTGTTAGTTTCTCTCTTCAGTACTGTTGACCTCCTGCAACAGCACAATCCACTAGCTAATGAATAACTGCTTAAGAAGCATCAAATGCCCCTCTTGGATGAGGAGGTAAGAAAAGAGGGCTATGCCAGTGTTCTAAGTTCACAAGAGGTTCAGGCTGACACTTCTAATCATGAACTAATACCTATGAAGTTGTAGCCTTCCACCTGTCATGGTGGAAAGCGAGGAGGACCTTTTTGGGTGTTTATTCCTGTAACACACAACGTGGCTGAAAGAGAAGTCTCCTTACCCCCAGCTCTGACAAAGAACTTGCCTCCTGACTAATCTGTTTCTTCTGGAGAGGGCAGGAGACGCTTGCATACCACCACGGCTTTCTGCTGTGGTTTCCAGAGCCCAATCCAGCACATAATGATAGAAGAGCAAAGATGATTAATGGAGCAAATTCTTCCTTTTTATCTCACAATGAGGTTCTGCATTTAGGCAGGTTTCTATAGTAACAATAAAGTCTTCAGAGGAATTTGATGGTTTATCTCTTGGATTAATTCTATTGAATCTCACACTGTTTGGAATTTAAAGCATCTTTCTATTCCACAAGAACAAAATAGACTGTTGTTTCCCTCTTAAAGGAGAACCAAGACTAAACAATGTTTTGACTGACACTGAATACTGCTAAAATAAGACATTTTTACATTTCTGCAATGCCTACAACACCCCAAACCAACCCTCCCCTATACCCAAGAACGAGAAGAGTATCTCTGAAACCTGCCTATAAAAATAGGAGAAGGGATTAGTCTTTTTCATTACATTCTTTCATAATTAAACCATTCTATACATTCCGGAATGCCACATGGTATCTTTCACAGAGTGCAGGTTTTAACAATCACTTTTCTACTTTTCTTGTTTGCAGATGCATTCATACCAACATTTAGGAACATGTATTTTTATGTCAGTGTGATATACAAGCTGCCTGCATTTCCAGAAACACTCTGACATTCTTCTGCATTGCCCTGACAACAGAAAATTGCACAATGCAGCTCCTTCACACTGGCTGTTTTCAAGGGGTCCTCCACACTTTCAGGAAGAATCGATGTCTTTCAGAATCAGTCTCTGCATTGCACTGAAATTGTTTTGTGGAGCAGAGAGCTAAGTTCTTCTATTTCTTTTAATACTTTAAAAGAATAAAGATTTTTTTTTCTTCCTGTTTTAAGACATCTTTAGTGCAAAAGGTGCACTAAACTATCCTACTTCTAGATTAGCTGTATATTAAGGCTTCCTCCACTACTTTGTAAACATCGAGGCCCAGACTCCTACAGTACAGCCCTACTAGATAAGGTCTGGTATATATACTGCCCTCTGAACTGGCTCTGAAAATACTAGGAAGATATTCTCCCTAAAACCTGCAACATTTTGAAGCATTTTAGCCATGAAAATTATATTAAACATACACATTATCATAGAATCATAGAACTGTTTGAGTTGGAAGGGACCCTTAGAGGTCACCTAGTCCAACTCCCCTGTAACGAACAAACAGGGACGCCTACAGCAAGATCAGGTTGCTCAGAATCCCATCCAGCCTGACCCTGAATGTCTCCAAGTACAGAGAATCCACCACTTCTCTGCACAGTCTGTTCCAGTACCTCACCATTCTTATTGTAAAAAACTTATTTACATTGAGTCTCAATCTTCCTCTTTCAGTTCGAAACCATTTCCCCTTGTCCTATATGTTGGAGACTATTCTGATCTCTATTTTAGAAGATAAAACCTCTGGACACCGTTCCAGGCCACCTGCTGTGCCTGACCATGGCTGAGCAGGCAGACTGACTAGATATCTCCAGAGTTGATTTTAGCCTCAACTACCTATTTTATAATCTAAGGGTTTCATTTCTTGCCCTCCCACACATACCTCCAAACTGTAAGATCAGGTCAAGGCTTCTTATTACACATGCTCATTTTGTGCTAAGACATGCTGCTGACTACTGTAGAGAGCTTGTCAGGTAACAGTATGCAAGAGGGAACACATGAAGTCATTACAGAGGATGTGGAGATTTCATCTGGGAAAACCTGAGTTCTCCTTATTACAGAGACCCAGACGAGCATTTGAGCTCTGGCAGATGCCCTCCAACTCTGAGGCTGCTGTCCTATCTTCTGCTCCTGCAGGGATCTGGAAAAGATAGAGCAGGGATCTGTTTTTTATTACTATTTTTGAATTAAAGAAAAAAAATACATATGTATATACGATCAAAACTATTGCATAAAAGACCTAATTGAATATTAACGCAACTTTGCCTTTTTCATTGTTTCTAATCAAGTGTATTAAACATGCAGACACACAAAACATCCAGAAAGGTGTCATTTCTGAAATTAGATAATAAGCAGCAATGCCCAAACACAGAGAGATCCCAAACTGCTTGCAAGAAACCACTGCAAATTTCCAGATTTAACATCTTTTACGTTGGAACCCATAAAATAGGCTGAAGAATCACATTTTTTTTCCCCACAGTGTTTGTACTAAACTGGAACATGTAAAATTTTCTTATCTTCTAAAAGAGATGCACTGCAAAATTTGTGTGGGAAACATCACTATAAATATGTTTTATTTTGGGTAATAAAAGTAAGGTGGAGAAGTGGAGGGACAACTTCACAGTGATTGTGCATAACGAGGTGTTCCTGTTGGTACAGATGGAAAGCTGAAATATCAGGGAAACCCTAGGAAATAGGCAGAAATAAAACTTCTTCTTGAGAAAACAGTCTTGTTTTATTTAAAGATGGCTATTCACTTTTACTTGAGTTCATAAAAGTATTTAAGCATTCTCTGTTTAGTATACATGGCCAAGTACTCCTCAGTGCCTGAGACAGAAACTGTGCTCTTTAAAGGGACAGGGTGTGACAGGTTGAGCAAATGAAGACCAAGTGCTAATAACACCCGCTAAATATCTCTACATATCATTATGAGCAGTAAAAATTATCTTTATGCAGTTCTTACTGCTGCTAAGACCAGGTGCTGGGTCCTTCCCAAAGGACACTCCTGCTTTTCACTACCTTTTTTTTTTTTTTACAGCTTTGAGAAAGGTTTACTTTTTTTTTTTTTTTCCCCTCTCAAGACTGTTCTACATGAATGTTGGGCCAAGCAAATGCTTTGGAAGGGTACCCCAGCTGCTTTCCAAACAGAGAACACTCCAATTCACATTCTTCTGAAGTTTGTTGGGATCTGGCTCTATATACCTAAACTCTCAACAGTTCCCAATGGAGCAGCAAGCTGAGCTATCCTACGTTAAAGGATAAGCAAGAAAATCACTGAGATTTTTAAGCCATGAGACCACCCTATTCCAAAGTATAAGACCAGCTTGGGGTCCTCTCACTCCCAACATCATATGTAAAGTAAAGGAGTGCGCTGCCTTACCGTGAACCATGTTATTTTAATGTAACTCTTCCTTGTCACAAGACTTTTCAAAAAACAACCCTTTATTCAAATAGCATTATCTGAGGGAGGATGAAGTTAAAGAGATATGACAGACTGAAGTCAGGAGAAAAAAAAAAAGATTTCTTATTATCAAAGAGAGCCTTGGATGACTCATTCAGTCATTTCATGCCCGCACAAGCCTGTATTTGTATTGTTTTCACTGACTTTTATCATATAAAAATAATATTTAATTTTGAGTCTGTGTAAAGACAAAAGGATATTTAGAAGTATAATTGTAACCACCTGCCTATGGTACAGAATATTACACCTGGATATGCACTGTTGCCTTTCTTTGTGGCACTTCCTGAGGCAGTAAAAGAGTTTGGAGATGAGATGAATCTTTCAGGCAAGAAAAAGAATAGATGAAGCAGTGGACTCACATATCCCAAGCAGGGCAGATCTCATTTTTGTGATTAAGCACAATTTATTTCACATTTCAGGATGTTTATGTGGCAGTGACTGCTCAGTATGGGAAGGTGAGAAATTGCACCTAAGATGATTTTACACCAGAATGTGTAGAAGAATAGAGGATTGAAAAGGAAAGTGCTTGGAAATCAAGTGGGGAAATTATATATATATATATATATATATATATATATA
>NW_024885058.1:0-50322 GCF_019232065.1 Centrocercus urophasianus
CGGGCCGCGCGGGCTGGGGCGGCGGCGGGGGCCGCATCGCGGCAGGCCAGCGGCGAGACGCTGGACAGGTGAGCAGCGGGCGGGCGGCGCGCTGCGACTCCGAGCCCCGGCACCGCGGCCTGCCGTGCCGTGCGATGCGGTGCGCGGGGCCGCGGCCTCCCGGCCCTCCTCCGGCCGCCGGGCCTGGGACCGGCGCTCGGACGGCGCTTCCAGTCTGCTCCTTCACGTTCGTGTCTCCGCGCTAACAAACGCATCCTCCGCGCGCCGGCCCGCTGAAAGTTCCGTGCCCGCGGCTGGGTGCTGGTCGCGATCAGCGTCATCGGGCCGGAAAGGCTGGGGCTGCCTGCGGGATTTTGGCTGGGATTTGGGGAACCTGCGGAACTTTCCTGAGGCGGTTTTCCTTTGGCAGCCGTTGTTTCACGGTGGGCGGGCAGGCGCAGAGCTCGGCTGAAACAGAGCGGGACTAAATGGAATTCCCCGGGATGAGGGAGAGAAAAGTTAGGAATTGTGCCGAGGTTCCATCTCTGTGTTCCGTCGCTTTTCTTTTAGGAGAAACCTCGACGTTCTAGGAAAGCTGGAAATCCTTGCTAAGAAGTCTGTCACTCAAGTACACATCCGTTATTCCTTGCTTTCATGTTTCTTATCTGAACTTTTTATCTGCCCAGAGGGGCTGTGGATGCCCCGTCCATCCCTGGAGGTGCTCAAAGCCAGGTTGGATGGGGCCCTGGGCAGCCTGGGCTGCTATGAAATGTGGATGTTGGTGGCCCTGCCTGTGGCGGGGGGTTGGAGATTTGTGATCCTTGAGGTCCCTTCCAACCTGGGCCATTCTGTGATTTTCCTCTCCCCCTTGTTGAGCTCTGGACCAGTCTCAGTGTGGCTATGGCCGTACCGCAGTGAGGCACGATGTGACCTGGCACTGCTCTGCCCACAGCACTGAGCCGCACTGCCGGGCTGTGCCGCACCAGAGCCGGGCACCTGCACACCTGCTCTGCCAGCACGGACGTAGCGGGGCCTGCCACAGATCTGCCATTGAGAAATCTTCTGAAGTAACAAGTAAATGCTCCTTTGGAAACAAGCTTAGGCTAACCCTAAAGAGGTATAGCAGAAATCAAGAGGTGGGAAGGAAGGTGAAATAAAGAAGCTCAGCTCCTAAGATTTGTCAGAAAAGCTCTTAAAGATCTTTAATTTCTGGCTATATGCACCTGCCTATCCTAGCAGATATGTGAGGAAAGGCCTCTGGCTGTGCAGGGGTTTGTAATCTTGTGCTGTCATCCCACCTGCCAGACATCCCAGTTGTGTGTGTGTTCTGCTGGGTGTGTGTATAAAGTGGTTGCTTCTGTGTCACACAATGCTCAGATTGTGAATTAATTTCAAAAATGAATTTAAAATTTCGGTTTACGTTTGACTTGGAAATGAGCTTTGTATCTGCACAAGTGCCTAGCGAACCTGTGTGGAGGAGTGGCAATTATCTCCTGTACGAGCTGAGCCTCCAGTGGCATGCAGGTTCCCCAGCCTCCCCGGCTTCCTGTGGGGCAGGCCCGCTTTGGGGCAGTGCTGCTGCACCTCTCCATGGCTGGCAGCTGCTCCCTGCTGCTGGCATTCTGAAACTTGTAAGCCACGCTGGTTCCAGCAGCTGCTCTCCAAATGCATCATCTCAGGTTCAGTGCAGTTCTACTGTTCAGATGCATTGTCTGTAGGGTTCTTGTAGACATCTGAGAGTGGGAAAGCCAGTCTTTAACATTATTTGGAGATTATTATATGAATATATAAAAATGTGGCTAAATTAGAAACTGCCCTTTAGGAAACATGTATTTTCTACGTCCACTGTTAGTATAGAATTCAACACTGCAGTAGTCTGCAGTTTTAAATGCTAGCATAGAGTGGTTTAATTTTCAGTAGGATTTACTGAACAATCGGGAAATAGCAGTAAAGGTGAGTATGAGGAGTTTCCTGTTAGTTATCCAATTCATTCCATGGATGGCTCTGAGAAAAAAAAGCATGAATGTTGGAAAAAGAACAGTACTAGGGTAAGGAAGCCAACGTTTGTATAAGGCCGAGGCCCATATGCACGCTTTGGGCCCTCTGACAGCTTTACATCTCTGATAACATCCAGTGACATTCTTTTACCTCCTTTGTTTGCTGAAATAATTGCGTTCTGCCCACATAGAAACCTGATTTGTATAGTGTTAACACTCATGTATGGCCTTGTTTTGTATTGCTGTGCCTTGCTATTCTCAATATACATTTTGAATGTGTATGATAAGTGTTGAGTCACGGCCTGAAGCACTGATGGAGCACCTGGGGAGAGGACCTGGTCAGCCCTGGGAGCACAGTTGAAGGCAGTTCAGCTGTGCAGTAGGAAGGGGTGGAGCCTGGCTGCACCTCACTTGGGAGAAGGTTCTCTGGTTGGAGATTCTTCCTTTGGGGAGTCTGTCCTGTGAGCCTAGATCTTCAGAGATGGGTGAGCACTTTTGAGTGAGCACTTTTCCTTTGTAGCACCATTTTACCTGCCCCGGTCCTTTGCTGTTCCACACCTGTACTGCCTTGCCACTGTGCTGACCTTTTTGATTGTAACAGAGTAATTGTTAAACAGCATGAAATGTTCTGTTTCTGTAGCCCTACGGGATCGCACGTTGAATGGTGCAAACAGCTGATAGCTGCAACCATTTCCAGTCAGATCTCTGGGGCTGTCCCTTCGGAAGGTGTGTCCAGAGACTACCGGGTAAGTGAGCCCTGAGCAGCGTTCGTTTGTTCTGGATAAGGGTGGGTGGTCAGGAAAGCCCTTGCTGGGTGGTGAGTGCTTCAGTGATCTCGGAATGTTTCACAACTAGAAGTGTCTCGTTTGTGCATAGGAATCTTTTGAATCTGTTCTATGTCTTCCTCCATAGTTGGAGCAGTGGCATTGAAGTGTGCAGGAGAACAAAAAGCTGTTCTGAATGAAACGCAAAGAATGACTTGGCTTTCTTTTTGGTTACTACATTAAACAAAACAACAAAAACAGCTAAAGTGAATTAATTTGTAGGCTGAAATTGCTTTGTGTTATTTGGAGTACCAAACTGATCTCACTGGATTTCACCAGAAATAAATAAGTGCATATGTCTTCATTACTGTTTGAAGAACATGATAATATTTTATCATTTTTCATTGGATTTGACCAAAGAGAGAGAAATTAATGTGAAACTAAACAGCACCTTTTTTTGTTCCTTCCTGGCAGTTTTTTTTGTCATTAATGATTGCAGAGCATACCTTATCTGATGGGTTCTGTTACGCTTTTTACACCTGTTCTTTTGTGCTCATTTGCTGTTTCCAGTATGGAGGCAGTTAATTGAGCTTGTTTGAGAACGTGACAAGTCACCTGTGTGAACAAAGACAGGCTGCTGCTATCTGGTGCAGAGTGTTCTTCTTGCTTTTGTCCTAGATTTAGAAGAATTTTATATCGGTGTAAAATGACCAGATGAAAATGTTACTGTTCTTGTTTTTAACTAGATTTGAAGTCATTTGCTAATAAACTCAGTGCTTAAAAGTTTGCTGTCCAGCACCAGTGTATTTTAGATTCTGTGACTGCAGATGAGAATCTGCCCACTCTTGAAGATGAATTCCACGATATTTCTGACCACAGTCTGTTTAAAAACTCCCTTCAGAGGGCTTGGTGTCACTGGCACTGTCAGCTCCTTAGCCTTATGAGGGATGGGCAGCTCTCAGGTCAAGGGTAAAATCTTGGGCAGAACACCATGGGACACTGCATTACAGCTGGCAGAGTTGTCTGTGCCATGCAGATGAAGGACTTTGTAGTAAAGTGCAAATGTGTAAGCTTGGTGCTCAGTTTATCTCTGAGTTATATGGCATTCCTCTGGAGTGAGGAGTGCTTTTGTATTCTGAGTAGCTTCATTCTCTGTTACAAATTCACCTTAAGTGGACTGAGTCTTTTGAGGCCTGATTAGATGTGTTTATCACTGTTTCTTGAAACAAAGGAACAAAAAATAATAAGCCTTCTGGTATTTAGAATTTCTGTGGGAGGGAAAAAAAAAAAGAAAAAAGTATTTGCCATTATTGCATTGCTGTGATTTGAGCTCTCTTATTCGTGCATAATCCCCTATAATTTTTTGTCCTAGAATTTCTTTGTTTAAATTCAGGACCTGAATCTTGTCCGTGCGTTAGGAAAGGCTTTTCTTTGTGTTTAGTATTTGTGGAGGTTCAGTGGTGCTGCAGGTGCTTTGTCAACGCTGCTATCACCTCTGTGGGTAGCATTGATCCAGAAAAACTGGTGCTGTACATTCAGTGTTAAGAAACGAGCACAGAGTCCTCATCTTTAGGAAAAAGGTGGGTGACATTGGTTCAACAGTAAGAAACAGTCCCACCTGGTGAGTGCTGAGTGAGTTGGGAGCTGCAGGGTGGTGTGGGGCTCTGCCTGGCTTGGAAGTCACACAGGTAGCAGCAGCTGGGTGCAGCTGCCTTCAGTAATGAGCTGTGAGAGTGGTGAGGTGCTGGAACAGCTGCCCAGAGAGGCTGTGATGCCCCGTCCATCCCTGGAGGTGTTCAAGGCCAGGTTGGATGGGGCCCTGGGCAGCCTGGGCTGCTGTGAAATGGGGAGGTTGGTGGCCCTGCCTGTGGCTGGGGGGTTGGAGCTTCATCATCCTTGAAGTCCCTTCCAACCCGGGCCATTCTGTGATTTCTAATGAAGAGCTGCAGCTGTTTTGCCGTTAGCATCCAAAAGATGTGTGGATTGTATTTTGTCATTGTTACTGCAGGCTTGTTATTTGCACCTTGGAGGATTACTGGGCTCGCTCTTCTCTTGTCGCAGTAGCACTGACTAGAAGAGAGATTAGGAGTAAATTTTTCATAGGAATTTGGCGTTTGTTTCAGCACTCAATGGAAGTGGCTGGCATACTTTCAGAGCAAAATAATTCTGCAAAGTTGGAGCTGCTATATGTACATAGGACTCTTTTGTTTTGCTTTTAAATTCAACTGTAATGAATATGCTTGGAAGTAGAGTTCTCTTGAAAATCTGTCGAACACTGTGATATCTTTGATGAATCAAAGCTGTGCTTTTGTTGGATAACATGTTATATTTTAACTAACAGGTGTACAGGAGGCCTGATATTCGGGTAAGGTTACCTGTGGCAAGTAGTAAAACGGCCTCCTGCCTGTTTGTCCTTTGTGCTGTGTGACATCCTGGTGTGTCGAGTGCTCTTTACTTCGTTGATGGTTTTTATGAATCACTCAGGCCGTGTTTCTGTGCAGTGCAGCAGCTTCTTTGCCACTGAAATGCTTCATATCCGTTACTGTGCTTCCACGAGCAATAAAAATCAACGTGTGGGAAAGCAGCGTATTGAAATTACGTTACAAACGTGCCACACTAACTTTATTTTTATCGCATTAATTGTGACAAAACGGATGCTTGCAGCTGAGGCTTACGTGCTTCTGACTGCTGAGTGCTGTATGAGCATCTCTGGGGTAGTGTCTGCATTACAGAGTGTTAGTGGATGAAAGCGTTGCATCCCTGTCCAGCCTGTTTAAGGAAGATTCAATTCACACTTGCTTTTGTACGTGTGCTACCTCAGTGCCTCAGTCCTGTTGTAGAGTGGGAGGTTGGGTTGGAAGTTGGATGCGGGTGCACCGACCTGCATCTTTTTAATGACGATTTTGTAGGTCTTGCCTATTCTTCATTGTTTTCCTGTCCCTCTCAGTAGCGTGTATAGAGTGAGGGAAGATCTGGACCGCGTTCTGACATTGTTCATGAGATGTGTCTGTGCTTTTATTCAGACAAAGAGCTCTTGTTTGGTCTCGTACCAACAGATGAAGTCTGAATGATGCCTTATTCCTTGTTTACATGTTGAAAATGATGTGTTTAGTCAACGCTCACAAGTTGATTTTTTTTTTTTTTTTTTAATGAAGGCTCTTGAAATAATTGGTGTGGGATGAGTAACAAAAATGGACTGTTTTCCATTGGTTTTTCGTAGCCCTTTGTAAGGGCTTTGATCCTAGAGTGGTCTGCTGTGCTTCTCTGTCCTTCACTGCTTGACAGTCTCTTGGTGTGTTTTGTTGGTCCTTTTCCTAGTTTTCTCTCAGGGATCCCTGTGCCTACTTCAGTTTCAGAGGCAAGGTTTGTACGGTTGAATGTAAGCAATTTCCATTTACCAGAATTCAGTGGATGCTTAGATGCCAGGAATTCTTCTCTTACAAAGTTTTTTTTTTACTAGTGAAGACATTTTAAGCACTTGTAGTGTCCAGATTATCAGAAGATATTTTGGTAAAAAGAAAAATTCGATTTTTCTTCCATGACTTTAGACTGAGTCTGGATTTCCAGTCTTACAAGTGAGGAGTTTGCACGTGGGCTGGGAATATTGGGATGTCACAGACACAGCTTGTCTTAGTTGATGCTGAAAGGACATGGAAGAGCAGTTCTGGCAGAACGTGTCAGAGCAATTCCTTCATTTGACCCAGTAACATCTGTGCTGCTGCCTGGAGCGCGGGGGGACGTGATGTTTGTTAGAGAGATCTAAGTAGTGTTCAGGCTTTGCTGCCGTTATGATGCGAAATATATGTACATACATGTACAAAAGTGACTCGTTTGCATTATTTTGTTCTGAGGACTAATTGTAACTTTAAAGTTACTGAGTCACCTTCAGAGCAGTGCAGAAGTTGGGGGATAAATGTGAAACCATGAAACTGAAAGTTAATGAAAACATGGCTTACACAGTGTCGTATTCCTAACATTGACTGAATAATTCTATTTGAACTATTTTTTCCTCGGAAGGCTGCATGACTTTTGTCCTTATAAATTCTATTTATAAGCACGTGGCATACCTTGATTTCATTTTCTTCACTGTGAAGTTGCTCGTCTTAAAAAGACAGTACATACTTTACTTTTTTGAGTACCAGTCCGGTTTCTTAAGTGAAAAAGAGGGTGAACTCTGAATTCTGTTGTGCCAAGTAACAGTAAATGGGTGGCCCCAGGAGCTTGGAATGTGTCGTGTGGAAAGGGTTTTGTGTCAGGAGTGGGGAGCTCTGGAGATCAAAGCTGGGGTTCAAGTATATGCTGTCTCTTTAAGGAAAGAAAAAAGTGGGAAACTAGAAAAGATTCTGTCCTTTCACCTGTTGTGTGCATGATTTTTCCTGTTACTTCTCTCTTGCCCTACTGCTGCCTCATGCAATGCAGGAGATTCAGGATGGACACAATGGCTATCATTCTGAAGCAGAAGCTGATCAGGTGGCAAGTTTTACTCATCTTTCATTATTAACTGTGTAGCCAGGTACTGTGTGCTGGTGCAGTACATTGAGACCTCGTATTTCTTGTTTTCAGAGGATTTGTAGAAAGTACCAGTGTGTCTGGTGTGTGCTAGGGAGGGTCTTCATCTGATGGCATGTGGTCCAGCATTGCACCTAAGGCCCTGTCTGACAGCACGCTGACCTCTGAGTTGGTGTCAGCTCCTTGTCTGCGTGTCGTTGTCCCTGTGATTGGGTGCCACACGTAAAACTCTGGTAGTAATAGCAAATAAAAAAACCAACATCAATTTAAATGTTTTTGGAAGTTAGCTAATACAGGCTTGCAGAAGTTTTTTGGCTTAGTTTGGAAGCAGGCCAAAGCTACCATTATATTTATTCTCACTCAAGATGTACAAAATTAAACCTTGATGTTTCATCATGTTGACAAGAAAGAGCTCCTTTTCTCACGCAGCCCTTCGAGTCCCGCAAACCACTGTGTTGTTAATTAAAATGTAGTAAATCTTAGCTACCAACAAAGGACCCAGAGGATCAATCTTGTGTCATTCAGCAATGAAGCCACTTACCTGTGAACTGTATAAATCTGTAAACTAGCCCTTATTTTAAAATCACTAATTGTTCTTCTGTATTTCACTTTTACTTCTTAATCTGACTTTCTGGTCCACAACTCCCTTAGTGGGTCTCTTCCATAAAAGAGCACGTCAGGGTGTTTCTGACTGCTATTAGGAAATAATAGCTGCTTTTAGCAAAAGACTAACAAATTGCTAGCTGCAAATTTGGGCTGCTATTGTTCATATTTTCCTGTGCTATATGTAGCCAGCACGTGAAACTAATTGCTGCATAAATGCTGTGTTACTAATGTATTGCTAACGTATGTCTGTGTAATATTTATAGCAGCACACATTGCCTCTCTTAATACGGTACTGTTTAATACAATTGTGCCTTGTGAAAAAAGATGCACTATTTGTGTTCCAGTAATCTAGTAGTTAAAGCACTTTGCATCAAAATATATCGATGCAGTGCAGATGGAAAGAGAGATTTACTCACAGTTTTGGGTTTCTGCCAGGCGCTGCGAGATGGAAACAAACTGGCACAGATGGAAGAGGCTCCACTTTTTCCTGGCGAATCAATCAAAGTTATTGGTAAGCACACTACCAAGTACCACACTGAATACTATTAATCCACTGGTTTGTTTACTTAAAAATAGAATATTGTTTCCCTTTGAGTTTTGTTCTTTTAATGTCTTGCCGTTTTGGATTAGGAGACGCGGTGTGGATCTCTTTTCTTTGTTTTTTAAATCCAAATGTAAACATGAAAGTAATCAGTTCAAGAAGAAGACTTTGTCCATTTAGACATATCATTCTGTTTCAAGGGTGACTTTGTTCCAAACTGGGTACACAGGTTGTGTTTCTGCTTGGAGCTGCTGAGAATACTTCATAGGTTGAAAGTTTTAAATTGTGATAACAAAGAACAGAAAGTTCCATAAAGCTTCATTTCCAGCTGTATGTCAGATTTATTTCCCTTTGGCTGATGATGGCAAGCTCTGTTAGTAGTACAGTACTTACCTAGGAAACTGTGTGCAGTCTTTCAGGTAAAGTCTCATACTTCTCAATAACTACCATTTGCAGGCTGTGAGGTGAGTGGGGGTACTTTACAGCGCAGGGCAGGGACCAGAGCTGCCTGCAGCTCAGCATAGCAGCATGATGCCAGACTTTGTTACCTGCCAGCCCCCCCCCACACACACAACACTGAGGTGCTGGGAAGCAGTGAGGAGTTCTTTTCCTTGTTGAGAACAGCAAGGTTCTTCTAGTCCTGGTAACGTTTGTAGAGCAGGCTTTCCTCTTTCTTATGCTTCGAGTATCTGAATCTTACTTTATTGTGGAATTACAGAAATCTTGCTGTTCTTCAACAGAAATAGATTTTTATGAAGTAAATGCCTGTCATAGTAAGACAAAGCTTCAATTGGTCTGTTTTCCAGCTAAAGACGTTATGTACATCTGTCCATTTATGGGAGCAGTTAGTGGTACGCTGACAGTGACGGACTTCAGGATGTATATCAAAAGTGTTGAAAGGGTAAGAGTCCACTGTCTATCTGCATTTTCTTTTGGGTGGAAGTGTTTCTGAAGTAGATTTCAAAGTGATGAATTTGTTTTAAGTGATCTATTGAACAGGAATTGTAGTTGATCCTAATGAAACACGTGAATGATACAAGACTGTGTTCCAAACCAAATGTAACACAATTCACTTGCTCCATGTGTCTTTCAGGATCCACCTTTTGTTGTTGATGTTCCTCTCGGAGTGATAAGTAGAGTTGAAAAAATTGGAGTACAAAGTCATGGAGACAACTCATGTGGTATAGAAATAGTATGCAAGGTATGACATGGTACAGATATGTTCATTTCAAAAGTATTTTCATTTCATTTTCTTGTGAGAGGAATCAGCATACATGTGCTCTTTCTGCCTGCTCAGTTCCCTGTATTTGAACTTGGCTTCATTTAGATAAGACATTTCAGTTCCTCTTGTGATACTGTGCAGTGTTCAGCACTTCTGCCTTTTGTCCTGAGAGTGAATTCAAAGGAAAAATGGCTGTTGCCATTGGAGTCGCTAGAGAACGCAACAACCGTAGTCATCCAGTTATGAAACTCCATTCTGACACAGGTCAAATGATGTCAGTGAGCGTTACTTATAATTTTGTGACCTTTTTAAATTTACCATAGGGTAAAGTAATATGACTTATTTTTGACAGGATATGCGGAACTTGCGGCTTGCCTATAAACAGGAGGAACAGAACAGACTGGAGATTTTTGAAAACCTTGTAACGCGTGCGTTCCCTGTTTCTAATGGACTGGTACGTCTTAAGGTGCACAGGAAGCTGTCTGCTCTGTTCTCTGAAACGTGTAGGTGGGAAAACTGGAAGTGCTGGGTATTGATTTATAACATTGGTTACAGAGCAGGCAAGCTACACAGATTTGTACAAAAACTCTTTAGATTTTCCTAATAATGTGATTAAGAATATAGGGAGTCTTGTTTTCTGCAGTAGATAGTTCAGTATGAAAGTTCTTTTTGGAAAAAAGATACCATTAGCTTAATTATTAGCTATCTGCTGAATGTACTTCTGTTTGCTTGTGTGAATAAAGAACTGGTTAGAAAGTAGGAAAAGTTTTCTCATCCTGGCTTTGCCATTGGTCTGTTGTATGATTACAGGCAAGTAACTTTAATTCTCTTTTCTTTCTTGATTTTATTGATGATGTGACATGTGCTGGAATAACTGTCTTTAACTTTCTAGCAAAATGTCCATTCTTGACAGTAAAGTTTGTACCTGCTGTCAAAAGAGTTCTAGAAATGTGACATTTGAAATAGGATTGTGTGTTTTGGAGCTTATTGTACTTACAGCCCATCAGATAGTAACTTATAGCTCTGTTTTGTTATTTTTAGCCTCTTTTTGCATTCAGCTATAAAGAAAAGTTTGCTGCCAATGGTTGGAAAGTATACGATCCAATGTCAGAATACAAAAGACAGGTAAGTTGTATAGGAGAGTTTTCATCTTTGCTGCCTCTAGAGACTATCTCAGTCTCATGTTAAGATCATAAAAGCAAGTGGCCTGACTTTGACAGTGCTGACCACCTGCTAAAGAGAAAGAGCACACTGATCTGTGTTAACATGCATTGCTAGATCTACGTTTTCCAAGTGATGTTTTATGAAAATGCAGGCTCTGTGAAGATTTGCTTGTGAGTAAGCAGGATTAAACAAAGGAGTAACCTTACTTTGTCACTGTAAATCTGGTTTCCCAGTTGCAACATTAATATTTCATTGTATGATCACCTTATACCTGAAATTGAAATGTCTATTGAAATGGTTGTTTTGCATAGCAGTTTTAAAGATAATAAAAAGGAAAGTCTTTCATTGTATTGACTTATGATAAAATCTGAGGGCCTAAAATTTATAGCTCTTATTAGATAAAAATGTAGACATGCTTTTCTTTTTAAGTGTAGCACGTCGAAATTTTCCTTACAGAGCACAAGTAAGTACAGACCTAGCCTGAAAAATAGAAAAAATGTTTTGTTTTCTTACAGGGCTTGCCCAATGAGAGTTGGAAAATATCAAAAATTAACAGCACCTATGAGCTTTGTGATACATATCCTTCTGTTCTTGTTGTGCCAACCAGTGTAAAAGATGATGACCTCTCAAAAGTGGCAGCATTTCGAGCAAAAGGCAGAGTGCCAGTAAGTGAAACTTGCACAAGGAAATGGAAGTGCTCTGTGTATTGTCTAGCTTCTAAGAAATGATCAGAGTTCCTCAGTGCTTTTATTTAACATTAGTTGGCCCACTTCCTTTCTAAAAAGGGAGCAAAGAATGAAGAATTAGGATTCATGAGTTTAGAGCTGAAGAAAGCAGTTGAAATGTGAGTCTTAGTTTGCTTGGTTATTGTGCTGTTTAATGTGCTGTTTTTGTTTGGAGTTAATGCTTCTAGGCTGGAGTATTATTTGAAGCTAATTTGTTGATTAACTTGTGTTCTGATTTGGTATGGAATGTGTTGCAGCCATGGCAGTTTTCTTGAGAATAAATATATTTTGCAGGTAGTGAAAAAGTCCTTTTTAAATATGTGAGGGGGTGACAGTGTTCATGCTGTGGGTCTGCTTTGCAAAGTGCTGTACAGGTCTGTAGACTCCCAGTGAAAACCTGTTCTGGTGTTTCACCACTGTCACAGTAAAGAAATTTTTCTTAATGTCCCATAGGAATCTTCCTTGCCATGTAGGCAGTGGTTGTCTAATTGCACTCTGGCTCGCTGCTGTTACATTAGTACAGTAAGCTAAAAGAGTTTTGCTTTATCCTAGGTGTTATCCTGGATTCATCCGGAGAGCCAAGCAACAATAACACGGTGCAGCCAGCCATTGGTAGGCCCGAATGATAAGCACTGTAAAGAGGATGAAAAATACTTGCAGACAATTATGGATGCCAATGCTCAATCACATAAACTTATCATCTTTGATGCCAGACAAAATAGTGTTGCAGATACAAACAAGGTAGGTTGGTACCATAAACAGTAGTGGTGGTTCAGTCTTTATTCCAGAGATTGCTGAAGATTGAGCAAGAGATATGAAGGTACAGAGAATTCGATGTGAAAAGAAATTTAAACAGGGATCTTTATTTAGAGCCATGGGAAGGGAGGTAAGTGGTTTGGAGTATGTTGGAGTTGAAGGCAGCGTGAGCATGTTCCTGAGAAATGATGCAGTGACACCAGCAGAAGGACGAAGGTTTCAGTGATAACAAGAGGAAACTGCATAGCTGTATTAGCAAATGTAGCCCACTACAAAGCAGGATTTCTTCAGTCTAAAAAATATACTCCTAGCACTTCTCAGAGAAAGCAAAAGCAAGAAGGTGTTTTTAATAGTGCTAGAATAATCCTTTCTCTCCAGAGAAGACCTAACTGAAGCAACTCTTTCAGCCTTATACTGAAGTCCTGTACGTGTTCTTTTCTTTGTCTGCTTTTACTTTTTGTATGACAGGCAAAAGGCGGAGGATATGAGAGTGAAAGTGCCTACCCAAACGCAGAGCTGGTCTTTCTGGAAATTCATAACATACACGTAATGAGGGAATCCCTGCGTAAGCTGAAAGAAATAGTTTACCCTACTATCGATGAGACGCGGTGGTTATCAAACGTGGACTCCACGCATTGGCTGGAATATATAAGGGTAAAAGTGTGAAAAAATTGTTTTTAAATGGTGTTATTTACTTGCATTTCTGAAAATGTTATTAGAACAGTGTCTCCAATCTTTGATCAGTATAATTTTTTTGAAGAGTCACTTAAAGCCTAGCATTTGAACTGAAGTTGATCCATTCCATAGTAACTGGCTCTGTGTATTGGTAGGTAGTGAGTTAACTCCTTGTGGCTCAGTATCATATTTGGTGTTGGGCAGGGTTTTATTTTCTTGAGAGAAAATGTTTGTGAGCAGTCCAGGGTTATCCCTTCTTCTTGGAAAACTGCCCTGGGAACTTCAGATTACAGTGAAGTCCTCTTGGTAGTAATTCAAACACAGAAGCAGCAGTCTTTGCTCATACTTCCCTCCTTCAGTGTAGTGTTGGTGTTCATGTGCTGAACACCTACATTTTCCTGGGCTGTTCACAGTCTGTGTTGCACTGAGCTATAATCTGCTCTATTAGTTAATGTAATACTAAAATAAATCACACAGTTCTACAGTCTGATTCATTAACCTCTGAAATGCTTTTAGAATAGATGATTTCATTATCATACTCACTCCTCTGTTTATGATGAATATGGGTGGAGTGGAATTTGTCTCATTTAGCAGTTGCCTCAAATGTCACTCATGGCAAACGTGCTTTGAATTAATCAGTTATTCAGTAGCTAGTACTTGCTAACTGCTGCAGGAGAACCAGTAGAGGGAGCAAATGCTTACATTATTGTACAAGATTTAAACAAATTTATGTTCTTTTCGGACCACTGTTGGCTTGAAGTTGACTATTTCAAGGGGATTTGGGAATCTTGAGTATCTGGAAAGATTTTTTTTAATAATCAGCCTGGCTTTAAATGTGGTCATCAAGTTTTAAAAGAGGATTTTTATGCACTGATCACCTTTCATTGGTACTGATTTCAGTGGGGTGTCTGGGCTTGCATGGCATCAGAGATGAACCTTGATACCATCATTTCACAGATGACATTAGCAGTTTGAAACTTACATTACTTAGGAGATTTGGTAAACATGAGGCAGTCTTCATGCCTTTCCCCTTATACAGTACTTCATGTTACCGTGTGGGCAGCATAAATTGCAACCTGATTTCCTGAAAGCTGCCATTGCTGCAGTAAGTGGGTGTGGGTGCTTACCTTCTCTTCCTGATTCATTTGACTTGTAACAATTAACAGATCCACAGCTTTACCACCTATGTAATATAAGGATAACAGAGCAAACTCTTGCATACCTGCATATTTTATAGATAATTTTCCTGCTTATGTTGAAGACCAAACTCTTTTAACATCTCCATAGCTTCATGATTGAAGTAAATGGCAATTAACTAGTTCAGTTTACAAGCTCTGTTCTCTTGTACAAGCTTTTGTAGTGCTTCGTGATATTTCCAACCTGGCATCCTTTCCCTTAAAAGATGATTGTCTGTGTAGCGTGGTCTTGCAATTGCTTTGAAGACTGGCCTTGTACACTTGTGCATTGAACTTAGTTTTCCTTCTTCCCAGAAGATGTTTCACGTGCTCAGGAGGGGAAGAATGCAAATGTTTAGCAATTTTCTGTTTTCTCACATTGGAATGCAGAGAATTTTTCTGGGGTCCTATTCTGGTGCTTCTCTTCCCCACATATTTATCAGTGCCATGATAGGCTGTGTTTTAGGGACAAACCTTCATAGGAGAGAGATTATTCAAGTATGTTAGAGGGAAAAAAAAAAGGAAAAAACAACAGGAGAGCAGCAGCAGACAACCAAGGGAAGGATTTGTGTGGGAGACAGAAACACAAAGTTCACACAAGTGAATTTCAGTTCTCTGCCATCTCTTCCTTTGTTCCCCCAGCGTGCTTCTGAGCCCAGGTTATTCATGGCCTTATTCATGGCTTGTGGGTCTCATGCTGTGTGTGCTTCATGCACCAGCAGATCAGGGCAGGCTCCCAGCCAGCGGTCCCTGGTTTTGTTTGGGCTGTGTTTTGATTGAGATCAGCTCAGTGGTTTGTCCCTTCCTTCAGTGCTAGCAGTTAAGAACTGAAAGCTGAGGAGCACAGGAGTGATTCTTTCCTGTGAAGATGAACTTTGATCACATTGAACCTTTTGTCTTTGGGGTAGATTACAGGGTTTGTGTCTATATTCCTAATGATAAAGAATTTCAATTTTCATTTAGTGAAAGGGGTTGCTAACTTCTCTTGCCGTGTGCTACTGATAATGGAGAACTCTCTGCTGGACAGCAGCGTGCCTGTGCTTGGGAGCTGGCTTTTGTCCCTCCAGGTGTATGTGCCTTGCTGTTTGAAAGTCTCTGATTTAACGCAGTGTTGTCCAGATAACTGTGTAATTAATCTGTGGATTTCAAATGTGTGATGTTTAAAAATATAAAATCATGCTTTTCGGTGGAGTTTTGGTTTTCATTTAATATGCTTGTTTTTATTTCTTTAAGATGCTTCTTGCCGGAGCAGTAAGAATTGCAGATAAAATTGAATCTGGTAAAACTTCTGTGGTGGTACATTGCAGCGATGGCTGGGATCGAACAGCACAGCTCACTGCACTTGCTATGCTTATGCTGGACAGCTATTACAGAACTATCAAGGGCTTTGAAATTCTTATAGAAAAGGAATGGATAAGCTTTGGACACCGATTTGCAATGGTAAGGTGAAAGAGTTCATATGTTATTTGTCACCTTCAGCTCTTTAATTTGGAGTAGTATGTTTTCTCATCACTTTGCTCTTCAGTTCCTGCAGTATTCATTCGACTCAAGGGCTAGCAGGGAATTAGGGCACAATATCTCGATTGTAATTTTTTTTTAAAAGCATAATGTAGTGACACTTCTGGCATCTGAGAGTGTTTCAGGAGACATGATACATACTTAGGCAAGTGGATATGGAAGTTTCATCATTGATTCAGTTGCACTGAATACCTATCAGTTTGATCCCATAAACAGCTTCACTTTGGAAGATGGAGGAAACGACTGGGAGAGCTCTGAACAGCAGCAGCATGTCCATAAGCAAACACTGGGGAGTATTTTTAGCAGTTGAAAAACATAGGTTGGCATTATGGAAAATTTGTTTGTCTTGTTCATCTTTGTAATGTATCATCTTTAAACAACACCGTGAATACACTGGGCAGAAATGAAAATTTGTTCTGTCTTTCAGCGAGTAGGACACGGAGGTGACGATCATGCCGATGCAGACAGATCTCCCATTTTCCTTCAGTTCATTGACTGTGTTTGGCAAATGACAAAGCAGGTAAGGTGTTTAGGAGTATATTTCTGAGGTCTTACTAGTGTTACGGTAAAAGACAGATGTATTGAAGTTTGCATAGCATGTGAATTGTTTTGAGGCAAGGAAGATAAGTGTCTGCTTCCACACAATGCGAGCACTCCCACAACACCTCAGTGTTGCTCTTGTGAACGTGGTCCTTGAAAATGGTGCACTGTGCTTTCCAAAGGGTGTATTTGACGTGCGTTAGGAAAGCTTCCCGCTGCAGTACTGGGCCCTTGTTCAGAGTTGCTTGAAGACATTCTCTGTGTCTGTATTTCAGCATTAATGTGCTGTTTATTAAGGCTGGAGAAAAATAAGTGAGGAATTCTGCCCCTCTCTCAGAGAAAGGCTAATAACAATTGCAAAAAGAGAGACTTCTAAACACCTGGTAAGAGCAGAAATCTTCTGGGGAGATGCGTAATTAAGATCATCACCTCTGTTTTTGTATTCTCCCTTTCTGCCTCCGTTTCTTGCTATTTACAGTTCGGTTGCCTCTTGTTGAGATAAAATAATAATGGGGAAGCTATGGAACACTTAGCCAATACCACATCTGTTCAAAACCTGGATCCAGAAACTGTTGGGAAGTTCATAGACAACAGTGACACTGGAAAGTCATTGAAGTTACAGCATAACAAAATAGAAAGCACATTCTTTGGAAGTTTTGTGCCACTTGTTTTTTAGTTGACTTCAGCACCTAGAGAACATGTGTGAAGATTGCAATTGCCTTGACATACACCTGGGAAAACCAGGATTCTATTTCATCCTCGTGTAGCTTGCTTGCTTATGACATGGTGTTAAGTTTCTTGCTTCAGAATCCATGGCAAACATATGTGACATGTTCCAAAGCTCTAATAAGTGTCAGTGATTGGGAGGGGATGTGTGTTCAGGTTCATGCTTGGGCATGGGCTCTAAGCAAGCAAATTTACTTTTGTGCTCTGAGTATTTCGTTCTTAAAACATTCAGCTTAACATAGCACGAGAATCTCTGACTTGGGCTTGGATACAGACCTCTGGATAGCTTCAGACAATGGAACTCAGTCTTTCACAGCCTAATATTTTCCCAGATTTTTACAATCTTCATGACAACTAATACATTATTAGGGAGTTTTGAGAGAAATACATTGATAGCAGATTAAAAAAAAAAAAAAAAAGATGATTTCAAGTTGGAATGGCTGTGTTACCTGATGAAAATGAAAAACACCTGCAAGATTGGCAGGTAGTAATGCAGCTCAATTACCTTCCTACCTTTAATGCATGGTATCCACGTAAAAGAAAGGTACATCTCAGGTTGATTAAAAAGGTGCATTGTGTTCGTTATCAGATGCCACTGGCTTCTGGAGGTTCTTCTTGCATTCATTTCAGTAATACACTTGATGGTGTCCTGCCCGGTCAACCTGGTTCAGCCCAATTCCACAGTCATAAGCATGTTCAGCAAAATATTTAAACTTTGTTTAAAAGCCGTGGTACAGAACTGGTTTATTGATCACAAAATGGAAAAGCAGGTTTGTCTTGCATCTCTTTGAGTCAGGTATCACTTGGCATCATCAGACGTTTTATGCAACGGAATTCTTAAGTACCTCCTTTATAAAAAGAGAAAAATGAACAACAAACCTTCCAGAAGCATCAAGTGGGAGATTTTAATGACCCATATGTTCTCTCTCAATTAGTGGATTTGACAAGAAGTAAATTTTCATTTGGGGAATTTTTCCACCTGAATCTTCAAACAGACGCTAATGGGCTTGGAACTACAGAGGAAAGAATTTTTAGGTCAGTGATTTTTCAGCGGCAGTAACAGAAGCTCTGCAGTCTTGAAACATCAGCTCCAACAGTGCAACTCTTGTATTCAAAGACAGAGTTTCAATAAGTGCTATCACTTATTAATC
This sequence comes from Centrocercus urophasianus, assembly GCF_019232065.1. Lineage (NCBI taxonomy): Eukaryota > Metazoa > Chordata > Aves > Galliformes > Phasianidae > Centrocercus > Centrocercus urophasianus. Next base: position 18,049 of record NW_024885058.1, read on the forward strand.
AATTAGTTGGAGCGCAGCCACTGATGTATGGAATTCGGAATATGCTTCGCTGGGTCGGAATAGCGGCCGTGTCGGCGGCCTCTGATTAGTGCAGGCAGAGCCATGGCAGAGCACTAATGTGACGAGGCTCATTAAGTGCTTTTGGTTAAGGAGAGCTCCTCTAGGAGAGGCCTTGTCTTCAAAGTTACTTCCAAACGTCGTTTTGATCGTTTGCCAGTGACTTTTGGGTTACGTATGTGCTCGCTGCTCTGGGTGTGGGAGATTGAGATCCGAGCGGTGCTGGCTATGTCCAGCAGATCTGCTTAGCAGGTTACACTCCTAGGTTTTGTTTAAATGATAGCTGTGTTGTTAATGTTGTTGTACTGTAGAAGAGTTAGAGCAGCATATCTTGAAAGAGAGGGTATTAGTGATAACTTCTGCACGCGACTGAAGAAGAGAATCATTTTAATTTGATCATTTTAAATTGCATCTTATTTAACATCCTGTATGTTTTATTTAAAAAAAAAAAAAAAAAAAGCAAACTGCTGGTTTGTACAGGAAGCTCTGCTGTGAGCACTGCACACTGCTGAGCTGTACCTTATCCATAGCAGGGTCAGAAAGAAGGCTCTGTTTATTCTGTAAGTCACCATATTGGTGGTTTCCTTACTCCGTTGAAAGTTGGTATCTCTTAGCTTGAGAAGCCTTAGAAGAAGGATTTAAGTCAAACACTGCAAGAACAATCTTGTTTTAAAATAATACTGCTTAAAACATCAATCTTTCTGGTTTAAATACAAGCACAGTTGTTGTGCGTTATTCAACTCCTTCCTTTCAACATGAATATCATGTTGCAAATCACGGGTGGCACTGAAGAGGAGTTTCTGGATCAGCTAGTCCATCCCCAGTCCCGACTGCTAGGTTATTCCTCCTAGTTATACTTTTCTTTTAGAAGTAGCTCTCAAACTGATGCCAAGGCAGTGGTGTTGCTCAGTGGCACGTGACTGAACCCAGGCTGCTGCCTTCTTCACGTCTGAATTTCTGGCTAGATAGTTTTCATAGAGGAGGACATTCTTGGTGGTGAATATTGCATTCTAGACTTCTGAAAATATTCACTCCTTTAGTGGAAATAAAGAAATGTTTTTGTTTGTCCTAAAAATCAGTCTCCTAAGATGCTCGTTCTCATGGCAAGGGGAGAAATGCTTATAAAATTGTCTTTGAGTTGTCTGAATTTGTTTGTTTGTTCTCTTAAATGTTCATCATTCCATGTCTGTGCTTGAGACCTTTGTCATTTGCAGAAAAAGTTATTTTGACATGTGAAGCAGTTGCCATATGCAGTCCTATCATAAATGATTGAAGGATGTTTTCCATCTGAATAGATAGCAGCCCGTGCACTTCTGTACTGATTTCTTCCTGACTTTTGAAGCACTACGGATTAAGATGCATTCTAAGTAAACTGTGCTTTCAGATTTTCCATGTTTGTTCTAGAGTATGTCAGGTAACCTCTGCTTGTGAATATAATGTTTAGTGGTGTCACAGGAATAACTCTTCTTTCAATTTGGATATCCAGAATTTACTTTCTGGTATAGAAGGAAGAGAGATTAAAAGATTATTATATGTAGCTGATGCTAAAGTTGAGGCGTGAGATGAAGAAAAATGACATAATTTGGGTAAAAAATGTAAGAAATGTTTAAAATATATATCCAGTGTATTTTATGTACATTTGTGTTTATTATCCAGCTCACTGCATGTTAGAAGCACAACTAAAGCTCTTAAATATCATAGAGGAATAAAGCATGTGCTGTTAGATAGGGCTCCTCACAATGAGTTGCTTTGTGTCACCAGTTTCACACTAGCTAATGTTTCTGTGCTTGCATCCTTGTGCACTTGCATAATGAATGTAGGGTTTGTCTCTGAGGATATGAAGAAGTTTGCAGGTGAAGTGTATTATTGCAGTGGAAGTTAAAGAAATCTCTTAGTTTTCCTGAATAGAATCACTAAACAGGAAAAAAAATCTTACCTGAATCTTTTAGTTATTTCTTATTTGTTAGTTGCTTCCTTACCATGATGCTTAAAATACAGCTTAGAGTAATTTTACCTTTCTTTTTTTTAAATTTAAGTTTCCTGCAGCCTTTGAATTCAACGAGTTGTTTTTGATCACCATTCTGGATCACCTTTATAGCTGCCTATTTGGGACTTTCTTATGCAACTGCGAAAAAGAAAGGTTAAAAGAGGTAAATAATCAATTTAATATGTTGGTTTTGTAGGAAATGCTTCGGACATACGACCTAAGAACACTTCAGCTGTTTTTTGATAAATTTCCTGCATAGTCTTTGAGGGCATTACAGATGTAATTCCATGGAATACATAATGAAAGCTCTATTAAATGAGATCCCATCCACTTTTCTTTGGCTGTTACCTCTTGGCAGTTCTGAGGATTTTAAAAAATTGACTCTCACATATTTCTAGCCAGTGTTCAGTTTTATGTAGTTATTATCGAGTGCTATTAACATTTCTTTGCTATTTTCAGAGTAACTCCTGTGCATGGCTTTAGTCACTTCAGGACATAATTTTGTGGATCCTGTGATTGGAGACTGGGGAAGTTTAAAATGCCAGAATGAATGGAGTTAGAACATCATGAAATGCTTTGAGTTTGGAAAACATGTTGTGGTTTTTTTTCTTTTTTTGAAAAAAGAAAGCTTTTTTCAGTATTCCAACTACACTTCTGGCTTTTTTTTGTTTGTGGCACTTCATGTTTGTGTCAGAACAAGTAGCTCTTCCTTGGCAGTTAGACCTGTTGTTTTTCAGGTTTGTCTCTGCTTCCATAGAGGAGAAAGTTGCACGCAGACTCCACAAGGTGGAGCTGAATAACATTCTCAGCGAATGCAGAACTTCCCAACAGCGTTCTCAGTAAATCAGTTGTATGCAGTTCTCAATAAAGAAATGCAGTTTAAGACACAGAGGTAGCAGAAGCACATGCTTAACTACGTTGTACACATGTAAAATTGCAAGATGAATCTGAGGCTCACATTCTGAAACCTTGATCTAACCATGTTTATGCTGATCATGTTTAGTATAATAGAACTTTAAGAAGTGCAAATAAAGTTAGTAATTTTAAATCACAGTGCCAATAGATACTGGGAGCAGATAGTTTGAGTGGGAGAAGGAAGGTGCTGTTTTCCACAGGTGCTATTTTGGATCTTTCAAATCGCGTTCTTTCCTCACTGATTTTCTTTTCAAAGCTGACTTGTTTGTGAATCTTTCTGAAGCGGTCACATGTACACATAACTGTAGGTCTAAGGAGCTCAGACACTGCAGTAAGTTACGACCAGTACAGCTTTCTCTTCCTCAACCAGAACTCATTGTCTTTGGAAATATCATGCCTCAGTCTCCCTTCTCAGTTCACCTTGGAAGGGAACAGGATATCAAAAGTTTTGATAAAGCTTTAACACTTAGTGGTCAGCAAGTGTTCTCAGAGGGCAGCATTGCAGTATATCAGGTAATCTTCACAAAGATAGGGATGTCTAGATAATGACCTCACATTTTAACACCTTGCAATCCATGTACTTATTTTTCTGTATTTTTTTAATTCAGGAGTTGAGCACTAAGACTGTATCGCTGTGGTCCTACATAAACAGTCAGTTAGATGAATTCACAAATCCTTTCTATGTAAACTATGAGAACCACGTCCTGTATCCTGTTGCCAGTCTGAACCATTTGGAACTGTGGGTCAACTACTATGTCAGATGGAACCCGAGGATGCGGCCTCAGGTATGAGGTTCCACTTCTGTGTTTCCCTGAAAGTACAGAAATAAAATTACTGGTTTTTGTAAGGTCCATTTCATTCAAGAAAAGTATTCTTTGACTGTTGGTGGTGGGGAAAAAGATGTTTTTTCTAAAACAAGGCATCAGGTATGTTAAAACTGTGTAAAATGTTCAGTGTTCATTAAGGCTACCAGTAGAATATAGTTGTGGTACCACTTCACTGACTTGTGAAAGGTGACATAAGCACTCTTTCTTGTCAGAAGATTACTGTAATATTTTACAGCACTTTTAATGCTTCTGTTGCATTAACCTTCTTGTGTAGTTTCATTATGTTTTGCTGTTTGGCAATTACGTTATAAAATGCAGCAGTGATTTCTGAAAGGAATTGATCTACATACCAACTCATTTGCAGACTCTAAGCTTTCCTACAGGTATTTGTTTTCCACTGACCTTCCTGTTTTCAAGCTGGCATGCTAAAGATTAAATGCTCCTGAAAATGTACTCCTTGAATCATCAGTATTTGTTCTTATAAGTAATGTCTCCTATTCAGACAAATCTCTAAATCTCATCAGAAAAATGCTGTGTTTTATCTTCAGAATTCTGGGAGTGTACATTAGGTTTGTTTCACAACCATAATGTATCTGAGGATGTTACTCTGTCTCTTTATTAAGGTAACATTTCAAGGTATCCCCAAGCGACTTAATGATAAATTACCTGCACTGAGTGACTGTTTGAAAGCTGCTTTCATCTTCTCACAGTTAGCAAGAGATGCGAGGTTCAGATTTATTAGACACCCACAAGTCAGAGCCTGTTTGAAAAGATGTGTTTCAAGGACAGCACGCGGTTAGAGATCCTAGCATCTGAGCAGTACCCTGTGAGGTACTGGAGAAATATGTGTTGCTTGCTTCCTCACTGAGGTTTTTCCTTTGCACTTCCCTGTTGCCCACACTTGCTCTGTTTTCTTGATGTAATCCTTTGTTAGGTATCCATTTATAGCAATGTGAAACTTTTATTTTTGTTTTTGTAGTTTTGAAGTCAAATTGCCATCTGCTTTTTAGCAAAACGTCACCTTCCCTGAACCTGTTTGCTGGAAAACATTGGCGTGGTTTGCGCACGTTTTAGTAGAATTGACCTTCAGCAATGTCAGTTGTATTTAATTGGGATCTGCAGGTCCTGAGGGCAAAGCAGGCTTTGTAAACACGCGTGGAAGTCAGTAACTGCAGAAGAGATAAGTGGTGGGGAAGAGTGGACATAACAAGGAAATACCAGAACTGCCTTGCTGCCGTGTGTGCCTCAGTGCCCACTGCCTCTCAGTCAGCAGCTCGGTAAAGAGATGACATGGAGTGATACTCGTTTCTGAGTTGTACGGGTGGCTTAATTGGTACTACTGATGGTACTTGCATGAAGAGCCCCAGGTTAGGACTATGGCTGTGTTGCAGGAGGTGCTCTGCAATGAGGTGGCACACAGCCTCCCTGCAGAGGGTTCTGAGCACTGAGCCACCTAGAAAATCTGAAGTTCAACCTGGGTGGGTTTTGCAGATTCCTTTTTATGCTAAACTCGGCTTCAACAAGGTCATTCTAATTCCTAAGTGAAATAAAGTGTTCCTCAGTTTCAGTTTGGAGGTGTTACATCATTATTGACTTCTTGTCCCAAGAAAATTAGATTTTAGTCCTGTTGCATTTGAATTCATTGACTGGGAAGAGGCATGAGTGGGGTTTTTTTTTCCTTTGTTTTTTTCTTCTTTGCCCTTTCCTTGGGTTGGAGAAGTGAGTATTTCTGTGTGACGGGGAGGATAAGCTCTTTCAGTCTTTGTACACAGAGTTGAGTGCTCTGTGGGTGTGTATTGCTGGGTTTACAGGTGACTCTACAGGCCATAACATAGTATGATGCTTTTGAATTTTTTCAACTGGTGCCGTTTATTTCTCTTTCTTTTCCCATGTGGTTGTTCAGACCTCTTTACTGCAGTCTGAGAAGTTCAGGCTGCTAGCTGTCAGTTAGTTGTCTGCCTGGGCAATTCAGGGAGGTTCTGCAGGGGTGGCATTGCAAGCTAGTATGCTCTTTGCCATTCCTATGTGCAGTGCATGAGTAAATGTTCTGTTCCTTTCAGTTCAAGCTGTGTCTTGCTATGGAAGGTGGGAGGACAAGATTGTACTCTAGTCCATCAATTTGCATCACCCATTAAGTCATGTGTGGTTGTTTGTATGGCTTCTGGCAAATGGCATTTTAATCCTTGAAATAGGGAGCTTAAACGTGCTTTAATTTTTTTGTTTTAGTTTTTCTACACCTGCAGTTTTTTCTTCAAGTTCTGTTCTGTTCTCCTGGAATTGGGGCCTCTGTGCTAGAGAGAATGTTTTAGGAGTGCTTCCCAGTTTTTCAAATACATTCTTTTTTTGTGCATGTGGAGTTCCATCCTTAACTGAAGATGAGCACTGGAAACTCAGGTTGGCTGGTGACATAGGCCTGTCTGCTGTGGGCAGTCCTTGGAGCTTCCTGCAGCTGCCAGGGGAGGTCTGTTCATACTTAAAGGCTGGCTTCAAAAAAAAAAGGAATAACAGTTTTCAGAAATGATCTGAAAAGCGTGCAGATAGGTTACAGTGATAGCTGCCTTCTTTATGCTATGTAGGAATTGCAAAAGAATCAGTTTTGTTAAGCATTCAAGTGATTAAACGTCAGCTGAACCTGTCAGTAAGCACAACGTTAGCCTCTTATTTGCTCTTTAGCTCATGCGAAGTGTTACTGGAAAATCAGTTTAGATTGAAATGGAAGACATAATTATGGAGTGCTTTGTGTTGCTACTTAGGGACAGGACGTACAGTGTGGCCCCACAGTGTCTGTAGCAGTTTCACCTGCCTTCACACATGTTTCCTGCAGGTCTCTCTGCTGACGTTGTTGACATCACTTGTAATACTTGCAGAGTTCGCACACATCTGTAAGATAATTTGGTGGCAGGACAAACAAAGCTGCCCTATGGCTCTGGAAGTGCGTTGCTGGCCCACAGCCCATGGTTCTGAGCCTGTTGTCTTTGCATGGAAGAGTGAGGCAGGAGATGGCAGGAAGAGAAGGTGCTGCGTGGGTCAGTTAGCTGAGAGCCCCCCGGGGAACTGGATTTCAAGACAGCATTTACTACAGAGTTTCTTCTGATGAGGCAAGTGTCTCTTGGTGCTGATCATTTCTCACTATCTGCGTGTCCAAGCCATGGTTTGCCGAGGCTGACTTGTGTGCATAACTTGGATCAGCAGGTAGAGCCCTCCACATTCAATTGATAAGAGTAAAATACAGACTTAACTGCCTTTCCTATGTTCTGAAAGAATCTGTAGTTATTTGAGGGGAAAAAAACCTGCTATTTTGCAATGAGTCCTGCCTCAGGTTACGCACAGAGATGGAGAAATTAACATGGTATGAATAACTTAATTCTGGGGAGTTTCCAACGTGTTCTGAAGAGCAGGTCCTTAAAACATCACTCTAATCCTTCAGATGTCAAAGCTAAATGAGGTGTAGGTTTAAACAAATAATGGCATCAGTCCATAGCGTGTCACGTTTCCTGTGCCTGTAAATCTATACAGTTTGACAAGTGTGCATTCCTGTTCTTGCATGGCAGGCTTTGTAATTTCTATTTACTAGTCATTGCTTTTCCAGGAGGCCTGGGAGTTTGGTTGGCTTCCCAGGAGCATACCTTTACAGTAAGCAGGGAAGTATTGATTATTACAGAAAACTGCTGTTTTCATCGTTTGAGATTGACTTTTTCTGTGAGTATACTGTTAAGTAGGTTTTAAAAGAAAGTCAGAATTCCATCTCGTCAGGAAGAGGAACTGAAAGCTTGAGTGAAAGATGCTGTTGTCTGTGCAGTGCACAGAGTAGGTTTTTGGAAAAACTGACAGTCTCAAGAAAAGCAATGAATTTAAAGTAACCATTTTCCTCTGCAGCCTTTCTTCCCTGTTGCTAAAATGGGTAAAGTATACTCGCTGAACAAGACAAAATGCATTCACATTGAACAATTTTATGTAAATGTCTGTCCTTGAGCTAGTGCAGTGATATGCAGTAGATATCCAATTAAGACTTAGCAGTACAGTAAGTGAGTAGCTATTATAATTTCTTTTGTATTTCTCCTTCTGTTGACAAATTTTGTTATCCAGAAGCACTTCATGATCTTGAAGGGTTACTTGGAGATGAAAACCTGAGAACCAATACTGAAAGTGAACTGTGTAATTCTATGAAGAGAAAGGTTTGGAACTACTAGGAAATAAAGCTGCCTCGTGTCTATAGGCAGTTGTTGTGTTGTAGCATGTATATTGTGTAGTGTAATTGTAGCTTCTGTGTGACTATAATTATTTTAAAAATAAAGGTAAAAAGCACAAATCACTTTCCTTCAAGACCTTGTCTGGCAGAGTAATTTACTGTAAGTGTAGAGTGGTGTGTTCTGAGAGTTGCACTACGCCTGCTTTCAGTGTGCACAGGTCAATTAAAAATGGTTTCGTATCAGCAGTATTTTAAGCAATAAAGGATGTTTCCTCAGTATTGGTCTCAGTATTCTTCAGCTCACGATAGGCAGTAGGCACCTTATCTGTGTGACATAGGAGAGGCAGCTATCTGGTTTTGTATGAAACAAGCAATAAAACTGTAGCTAATGAGGAAATTAAACATCCACCCATTTAACCAGTTCATACCAGTAACATACGTCAGTGGGAACCTACAGTCAGCTCTTCCTGAGTCAAGGGCTCTGCTTGGCTCACTCTGTTTTGCAGCATTTTGCTGGTTTTCATTGGCTTGGGTGGAGGATGCCACGTACTGCAAGTATCACTTGCAGAGAGAGAATCACGTGTGGGCTTAGCAGGGAAAGAGAATGCTCATGCCAGGGAGAAGGCACCTCCAGTACAGGCCTGGATGAGGAAGGGGAGGGAGAGGAACTAAGTGGTAAGGAAGGAGTGCAAGAGCAGAAGGTAGGCAGAAGTGAGCAGGTCGTGCGAGGAGCAGGGTCAGCTTGGTCACGGCTTGGTACAGAAAAGTGGAACTGGGAAATGGGCAAGAACGTGAATTATCTAAAAGTGAGGGAATGCTGAGAACTTTGCTGAAGAAAATAAGTTGTTTTCCTTTTTTTATTATTTAAGTTGATAATGAGTTAGGGAAGGGGACAACATAAAGTCTCAGTCGTGTTCTTTTTAGTTCCTGAGTCATTATTACAGCAGTAAATAATAATTAAAAAAAAAAAACCCTAACAGCATGAAGTCTTCCCGAGGTGCTGCAGGTAACCTCTCTGACTTTGGCAGAACCGGCGTTTTGGTAAATGTGTGGAGCAAGGTCAGACTTGCTGAGGATCCATCCCTTCTCCCCGCTGCTTAGGGATGTTGAAGTCCACTCCGTTGTCCCTGCCTGGTTGATTTTTCTAGCTGTGGTAGATGTGAATGGCAGTGTTGCTTTTCACAACGTCTGCTCTGCAGAAACAGCTCTTTTACCTGGAGTGGAACTCAGATGGTTGGGTGCCAGCCCTTGTGGCCTGCTGTTGCCTAGCAGCATTACTGAGGGGACAGGCTGCAAAGGAATGGTTGCGTGCCTTTCTGAAAGCCTAGCATAGATACCACGGAGTAAAGCACAAAACCTGGGTACTGGGCCCAGGGTCATCTTTGGAGCTCCCTCTCCTAATTTGAGAGGCACAATGAAAGAGGATGCAGTGAATCTGCTCTCAGACTGCCAACAAATCCATCCGTCAAATCGGCGACGTGATTTCTTAACAAGACTGTAATAAAAGCTTGTCATGGAGGCAGGACGTGTGCTGTGTGAGGATGTGCTTGTAGAGATAAGGTGATAACGAGGCCTTTCAATAAGCAGCCTTCTCTGAGCTTCTTGGTCTTGCAGAATCTGCTGCTCTCCCTTTTAGCAAAGATGAACTTTGTTCCTGCAGACCATTAGGGTATTATTGAGAAGATGTTTGGACCCGCTGCCTTCTGAAGAAAGCTTTCTTTAAGAGGAACTGTGTGGAAATAGAATGGTGTGAGATGGCAAAGCTGTAGGTGGGGAGTTAGTTATCTACAAGGACTTGCACAAGGTGGGGTGAGGAAACGCCGGCAGTAACAGGTTTGCTTGGGAGTAAGACTGGAGGAACAGTGGGAAGGAAGTAAACTTTTTTTTCTCTCAAGAAAGGGAAATTACAGGAGCAGACATAAAGATATCTGGGAGAATATGCAGCTCCTTATTTAAAAACAAACAAACAAAAAAAAACCACTGAAAAGCAGCACAGTACACAACTTGTATATTTTCTATTCTTTGGCTGCCTGTATCACTTTTCTAACCCCGTGCATATGTGATTCAAGCATGGACCCCTATTGCTAATGAATAAGTTATTGCTAGCTGTTGAGAAATGCTCTGAAAGTGTGAAAGGTTCTTTACGCTGAATTTGAAACGTTATTCCAAGACATTGAGATACGTATCTGAATTTTAGTGTGTAAAATCTTACCGTGTTCTGCGGCTGTGCATCCACATGGCGTTGCAGTGTGCATGTGAGGCTGTGTTAAATGCAAAGCAACAACATCTTTTTCTGGAAATCTTGAGAAAAAGATTTGTGTTTGTACTAGCACATGAAATGGCATGGTGATGTTTATGTGGACATATTTTGCAGTGTTTGAATCTAACGTGCTCTCCCTAAAATATGACCATATTTCAATCTGACCTTTTTTCCCCTCCAGACTCTACTCTGTCTTGCTTACAGCTTTGCCAGACTTAAACGATTTGTACTGAGTCATCAACTATGTGCGTCTGCCTGAATTGCTTGGTAAACTTCATCCACAAAGGCTTTGTTTCTTAGGGGAGTACAGCTCAGAAAAATGTGAAAATATTGGTATGGCAGGTTTCCTTTTGTTGGGGCGAAGGGCTGTTCTGTAAATGCTCCATCTCTAGGGCAAGCAGGAGATTTAATTGAGAGGGAGAATCTTTCAGAAATGTGGCTGATTGTATCCTCAAAGACATTCATGTGATGTGGAGGGCTGAGGCTGCAGCCATCTCAGTCCGTTCTTAAGCGCCGAGCGTAAATGCAGTTAGAAAGGAGGAGATGGATTTGATACAAACATGAGTGAGCTACGACTGATGGGGAGCAGGAATGAGTAGTGGTGATGCTCAGCAAGGTGAAGCTCTCTGCTTTCTGTTCTGCTTCTGGAACGTCATCTGAGAAAATAGAAGTTTCTGTATGAAATCTGTATGCAGTCAAAGCGATCTGTATGGAGTCTAACCAGAGCTAGACTTCTCCACTTGAAAAAGAGAAAGTGACAGCATTCAGCTCGACTCTTGGTAGAGATGCTGTATGTGAAGTTATGATGGTACATTATGTTGTGCACAGCCCATCTGATGCATTCTGTGGAACAGTTTTCTTTGGGGCAGCCTAGGCTGTGTCACGAAGGATGCTGTTGTGTGTGGACCTGCTGGGCACTGTTTGTTTCCCACTGCGAGATGAAAGGACAGGAAAGTCCATTAGGAGAAAAGGGCATTTTAATTTCAGAAGAATAAATAAAGGATGGGGTCAGAAACTGAAAAAAAAAAAAAAAAAAAAAAAAAAAAACCCTGAACATTGAAGAGCTGCTCTCTGGTGGAGCAGCATCAAACTCTGCACTGAATAAAGCAGGAACGCAAGAAGGAAAATAGTATTTTAATGTTATCTAAGCAACAATTTTATATAGCTGTACAGAGAAGCTGAATTAAGTGTGGAAAAATAATCTTCTTCCTGACACTCTAGTTTTTTGAGTGCATAATTTTTCAGCCTGTGCATTTCCTGTGTGACTCAAATATGTGCTGCCTTTTAAAAACATTATTGTTATTTAGAGAACTTACTTGAAGATCACGCGCTTTGAGATGTAAGCCTGGGGAGAGCAGCACTTCAGCTGAGGCAGAAGATGTGAATCAAGTCGTGGGGGAGCACAGGAGGATCGAGCAGTGCAGGCACTTGGACCCTCCCTGAGCACGTACATAGCATGCCATGCTCTGCAGTGGCTTTGGTTCCCAAAAGGCAGCTGTATGGAGATGCTTCTGTGGGAGCCTGGGCACTGTGCAGTGGAAAGCTCTGGTGACCCTGTTGTCATCCAGACCCCTTATTTGTCTTCTCTGTAGTGCATTTCACAGCATCTTGAGAAGCTTCACAGCTGGGCTCGGTGTTGTCACATTTTCAGGTGTATTTGTTTTTTAGTAGAGCACCTTAGAAGAATGAGATTGCCTTTCTCCAGGAGGTGCTTTGTGTTTGCTTAGTGAAGGAGGCTGTCATCTTTGGACTTGTGGCCTCTCTGGCTAAAGAACTTGTGGGCAGTGTAGGCAAGGCTTGCAGGAGGAAGGAAGGCTTGTGAGTTGTGACTCAGTTGTGTGTTGATAGTGAGAAACCCTCTGTGATTTTCTTCACATAACACTGTATGAGAATGTCCTGCTGGGGTGTGCATGCCAGCCCAGCTGTTGGGTGAAGGTGTTCCAGAAACCTGACGTGTCACTTACCTGCTATGTCTAGCAGTCTGCAAGTTTCCCAATGCTACGTCTTCCCATGATTACCTTGTCAGCCCAATGAATTTGTTTTCCCGTATTGTGCCTTCCAAAAGCTGTAAACAATTCAGAGATGATGGAGGATAAGAGAAATTGAAAGCAACGGACAAACTTTTTTGGTCTTTCTGTGGCATTTGAAATGAGGGAAAGCCTCTCTCTGCTTGTCTGAGGAAAAAAGATCCAGCTGGTCAAAAAGCAACATGACTCGAGTCTTCCTTTGTCTGCAACAGATTTTAATGTACTGGATAAACCTGACAACCACACAAAACTCTGCTGCAGATGCCAAAGTCTCCAGTGTTCTTGATGCCACTGTCAGAAGCAGAGGCAGAAACCCATGTGAGCCACGTGTACAAAAGGAGTATTGGTGTGTGGCTTAGGAGATCCAGCACAAGCACAATCCACGTGGCTGCTGTGCTTTTCTCACCAACGTGCAGGAGGGGTGAGGCTCCTGGAAAGGTGCCTGGTTAGAACAGTAATGAGATGCTCCCTATGGAGCCAGCTTTGTGAGTTCTGCTTAGCGAGTTCTGTCCCAGCGGGCATGGGAAGTAGTTCTCTGTGAAGGCATTGTTAAGCTCAACTGAAAGTGGTGGTGGTAAGGGATAGGGATACCCTTACCAGAGTGTTTTTTAGTATCCCGACAACTCGGTTTGCAAACAGTGTTTTGAACAGGCTTCCTGCCAACGGTGTGTGGTGCTAGGAAGGAACAGTTGTCAAAAATGTTCCCTTTCAGATGGCTAACCACTGTCCCTAGATACTGACACACTGAAATTCATAGCTGCTGCATCCGTGGTGTTACCATGGGACACAGTGGAAGCATTACTTGAGAAGATAATTTGTTATTATGGATCAGAGTAAACCTTTCTTTCTTCACCCACAGGTTCCAATCCATCAGAACCTTAAGGAGCTGCTCGCCATCCGCACTGAGCTGCAGAAGAAGGTTGAAGATCTGCAGCGGGAAGCAGCTACACGGTCCCTGTCCTCCTCCTCTGACAGAGGTTCATCTCCGTCCCATTCAGCCACACCAGTGCACACTTCTGTGTGATGTGTAACTAAAGCTGTGTGAAACAGTTCAAGTCAGGTAATACAAAGGGGGGCAGAACGTTTTCCCACCACGCAGGGATTGAGTGGCTTGTGACAGCTGTGATCGACATGCCTTACTGTGTCTGATATTACTACAATGAGGCCAAAAAGAGCTTCAGTAGATGTGATGTCTTGTATTGTTGGCAGTCCCCACATGTTTTGACATCTCTACTTAAATCGTCAGTTGTGAAATTGAACTTCGTTTCAAGCAACTAACAATTTAACCATCCTCAAAAGGGAATCCATCTGCTAAGCAGACAGAAAGATGCCTCTCACACTGCCTAGGGTACCATGCCTGCTTGAGAGAATCAGATGAAATGGACACGATGCTTACACAGAATACTGAGGACGTTTTTCTGAATGGGAGCTCTGTATTTCACACGGTAATACAATATATATATTTTTTTGGTAGAGCAATTGTGTTTTTTAAGGAAATTGATGCACTTGGAAATGGATTTTAAAGTAATGTTTTCCAATGTAGTCAGTTTTGCATTTCAACTAAATATGCCATTAAAAGTGGATGAAGATAAACTGGGTTCGTCAAATACACCGTGCTGACGTGTATGATGTAATATATTTGGTGAAGCATGTATTTTAGTTTTTTTAATGCCTTTTGTACAAGTTGCAATAAAGTCTTTTGATGGTTTAGTTTATTGTTCAGCTTCAGCCTCCTGAGTGAGGGGTGGACTTGATCACATCAAGGTCTTGTTCAAAGTACGGGTTTGTTTCTAGCAAATAATAGCACTGGGGGTTGAAATGACACTCGGCTGTGCAAATTGTATAGTCTGTATAGCTCCACGTGTTGTTAGCAGTGTTTCATTTTAAACTGTACACAAAATGCAGAGGCATGTCTGTTCATATATGTGTGTGTGATGTTCAGCTGATGTTCTTAGGCTCTGAGAAAACGGATCCTGCCTACCCAAACGCATTCAAAGACCTTAACTCGTAATGACTTTGTTTGACAAAGTTTTTTAAATAATATGAGCTTAATTGGTTTGCTTGGAATAAAGCCAGCTGGCTGTTTTTTAAACTCTTGCTAGCATTTTTTTTCTGTAAAGTGAATAATGCATCTCAATCTTCATTTAAAATACAGATTCCCAACAGTAATACCCAAAGGCATTAATACTTGTACAGGTACTTGATAGCTGTAACATCCAGCTTTTCAAGACAGCGGTGCCGTGGCCTCGGTAACAGGTGTACAGATGGCCTCTGTAGAAAGGCACAGAAGTGGTGCATGCTGAAAATCTTCCTGTTCCTTTTCCTCACTGTTTTGGGAGATTCTGGTTCCTCTCCTTGACGTGCTGAAGCGCTGCAGGTGTGCTTTCCAATTTGTGCTTCAAGTTCTGCCGCTGGGAATTGAGCCCTGTTAAGAATGTGACGCTCTGTATGGGAATGGAGTGCTTCACTCTGTGATAGCTGTGTGCTGTCGTGCTTCTGCCCTTAATGTGAGGCAGCACTTCTCTGTTTCTCGCCATTAAGATGTGCAGCGTGCAGTAAATGAGGGCGGTGAGCTGTGAGTGCCTGCAGCTCCACCTGCAAGGCAGATGCACTGACTGTACTCCAAGTTTCCCATGCAGGGCTGGGTGTGCCTTCTGTGATGCAGCACTTTGTAACAGCTATTTGCCTGCAGGAACTGAGTACAGGCTGCTGCAAGGCGGCATCTCCTAACGAGCCTCATGCTTTTTATGAGTAGGTGAGTAATGTTTCTCTGTTTTAAAAAGAAAAGAAAAAAAAGTTCTGCTGAAGTGATGGCAGCAGTGAGTTTTACATTGCCAAGATATGTTGAGCTGGGATTGAACAGAACTACCATGCTTCAGATTTCCCTGACGCTTTAACTGTACATTAAAGCAAAGCATTTTATCTCTGAAATGCAGCACTAAGGAAAATCTTTTGAAGTTTTCCTCTTTATTGGTGCTCATAGTCACAGTGTTTCCTCTGTAATTATTGTGGAAGTGCTGACCGGATTAGCTTAGGCATTGTGAGATTTTAAAAGCTCGAGTTCCTAGAACTGCACTGTGAGAACTGTGCTGTGCCACAAAGGCTCCCTCGTACCTCTGCTGCTGCCAGTTCATCCGTGGGTCCCAGTGCAGCTCAGGGCATCTGCCTGACTGCAGGGGTGGGCAAGGATCCTGCTGTAATGTGGACATGGCACAGCTGGTTTTGCACACACTTAATGCGGTGATTTTCAGAAATTCTGTGTAGGTGACATGGTAGCTAAAGCATAGTTTTGTACCACAGAGGTGGTCGGTAGGCTGTACTCAGTCTGTTTCCCAATATTCAGATGTTTTTTCCTATTGATTTAACAATGTCCATCTTCTTTTTTTAATCTTTAATAAGGCAGCATCAGACTGTTTGCAGTAAGAGCAGAATGCTGCTTCCTGCTTGATGCACCTGTACTGCTAACTCTAATTCAGTGGCTGCATTTTCTTTTGCTTTGTTTGTTTTTGACTCCTCGTAAAGGGAACGTGCAGAAGGACAGCAAGCAGTTCAGTTTCGCACTTGAGAGAGCCAACAATGTCAGCCTGGTATACCAGAATAGACTGAAGCCATGTGAAACAGTTGAAACAATTTTTGCTTGTGAAGTTAACTGTGCATCATCAGCATCAGACACTTTGCCACTTCAGTCCTGTTTCAGGGCTTAATTACACTTCTTCCTCCTCTGTAGATAAGTGTCAGTGTTCAGGTGTCAGAAAAATGGAAGGCGGCTTTTGAAGCTGGTGAGCAGCCTTATCCACCCCTTCTTGTTCCCCACACAGGCAGCCCCTGCAAGCAGTTAGTGCTTGAAACAAGGAAAGTGACTTCTCCCCTGGTTTGAAAGAAAAGCTGTATTCAGCCACGTGCTGTATTTAGCAGTGCCAGGAATGGCTGGTTCCTCGGGACTGGAAATAAATAAGCCATCAGCAGCTCGCAGTTGGTGGTTTGAGGACAGGGTGAAGCGGGCGATTCAGAATATTGCCCAGGTGAGGATGCCTCATAGCAGAAGATGCAAAAAGGAGTGCTGCTCGTGTGCTGAGAGATCCCATCTGGATATCCTACCTCAGGCAGCTCTTGACTGCCAGGCCAACCATGTGCAGTCGGGAAGAAGGGATTTTATTTCTACCAGGAGTTGAGAGAAGGAGGTACTTTGAAACCTGTCAGGCTAAGCAATTGTTACACAGAACCTTCGTTTACGTTGCATGGGAGATCTGTTCACTGGTTGTGAAAATGTAAACCTGCAGCGGTGCAACAGGCTGACAGCAGTGAGTGCAGTCAGCAGAGCACTGCAGTGCCTGAGCTCAGGGGCCCGAGGAGGAGAGGGATGACCACGTGTGTGTGCTTACATCCTTTAACTTTCGCCATCGCATTACGGTCCCTTAATGATGCGTTTCCCCACAAAGACATTTTGGGATGCATTGGGAGGGGTGTTCCTTCCACTGTTTTCTTAATGAAGTCTCCAGTGTCGTTGTAGAAGAGGTTATGCATAGAAAGCTATGGCAGTTGACTTGCAACACAGAAAACAATGTCCAAAATGCCTTAGTAGACAGTTTGTTTTAATGTTTTCCAAAAGTCAGATTCTGATCTTTTCCCCCCGCTGACCCTTACATGCATACGTCAGTGTTGGCAGAATTAGTCTTTTCACAGCAGAACATTCAGCCTTCATTTGCTATACACTGCTTCTGCAGCAGTCAGCAGTATGCTTTGCTTTTGGATAAGGATTTCACTCACAAGATATAACTCTCTACTTTCACAACAATTTTGTTTCTGAACTTCATTTGTTCACTTTTACTACAGAACCAAATGTGAAGGCCTGACCCTGTCTCATCGTTCTGCTTTTTCAGGATCTGAAATGGTACAGTGGAGAAATTCTGCTGCTACAACAAATGAGTAGTGAACAAGGGCAGAGCAGCACTTGCTGGGATTCCTTAATGAGGCTGCGAGAAAATGACTGAGTTTATTAAAGCACCAAAAAGAATCTGAAAAACTCACAACAGGGTATTCTGAACTGAAGGAGTCAATGGCACAGTATTCTAAAATGAAGAACCTGCTATGGTACAGCCAAAGGAAAATGCAAGCAA
Source organism: Centrocercus urophasianus (assembly GCF_019232065.1). NCBI lineage: Eukaryota > Metazoa > Chordata > Aves > Galliformes > Phasianidae > Centrocercus > Centrocercus urophasianus. Next base: position 35,428 of record NW_024885058.1, read on the forward strand.
TTGGTAAACAGTGGGATAAGAGCTGGTTAAGTCCCTTCAGTTCTGCTTTCTATGTAATTGTGAAAGCTTTTCTGAACCATGCTGTGAGAAAGAGCTTTAGCAAAGCTGGAGATGTGAGATGTCATGAGCAAAGAGCCCACAGCAAACCTCCCATGAGCTCTCAAGTCAGCTCTGTGTACGCTTTGGGACTTGGGGAAAAAAATAATATCCTGGTATTCCACTTGTTTCACTGCCTCTTTAAGTACAGGACAAGAAAGTTCATGCCACGTTCACAGAATTAAAGTGCAAGAATTTTACAAATGCCACGTTCACAGAATTAAAGTGAATGGGTACCAGTGAAATGAAGATGGCTACAGAGGCGAGCGCTGCGTCCCTTCTTTCAGCACTTCCTTCACTGCCAGGAAAATACAGCTGAGCATTACATCGCTGTAATGCCTGAAGTAAGGGGCGAGGTCTGAGCTCCCCCCATCTCCCACCCATCTGCCAGGCAGACCGAGGAGGAAGCAGGCTGCATGAAGCCAGGGGAGCCTCAGCTGGCACTCAGCACATCACGGCTTTGGGGACGAGATTTTCTTATCTGCAGTATTGTCAGTATTTTCCCATCCTGAGTCCCAGAGAGAGATTTTTAATTCCCTTACTGTAAACTTCTGACAATGTCATCCCTTTCACTGCGTGTTTACATTTTTCCACCTACCCAAACCTTGAAGTTACGTTAAGGCGTACGTTTTCACTGAAGTCGTATGAAAGGCCTGAGGGAAAGAAGCACTTTTAAGTGCTGTCTGCTTCTGGATTCTGAAAGGGCTGTTTTTCCTCAGTTAAACTGAGGAAGTACTTGTGAGTTACATCTTCTGTGTCCTGCTGTAACCACTTCCTAAAGGTTATGGCCTGTAAGCAATCCTAAGCACCCCCTGTCCCATCCACTGGGTGTGCAGAGAGTCATGGAAACATGCAGACAGTCTGCAGCTAAGAGAAATGGGGTTATATTTGCCTGATCTAATCTAAAATGACTCCTAGTGCTCATCAATACAGTGTTGTGACACCTCTTGTACAATCATTTTGTAAAAGCATTTTTCATGCTACAGCTTTCAAACCCATTCAGCTAAGAGAGGAAAGCCAGGTGATGGTGTGGGAAAGGGAGAAGCACAGCCTGAGCCTGGGAACATGGCTTTCCTAGCATCAGAGCTCCTGCCTGTGCCCAGCAGAATTCTCCAACCATCATTTCCCCAAAATATCTGACACTTTGAGTACACAAATGCAGGGAGTGTGTTCTGCATCTGTCTTAGAATCACGGAATCGCAGAATCACCAAGGTTGGAAAACCTCTAAGATCACCCAGTCCAACCATCCACCTACCACCACTAAACCTCAGTACAGCATCTACGCATTTCTTGAACACGGCCAGCGACGGTGACTCCACCACTCCCTGGGCAGCCCGCCCAGCACCTGAGCACTCTCTCAGAGAAGTATTTCCTAACGTCCAACCTCACCCTCCCCCACCACAGCATGAGGCCATTCTCTCTCTTGCTATTGCTCATTACACAGGAGCAGAGACTTACAGTCTCAGAACAGCTGAGAACTATTTTTTCTAACCCACTCACTTTTGTACAATGAAGTAGTGACAGTTAGTCTACAATACTGCTATTAGTGCTCTGGATACACGAGGCACCACGTATCCTTAGAACTCATCTCCCTTACAAAATGCTGCAGTTGTTCTGCTAGAGCTAGAGTAAGGCTTTAAAAATGCAAGTGTTGAGAAGAGCACAAAGAGCTGCGTAGCTATTACAAAGTACTTAAAACGTGGCTGGGCCGTTTCCTTTCGAAGGTTGCTGTGGGATACAAGGTCATAGAATGGCTTGAGCCAGAGGGACCTCCTGGATCATGGCAAGGCCTTGTGGCAGTCACATCTGCCTGACAGCTCTGAATCAAAGGAAGTGCTTTGGTAGTCCACATACATTTGCACAATCTGGGATTTGCAAAACATTTTAAAAAATGCCAAGTATTTCAGGGCTACATCTAAACTGGGAGTTCCTTCTGCGCTAGGCAGCCACTTCGCTTCCCATTGCTTCGGGAAAACGCATCACGAAGTGCCTGTCCCCACATCTTGGCATCAGTATGAGAGGGCTGGGGAGGAGGAAGCAGCACCAAGGCGGCGAGGGCAGGCCTTGGCAGCAGCACTGTGGCACAGGAGACTGACGAGGGAGGTGGCTGGTTTGCTTTGGGTTGCAAATAACAGGCACTTTGCTGTCCTCACACCTGTAAGCAGTCCTTGCAAAAGACCTCGTCCTTTACCCACAGCGATTGCTGCTGAAGCACCTGCTGCTGGTTTGAATACAACTTGCAGTCAAACCTGCAGTGTTCCTTCCATGTAAACATATTACAAAAAATAAACACATACTGCCATCCTAACCCTAAAGCCTAGAGCAGTAAGAAGCCAGTTCAAGCCTAAGGACACATCAAACAGCTTTGGATTCAAATGAAATAAATAGCTAAATTACAGGCAGGCGAGATCTCGGTGTTTGCTGCCGCGGGTTCCTCTCAGCAGAGCGGCTGGGGGCCGTGCCCTCACGCCTTCGCACCGTCGTGTTTCGGCGGCTCTGCCGACTGCGTTTCCAGCACTGAGTACTTAACTGGGGAGGAAAATCAAAGCCGTTAGTGCGACAGCACACAGCTGAACATGAGCGCGAGCAACAGGTGCCAAACGCCGCCCCGCTGTACCCAACCTCAGCCTTTACAGCAGCCTCCCTTCTCTGCGGCTGAAGGAAGGAGCACGCTTCTGGTGGCTGAAAACATCAGAGCTCAACATCGACTGCTGCCATTTGCAGGATGAGAGCCTTGGTGTCTCACCCTTGGTGTGTAATAAAGCAGGAAAAGCATCACGGTGGGTGTTACACAAAAAGCTGCAGCACAACCCGAGCGGAGCCTTCCCAGAGCCACCGGGCGGCTCCCAGAGCTCCCCATGGCCCTTGTGGCCAGGCCTCACCTTGGGGCTCCTCGCTTACGACAGCTTCCATGTTCTCCCCTTTCACGTATTCGGCATTAAGTCCCTCTGAGAAGCAACAATAAAGAGAGTGAGGTGGGAGGTTAGAAAGCAGAAATTGTTTGCTTTGATGCCTTAAAACCTGTGGTAACGAGCCTGTCTTTTTTGAAAGCTAAGACTGCAATTTTGCAAACTCCTCTGCATTAACAGCAGCATAGCAACATTGGTAAACCATGACTGGTGCTGAGAAAGCTGTGCTGCGTTCTCGAGCCACCACAGAGGTTGGCTCAGATGGGCGAGCTCCAGCCAACTCTCCTGCATTAGCCCCAGGAAGAAGGGCATGGCCGTGAGGCAAGGGCACACAGTGGGCCCACTGCTGTCCCCAGGCACGCATGCTGCTGGGATAACACCCAGTGCCATTCTGCTTCTTCAGAGAAAAGCCATTTCTGCAGTGGCTGACGGCTTGCAGATTGCTGTCTTGCATTGCAAGGAGTCTAAGGCCTGACATTAGCCCAGCATGCCGTGTCTGATGGCTTAAATTAATCCTCCTTTATAATTAACTTTAATTTCCTGCTGCCTTTCTGGGACTTTGTGCATCTCAGCTTTCCCCTCATCAAAGCCTTTACTCTCTTTTTTTTAAAATTATTTATTCTTACCAAAATATCATTTAAGTGGAGGGAATATACAAGGGAGTTTCATTCCATCACATTCATTTGACTCTCCCCGCTGATCTAATATACCAAAACACTCCTGTTTGTTGAGACACAACTGGGAAAATAACATGATTCCCACCCAAATTTCCAGCCCCCAGACACCCTTCCCCAGAGCACATGAGGTTCTCACGAGAATTCATGGGATTTCTTTGAAGGCAGCCTTTCCCAGCTGCCTGCACCTCTGCCCTTTGGCTGCACCCACCCTTACCGACAGCAGGGCTACGTGCCCCTGTAAGCCCCCACAGTGCTGTGCACAGCCCTCCCCACTGACCCTTTCCAAAGGCCAGGTGCAGAGAGGGTACGAAACAGCTGCTACCTCACCGGGGCTCTCAGGGAACACTTCTGTTGGGGGTGGCCCAGAGCAGAAGAGCAGGTGCTGATCACCACAGCACTGCAACTGCAGCAACATCACACCCACCAACACTCCTTAGTTCCCAAGCCTCAATCGATTCATCAACTGGAAAGCCAAGCATAACTCCTTCACCCTTCACCAGTCCCATATGGCCAGAGCAGTCTGATGGAGGCTGGATGCAGACAGCAGACAGTTGTGGTCTGAAAGCTGCTGCTGAGTGCTGCCATGCCGGGTATGCTAGAACTTCAGTACAATCTGAAATCGAGGGCAGCCGGGTGGGATGCCACAACCAACGCTGCCAATGCGTTCTCAGTCCCTTTGGCAGACAATGCACGGTTTGCCTTCACTTGGAGGGCTGTCCCCACACACCAAGTCCCACTCTGCAATCCTCCACCCGGCAGCCCTCCCACCCCTACCCGGGGCTCCTTACGCTGGATGCTGAAGCAGAACTTCTTCTGCTGGTAGGAGATGTAGCTGGAGACAGCCCCCACAAGTGCCATGGCCAGGGCACTGGCAATGCCGGCGATGGTGCCCGTTTCCACCCTGTTGTCTGCAGGGCACAGAAAGGCGCTGAGTGGTGGGGAGGTTTCCCAGGCCCCGCTCCCCCCGCAGCCCCCATGGCCCTACCTTGGCTGTCAGTGTTGCCTCCAGATCCTGCAAGAGAAAAGACCCGTCAGCAGCCTGGCCCTCACACAACCCCCACCCTGCACTGAGCTCCTCATCGCAGTGTGGCATCCTTGTGCCATCAGAGGGGGCAGCTGCCTGAGCTGCGAGCTGGCATACCTGTACGTGACATGGGGGTGTCTATATGTGACACCGGAGCAGCTGCATGCGACGCTGGGACAACTGCGCACAGCTGGAGCTGGGAGAAATGGCTGCTGCTGGAAGCTGCAGCTCTGAGCTAGCTGCTTAAATCCCGCATTACAGAAGCAGGTCAGCACTGTATTAATGCCTTCAGTGCGGTTTGTCCTTGGCACAGTGATTCATTAAATGTCGACCGGGCTGGTGGTGTTCGCCATTTCTAACTCGACTGCCTTTAATATTTAATACCATGGCTCTCTGTGCAGGCTGAGCCAAGCGCAGCTTGTTTCCTGTTCCTGAAACCAGCGGTCGCATCCTGAGAGGAGGCACAGTGTCCATGAGGAGCGGGGTGACAGCCCCACGGGGTCAGCACAGCAGGGGATGAGGCCAAGAAGCACCATTCCAACCCCACAGCCGTACTCCTTCTGCCAGGTGCTGAGGGACAACCTGGCATCTGCTGGTAGCTGTAGCATGGGCTGGCTTGGCCCAGGGCCACCAGTGCCAACCACTGCTACCAGGACAGCAAGCGTCCCTGCCAATACCCTCAGACCCACTGTGGGGTCTCCTGCCATGGGGAGATGCCCTCAGGGGTCCCTGTGGCATGGCCATCTTTGCCCCATGCCGGCGGCACCAACCCACCCGTGGGCCCTCCCTACCTTTCTTCTTGTCAGGGCTGTAGCCATCATCCACAATGCCTTCCAGGTCACTGTCCGAAAATCCTTGAAAAATAACAACAAACTGTGATTGGAGAGCAAAAAGAAATCATCCCTACTGCTGCCCTCCAAGGGGTGAGTGCTGCAGCCACCAGGAAGCAACGAGTGGAATGGGAAGTGAAAAAGAGTGCAGGTCTGCTCAGGGTGCAAGGGGCCAGAGAGCCTTGTTTCTGTCCCTGTCACAGCATCTATGGGTGCTTCCAGGGAGCGTGGGGGGCTGGGAACGGGGCTGTGGGGGTTCTGAGCCCTCCCAAGCAGCATGTGGCTGGCAGAGCAGCTGCCAGCAGTACTGCCCACAGGAAGGCTGAGGCTGCCGTGTTCCCCTCGGTGTCCTGTACAAACCCTGTGGATGTTCTGAGGGGTTCTGCTGGGCATTTTGTGCAGCAGGAGCAGCTGCACCACGGCCCAGCGTGTTCCCACCAGTGGCTCCAGCTGCTCCATGAGCAAGAACAGATCAGGGTCAACGGGCAGATCCCCTCCCTCACAATGACAGAGTTAGCAGAATCTTCAACCCCAAATTACCTTCTTTTAAGCTCATAAAAGAGGTAATAACTGACTACATCTTGCCTGAAAGAAAAGAGGATCATGGAGTGGGAGCTGGCAGTGGTATTAATGGAGCCATTGAACTTTTGCCCTTCCAGCCTGGGAGACACTCACCAGCTCACCAAAAAAAAAAAAAAAAAAATGGTTTATGGGCTTAGTAATGAGTGTAAACTTTAAAGAAACAAAACAAAAGCAAGAACAGAACCGGCAGAGATGAAACCCTCTGCGATGCTGGGGCAGTGCGTGGCCATGTGCCACAGAGCCAGCTGGCCACGGTGCTGCATTCCAGCACCCAACACCTCCTGCCTTGCAGTTGGAGCATAGACCCCAAAAGTGCAGACAAGTCACCTAGTTAGTACAGCCTAATAAAGTACCTGGCTATTAATTACACGTGTGAGGAGGGCATACAGCCATCTCGACATCCATAAACTACCCGTGCAAAGTCTGTTTTCTAGCAGCAGTGCTCAAGGGAGCAATCCTTGCAGACAAATGACGCATTCACCGGAGCATTTCAGAGATGGAAAAAAAGTCCCTGGCCCTCGGCACGTGCTGTGCCAGGACCGAGCCTGCCCTGGGTTCACATCTTGGCTATGACTGCAAACCTCAACAGCACTCAGTAAAACAGCCGTTGGGCACGGGGACGAGGGGAACGCAATAGAACCCCCTCAGCCCCAGACAAGGCATGATCCACTTCTGCTCACCCCCAGCTTCTGGCAGCGATCTACCGTTTAATGGAGGGGTGCCCCGCAGTGAGCCTCCAGTGCTGGGGGGCTCCCACAGGGCCCAGAAACACACAGTGGTGAGAACAGCAGGGAGAGGGAAACCCATGTACCTTCCTCTGGCCTCACAGCCGGCTGCCTGCCATCCCTCGCATCGTCCCTATCTCCAAGGGCATCAGCCAAGTCCAGATCCAAAGGATTCTTCCCTGTGAAATAAGATGGGTTAGCAGCTCTAGCAACTTCCTTGATGCTGACAAGTAATCAGTCCAGGAAACGCTCCTGTCCAGTGCTGCTGCTGCAGCAGATGCAGGAATCGCCCTGTGTAGTGGCTCATGTGCTTGACAACAGACAGACCAGATGGGAGAGCAGGCAGCAGGACGGGCCCACAGGCAGGCAGGCTGTCCCGCACTGCCCTGCCCTGCAGCAGGTGTCTGTCTCTGCAGAACGCAGCTGGCACCCTCAGGAGTGCAGTAGGTCAGGAGCTCAGCTCAAACAGAACAGCTTCAGACTGCTTTTGCTAAAAAGCAGCTAAAAATGTGGAACGGAGCCAGCCTGACCATCTCGACCTGCTTGCTATCTCATACATAAGTTTCATCTCACCTGAAATTGATGCTGAGCCTGGGAGCACTTTTTTGACAAAGCACAGCCCACCACCACAGGTATGTCTGTGCTCCTGCATGGCACGGTTACTCTGGGGCCTCTGCAGCTCTCACCTGAACAAACTGGGGCTGGACACAGCGTGGCTGGGCAGCTGCACTCACCTGGGTTCTGTTTGCGGGGGGTCTGCGTTGTTTTTGGCCGCTTGGTGGTGGTGGTGCGGATGACATCCCAAAAGCCATTGTCTGAAAGTGCCACAGAGGGGAGAGAACAAAATGCTGTTACCCTCCCAAAGGTGCACCCAACAAGGGCCCGGCTGTACGCAACCCCAGCTCCCACAGAACAGCCACGGGCCGGGAGACGCACCTGGCTTCCCCGGCCGTGGGAAGGGCCTGGCAGTGGGCCTGGCAGGCTTGTTGGTGGGCTCCACTGGGTTGTCGAAGTAATCAGCTAGGTCAAAGTCTGTAGAGAGAGCAGACGGGTGAGCCTGAGTGCTGGGGCTCTGTGTGGGCAGCCCCTGGGACATGGCACCGTTCGGCGTGTGAGCAGCGATACGTGGCCAGGGCTGGGCATGAGCATCCTCCAGCTTGGATCCGGGCAGCCAGGGATCCGGGCAGCCAGGGATCTGACCACCACCATTGGAGGTGGTTTTCCCTGGATGGGAAAATGCCTGGCACTGTTTGGTGAAAGCCGGGGATGTCCTGGAGCAAAAGCTCTTCCCCAGGATCAAAGCCAGCCGGTGCAGCTCAGCCGTGACCTGTGTCAAATCCATTACAATACTGCAAAGCGTGCAGAACTCAGCTGTGGCCATAAATGTTCTCATGTTGGCTGCCTTCAAAACAGACAGAAACCTCAATAGTGCATTTACGTAGGCACAGGTCTGCAGCATTGCCAATGGAGAGAGAAGACACAAGGGACACAGCGGCTGCACCATGATGGTGGAGAAGGCACCATCAAGCAGTGCAGGCAGGGGAAGCTCAGGCAGCACAAGCAGCCACTGCAGCACAGCCTATTGCCAACCAAAAGGTGGTTCACTGCCAACCAAGATTCTGGCACCCAAGCTGCTGCCAACAGCACACAGCCGACACTCGCTGAAACAACACGTGCCAAGAACATCTCACCTCTCCCTCCTGTCCCACCGGCCGGCTTACTGGGTCTCTTAGGTGTGGCTGTGATAGAAAGAGGAGTAACATGTTAGCCATGGGCATCACCAGAAACACTACCTCTGCCCAGAGAACACAAGGCTAGGAGTTGGTGGATGAGTCCACCAGCATCACAGCCAGAGCTCTGTGCCCTGCCTTTGTCCCTGTGACACAGCTGCAACTGCACACAGTGGGAGCCCAGGGGAGCCCCATGCAGGTCCAGCTCAGAGCTTGGCTGGGGCAGATGCCAAGCAGAGAACTCCTCCAGGGGACAACTCCAGGAGACAGAGCAGAGAGGAAGCAGTAGCAAGCTGCTGATGCTTGGCTAGACCCTGCCCACCAGCCACTGCACTGACAGCAGCTCCCAGCACTGTGCCGCATACCGGAGCTCCCCATCTGTTGGAGCAGTTCTGCAGACGCCCCAGTGCTCAGGGCCTGACTGCTCGCAGGGCAAAACAAGCTGCCATCGGCTTCGGGAGGTGGTTTTATTTATTTTGTTGTAATTTTTATTTTCCCCGCAAACCATCATCCATTAACAGTGGTTAGCTTTATGAAGTATATGAATAAATTATGAGCAAGAGTTGTGGCCGCTCCATTCCTATTAATTTCCATCTGAATGCTGGAGTGCTTCTGCTGCACCCATGTGCTGCCAAGCCCCTGCGATCTGCGCCCTGGGACAGAGCATCAGGCACGGGGCTCACAGGCGGCTCCCATGGGCGCAGGCAGCTCTGCCAGGGGACTGGGGCCAGACTGCATCCTCTGCCATCTTGCCGAGAGATCCGAGTGGACACGTTGCACCTATTACTTCTTATTTTTCCCTTATTTTGTAAGGGGTGAATGAATTTGACTTACGCCATACGGGGCCGAGGGCATCTTCTAGGCTGAATTCCCCTGGGTCGTCCCCACAACCTGTGGACAAAGAAGCAGCACAGGAGTTACTCACTGTACACGACGTCAGTCACCTCCACACGCAGCCTGGCCAGGTGCCTGTGCTCAAATTGCTTTGGTTTTAGAGGGCTTTTTGCTAAACGTGACCCATCACCAGCGACGAGGAAGACATCAGCCTTCCCCAAACCCGTGACTGTTGGATTGCAGAGCAGTCAGCTTCGGATTTTCCATTTGTCTGCCCTAATGGATGCGGTATAAAAACACACGCCACGCTTAAACTTGTCAAGCGGAGCCCACCAATTCATCTCTCTGGCTGCCACTCACCCACAGCTGCAGTTGTGCATTTGCTGAGCACTGTGCAGACTTCAGAGCGGAGCAAACAAACTCGGTGAACAGGCAGAGCTGCGCCAGGCAGCCCCACGGCAGCAGGACGCGATGTGAGAACGCCGCTGCCTCGATGGCCCACGAGAGGGGCCCGCAGCTCCGCCAGCGCCCAGCCCGGCCTGCCCTGCCGCTCCTCCTCTTCCTGCACCGCGTTAATTACTGTTGACTTACCCTCGTTCTGAATGTATTTGTCTTGATAAATTCATGCTTTTACATCTCGGAGCATGCTGAGTAATTAATATCCTTTGGGTTTGCTAAGCGCTGCGGCGCTGCGAGAGAACATTAAAATGGCTTTCCCCTCATTCCTATCACTAAATGGATTTAGCTGCCGCCACCTGAGCTCCGGCGCGCTTCATGAATACATTTACGGCCCTCCCGACAAGGACAATGGCAGCCGCGAGGCAGCGCCCACCAGAAGGCTGCCAGCCGCGAGTCGGCCGAAAACTTTCACGGAAAGCGGCGCCTGAGCTGCGACGCGATGCCCTGCGTGCGGCCCGGCAGCTCCGGGAGCCGAGCCGTGCTCCAGGGAACCCCAGGCGGCAGCAGGGCAAGGCCCGCCCCGAGGAGCGTCCCCGTGCTGCCGCGAGCCTCCCCACGGGACGCGGCGCACCCGGTGCATCGCAGCCCCAGCCCCGTGCGCGGGCTCTGTGTCGTTGTCACGACCCGCCTGGGCATCCCGCGGCTGCTGGCCGGCAGGGAAAGCGGGCGCAGGACGTGTTTGCCGTACTTTCCTTCCATGCGGCGACCCGAAACGTCAGCTCCCAAAGGGCAGCGCTGCCGGGCCGGGCAGGGCCGGGCACTGCGGTGTCCCGAGCTGGGCCGGGTGCTTCCATCACAGCCGGCTGCAGGCTGGGGGCAGAGAGCATCGCATCCCCATGTGTCCTCCCTCATTGTTTCTGCGGCAGGCAGCTCGAGCGCACGGCTGTGCTCGTCAGCCTTTTCGTCCATACGATTACATACGATCTAATTAAGCCTCGCAGCCTGGCAGAGCTCAGCGCACAGCACCGCAGCTCACGCGCAGCGCACCGGCTGCGCCACAAGAAGCGTGCCGCCCTCCGCTCCCAGCGCGGCTCAGCACCGCCCCGTGCAGCACCGGCCCTGCGGCAGCCCGAGGAGCCGGGAGCCCACGGAGGGGACTGAGGGGAGATGTGTCCTGCTGCCCTGCTGCCGCCGAGCCTCCGCACCCAGGGAAGCATTCTGATTTCCAGAAGTACTAATCAGAATCACTACTGATTGAGGCAAAAACAACCTCTGCTGTAATTTTTTTTTTTTTCATGCAATTAACAAGAGTATGGTAATTCCAAGCAATCTTGCTCTTGAGATTAAAGGAAAGCCTGACAGGAAGCACATGAATAAAGCTTTAAGATGAGAATTTGCATAATGAAGACTTTCTCTTTGCAGAGAGGCTGATAGAGGCCGCGTCCCACCTGCCAGCAGCAGCACCACCAGCACCCATAGGGGCAGCGGGACCTGCAGACCCCACGGGAGCTGCAGCACCCAGCCCACACTTAAGGTCAGACAGCCCCAGGGCTCCCTGCCATCACCACACTGTGAGTGGGCAGCAAGCTGTCCGTGCCGATTCAGGCTCATCGCTCTGAAGCCAGTGGCATGGGGCTCCTGACACACACTGTGCTTTGCCCATTCCCAAACCTGCCTCCCAAGGCAGGGGCAGCAGGAATCATCACCCCAGCACCTGCAGGAAGCACGGACCCAGCTCAGGCATTTGCCATTCCTAGTGATGCTCAGGAAACACAGAGAGTTCCTCTTCCTCTGCACACAGGGCACAAACCACAGGGCTGCCCGCACATTTCCCCTGGCACAGTGGGTCACCACAGGCTGTGCTCAGTGCTCAGATCACCGATCTGATTTCTGCTTACACACAGCAATGACTCCAGGTTTGCCCAGGGGCAGAGGTGCCTGCTCACCAACCAGATGACAAATTGTGGCACCAGAGTTGTTCATTCCTAGTCTGACACAGAATAAGGAATGGCAAAGCCAGGGATGCAGGAGCCCAAATAAAACCAAAGCAGGAGATTAAACAACACCTGATTCCCTGCTGGGAGACTGCTCTCATCAGATAGCGACCAAGAGGAGGTGCTGTAGTTAAAGTAGGTAAACAGGGAATTACGTGGAGAACAAGCCAGTCCCTCACATGGAACTGCTCCTGCCTTGTTGTGCCAGGGGAAGTGGATTGCTTCTGGAAACTGATTTGGATGATGCTGGCAGATGGGACAGAGAGAGGGGCACAGCCTTCAGCATCACAGAATCACAGAATCACCAAGGTCAGAAAAGACCTACAAGGTTGTCCAGTCCAACTGTCCATCTACCACCAGTATTTCCCACTAAACCACGTCCCTCAGTACAACATCAATCTCCCCTGGCACAACTTGAGGCCATTCCCAATCATCCTATCACTGATACTGGGAGCAGAGGCCAACCCCTACTTCATCACACTCTCCTTCCAGGGAGCTGTAGAGAGCAATGAGCCTGCTCTTGCACCTGTGAGACACGTCCCTGCCTCAGTGCTGGGGACATGGCAGGGGTTATTCCAGACCCAGTCTCTCCCACTGCCTTCCTGCCCCCTAATTCCATCTGCCTCCCTCCACGGCATCCCCATTGTCCTGCTGCTGCTCCGTCTTCCGTGGTTTTAAGGGAACAGAATACAGTTGTTTAAGCCTGACATGAACTACTTCTCTAGATGAGAAAATGTGGAGGACCTGGTTTAGTCACCTATTGCCACAGAGGCCACCTACGTAACCAGAGCGGTTTGCTATTCATGGGGCAGGAAATGATTGAGCTGTATGCAAACAGGCTCACTGAGCCACAAGAAGTGCAGCACTGAGCCTCTCACCTCTCTCAGCCTGAACTGTGGAAGCAAAGAGCACAACCAAGGCCTGGTTTCCCCGAGCTAACCACAACATTGGAGTCTCAAACCTCCAGGAGATATTTTTCTAAGAAACAAACTGGTCTTCAAGCAGAGCACTGCTGACAGTTCCTTCAGCTCAGTGCTGCTGTTCACTCGGGCAACAGATGCCAGGGAAAAAATGACAATTTTGTATAGAGAAACTAACCAAAAGTTAGATGGCCACTTCTGAGCACACTGTCACTGGGCTCAGAGAAGAAAAGCTCTAAAATGCAGACAGGGGTACGGAAATCAACTGTGTCCAAAGCTCCGCTCACAAGTATCCGGGCACAGCACATTTAATTAACACAGATTTGTTCCAAGATCAGAGATAACTTCTAACAAAAGCTTCTCCCACTTTGCCAAAGACCATCAAGGTAAAAATTATTCCTTAAACGCAATGCTACCGATATCTAGCAATGATAAATTCAGTAACATAACCACGTCTTATAACCAATGCTGTTTGCAAACGTAAACGCTTTGCACGACAGCAGAGCCACGCTGCGCCACGCTCCCACCCCGACTGTCCCCACAGGTGGGTGCAACATTTTAGCCATGATCACCAGCTCTGGGGCTGTGAGGGGGCACTGAAGGCTGTGTGAGATGCAGGGTGGTATGAAGACCACCGCCAGCCCGTGCTGCAGCTCCACTGATGTGCCAAGCCACTGCTCACCTGTAATCAGATTCTCTCCAGGTTTTTCTTATCTGTGCATGTCCTTTCTGACGGGTCTGCCAGGGATAACCTCGTGCTCTCCGTGGGTGCAGTGACCTCAGCGATCAGATGTGCCACCTTTCCATGACAGCACGTCAGTGCTATCCATGCAGGCTTATGGACAGGAGACTTAGAAGAGGCCCAGCAGTGCGGGCAGCCCCTGTTCAGCTGCGTTCTGCAACACCTAGACAAGCACTTGGCCAAACCTGAACGGCTCAAGCCTCCCTGCTTTCTGGAAAAGCCACGGATCTCTGCACTAAAGCACAGCGCCAGCAGAGCCCTGGCTCTGGTAAAGCTCTGCAGAGCAGAACCCGTCCAGCTGCTTTTCAGCCCACAGCTCTGTCCGCGATCCCGCAGCCGGGCGCTGGGATTCCGGCGCTGCCCCGGAACAGCGGGAGCCGAGAAAGCGTGAACCCGCAGTGCCGGGCCGGAGCCCCGCAGAACGGCACCGCCCCCCACCGCCGCCCTCGCCCTCCCCGCGGCCGCCGCCAGCCCCAGGCGGGGGTCGGGGACGCGGAGCCCCGGCAGCCGTGAGCGCCGCTTTGTCCCCGCGGAGCCGGGCGCCGACGGCGGCTGGGGAACCTCGCAGCGGAGATCGTGCTGATGCGCAGCGGCCCGGAAACGTTTAGGAGCCGGACCTGCAGCCTAGCACCTGGGGGTGGCACAGAGCGGCATTTTCGTTCGGCCGGGCCGCGGGCAGCGCGGAACGCCGGCAGCCTCACTGCTGACTAATCGCGGGTTTGCCGCTTTAATCTCAAAACGGGACGCGAGGCCCGGCCCCGCAGCGATGTGTCACACCGGCACCGAGCGCTGCGCTACGGCGCACGGACAGCGCGGCGAGCAGACGGGCGGCGGGCCGCCACTGCCAGCTCCCTGCCGGCTGCAGCCCCGCGTCCCGCAGCACGTCGGGGCTGGGCGGAGCGCAGGGCCCTCTCTTCTGCGGCCTCGCACATCGCCGCCGGCTGTCTTATCGGCACAGCCTTTAAAAGGGCTCTTTTTGTTTTTTCTTCCTATTTAAAAGAACAATGTAAGAACAAAAACAAAAAAAGCCTTTTAGAATAACTTGTCTCTGGAATAAGGAAACGAGAGTTGCGGTAAGCTTTGCATTGATATCTATCCCCCAAAAAAGGACGCGGGTTCCCCCACGCACATCGCGCTGCCCGGCGGCACCACCCCGGCTCCCCGCGGCCCCGCAGGCTGCCGCTAAGCCTCCGGTTCCGGCTTTCTCGCGCCCCACCGGGCCCCGGCAGCGGGAAGGCGGGCGTCCGGCCCCCATTCCGGCCCAGGCCCGGCGCGGCCACGGCCCCCGGGCCGGGAGCGGCCGCCACCGCGCTCCGACTGCGCCGCGGAGCCCCGCGCCGCCCGATCCCGCCTCGCCCTACCTGCGCCCAGCAGCGCGGCGGCGGCCAGCAGCCCCAGCAGGCGGCGGACGGCCATGGCTCGGGGCGCTGCG
>NW_024885059.1:0-19891 GCF_019232065.1 Centrocercus urophasianus
GTTTTGATTTTTTTAAAATTTATTTGAATTATTTTATATAATTTATATAATTATTATATATATTATATATATATAATAATTCAAATAAATTTATTTGAATAGTTTAACTAAAAAATGGAAATCCAGTATTCCAGGACTGGCCATTAGCAGCTTGTTAGCGTTTTTCCCTATTCTTATTACTGACCAGATTCTTCATCTTTTACTCAAAAATACAATCAAGAGTAAAGTCTTCAGATCTGTACTAGTAGGGATATTATCAACAGATTATGTTCCTTCCTACACACGGATCTGCATGTACATCTGTAGATTATAACATCATGGGGATCAAGTTATGCTTCTACGTTAGTGCAGACTACTGGCTTAACACAATTTTTTGAGATATATCTCGAACAAAACATTAGCCGAAACAATCTTATAAACTTTATTTTAGTTTACACCTATTAAACCCTCCAACAAATTAGAACAATTCATCTATTTTGATGCATAAATTGTATCCCAGCTTGTTTGGCATGCTTTGTTTCAGAAAAGTGGTGCATTCATACTGAATTATGAAACAAGTTACCTTAGTTGCCTAAAAATGCTGTGTGAAAGAATAATTTATGTTGTTTTGTTGGTTTTTTTTTAATAATATTGCCAAATTTTACTTTCATCTTCCAACACAACCTTTACTGTTTTACTTACAACTTTTGGATGCAAGCACAATTCAAGCTTTCCCTTATACTCCTATTAAAAAACATAGAAATGACAAAAAGCTCTCAAAAATGTAATACTCCTTCCAAAACCAGTGAAGTCAGTTGGACTGAGATGCCCAAATTACTGACTGGATTTGACCCTGTAGAATAATTCCTTCAGCAGATAGCTAGAGCTTACTCCCTCCTGGCCCCTTTTTCAAATACTTGAACACATGAATATGAGCAAGGTGGGGCTGCATTAATTGCTCTTCCTTTTAGATTGCTAATGTAAAGATCATAGTTCTCTCTTTGCTCAACTAGAAGCAGGCATGTCATGGGGATGGCTGCTCTTTTACTTATATATTTACTTACATACGATAGCCAAACGTTCACTCACACAAAAGAAACATCTTTGCTTGTAAGAGGACATGTAAGGACAGGTAAGAGGCAGCACACAATCTCCAGTTTTGTGAGGAAACACATATCCACGTGATGAAATATATATCCCTTCCAATGGAGATGTACACCTGCACGTTACTCATTGATGAGTGTCTCAGGAGAAAGGCATGCTTGGTTACATCATGCAAATAAAAGAGACTTCTGTTATCTGTTGATTTGACAGGAAATAATTACATTTTGGCCATGTACAATTATATCTCAAATAATTATCACATTGTCTCACATCATGCAAAAATTGAATCATCCCATCTTAAAATGCAAAGAAGTCTCAAGAAGGCATAAAAACAAGAAATGTCCACAGTGCCAAACCTTTTCTGAGAGCTGCAAAATGCCAAATAGGAAAAATACAATTATATACGCTATCTCTCACAAAACAAGAACTGACTGAAATCTAAAGAAACAGCCAAACAGCAAGTTGAAAACAAAGAAAAGTGAGTTCCTCCTCTCTGACAAGATAAATCCATTGTGCAACCAAAGCACATTGCCGTGGAGTGCTGCAGAAGCCAGGGATTTGGAAAACCTTAGGGGATGATTGTATAACTGGGTAACAAATGTGACTGGCTAGAGTCTCTCTGCTTCAGGCCTAAACTGCTGCCTGATGGAGGGGGGGGGGAAAAAAAGGATAAAGATCTCTAAATACAGTCTCTCTAAATACAGTCCTTAAAGTTCCCAGCATTTACAATCAAGTTAAATGAAAAACTAACCCAGATTTTCTTGTTTCATTTGTACTTGCACTTTGGGACGTCTTGATATATGTGTCTGTGTACAAGGAAGCTACGCTGCTTGAAGAGTCAGGTGCCACAGAAATAGATCACCTGCTCCAAACACTTCTGTGCTATGGCCATTTCCATTTATACATCACAGCATGCAGAATCTAGCACCTTGTAATCTTTAAGCCATTTATCTGAGAGCACGTCGATTTGACAAAATCAGAAGAGATGCTAAAGTCAGCATTTCCCATGTCAGTTTATTTCATCATTTAGTCACTCCTCATAGCTCAATAAATAAATAAAGCTACTGTTACTGACTTCAGGTTTTAATTTACTGTTATATATTTTTTCCTATCTTCTCTTTTCTAAATACATCTATATGTTTTTATCAGTCACCTTTTGACCTCTTTTTCTTTAAGACTCACTAAAAGTTATTTTCCTTTTTCCCCTTTTATTGTTATGCTTGTCTCTCCCTCATCCCAATTTGTCAGTGTAGGTTCATCTGCAGACATCCATATAAGGAGAGGAGGGTACTTCCCTGCTGCTGCTTACTGCTTCCCTTTTTACATTAGGTTCTTATGACACTTTGCCAGATGCAACAGTCTAATGAAGGATCACACACAGACATATTTCCTGAGGCTCTTAAATCTTTCTTCTAGCATTACTTATCAAAACATAGTCATCTACGTATCAAGCATACTCAACTCTTATGCACATGAAGGCAAAACCCATCCAACCTATATCACAGTTTTGTTTGAAGTCCCTATTTTGCTTTGTCTGACCCATATGGTTTTGGGTGGCTTTTTTGTTGTTGTTGTTGTTGTTGTTGTTGTTTTGTTTTCCTTGTGTTTGGGACTGCCAGTAGTTCACTATAGCAGGATGAAAATAAAACAACCTTCTTAAACTAATACTCCATTCACCTTGGTCTTACACTAGAAATGGAATGGAAACTGTTTGTATTAGATATAGCACATAAATAACATAGGAAGTACTTTTGCAACGGATGTTTGCTTTTCGCTCCCCCTATCTTTATAGGTTGACATTTTATAGGCCACGTAAAATGCTATTGCAATTTATTACTAACTCCAAACTATCATGGTACAGCAGTTGAACTATTAAGATAAAGTTCTCAAGCTTTCAAGAAAGACATTTTATCATCTAATATTTTGTTTTTGCTAATGTTAATTACCAGTCATAACCAGGAGGCCTGACAGGGTCAGCATTACCAAGCTGAAAAATTAGAGTACTCCATTTGATTAAAGTACAGGTTTTAGTTGACTGACTCCAACTTCCTCTCTAACAATGTTGGACAGCCTCTTATCATTAAAGTAACAACAACAACAACAAAGACAAAAATAAATAAATCACACCACAAGTGGGAGAAATACAGGAAATTGTATTCTGTGTCTCTCACTGGTCATATTTTCTATAGAACAACCTCTTGAAGTGCTAGCTAGGGTGGAGAACTACATTTCAAGTACAAATCAACTGTTTACTTATTTCCTTATTTGTGGCTTACTAAAAACATCTTTTTCTCTGATCTAAAGCAGGAAGACCCATTCAGTTACAATTCACTCTGGAGAAAATATGAGAAACAAACAAGGTCACTGTGAATCACTTTTGATTCAGATGAATTCACAGAAATGAGTTATTGTGACAATGTTGACAAGCCTCATTTCTCCACTCAGAAAGAAAATATTAATTAGGGAAAAACAAAGATGGGGTCAGATGAGTAGGAACAGGAGTGAAAGAGAAAACATCTATAGCAGTAGAGTGCAGGCAATTGCTTCATTGGCACTTCCACAAAGATCTCTGAGTGTATTTAAGGGTACACGTGTGAAACACCACAGTTAATTATGAAGGGAACTATGAAAAATCTATAATAATTCATTAACTTCCATCAGCGCAGATGTGGGAATAAAGACCTCAAAAACTATTTGAAGGTATCAGATAAATAAAAAGAAGATTATTAAATCGATCATGTCTGCCTCGTGTATACCTTTATTAACTTTTATACCTCAAAGTAGTAAGACAATATTTAATTGAGAAGATCAGAAGTTAGCTCAACTCAATCTACTAGCCATTCACACCAGATAAAGTAGACAATGTGATTTGAGTGCAAGTCAAGCAACTAACACAACAGTGTTCCACTGCAGTAGATTTCAATAAACCATTAACATAAGAGTATACAGACTGAAACTTGACACTTATAAAATATTAATGAAAAAGGAAGCAAATATCCTCTAGTCTTAAAATGTATGTAGGTATGATATTCTTATAAATACTGTAACATAATTATGAACTCCTAAAAAACTTCTCCATCTGCTATTAGCCTCTCCCTCCACATTTACCAGAGCTGACAACAAAGTTTTGGGCATTGTATAAAAATTGGCAGCTAGTTTTAACAATAGGCATGTATTTAAAAACAAAAGAAAACTTTAAATTATTTTTCCCTATGATTCTTCTAATTTTAACTGCCCAACTGGAAACCAAACTATAAAATTAGAAGAGATTTTCCCATGAGAAAAAGATAAGAGTCATTTTACTTCAGCTATAGCAGAATTGTTAGCTGACAGTTTTAAGAACACATCAGATACACTGAAAACAATACATATTTAAAAGGGGTTGTGTATATATATATATGCATTCACACGTTTACCCGTATATACAGATTCACACAGTTTGTGTGTATGTGCACATTTATATGTGTCTATACATATAGGGTGGGAAAGGCATCATTATATTCTACAGCTAGGTCTAAATTAAGCAACAGCATCCGGATACTGAACAATACATTAAAATAAAAGTACATGACCTCAGAAAATTCCATGCTAAAATTATCTCTCCCCTTAAATATCACCATATTAGCACTGAACAGGAATAAAGACCACAGTTGGTGTTGGGTATCAGATGTATTGATCTCAGGCAAGGTTTATTTTTTTTAAATGTACTTTAGATTCTCAGCACAGCATATCATATATAGTGTTCCTATTAACCTTACTTACTGCTGGGGCTGTAGTAATAAGTACATGGATTTTTCCCTTCTCCTTCCTCCTCCCTGTTCTGCTGCTGCTTTTCTTTACCCCTGTCATCCTCTCCTTCAGCCACTTGTTATTAATAACTCAGCATCAACCAACATAATTCAAATGGCAAGCAAAATATCAGCACAGCAACTAACCTGGAGAAGATGGAATGCAGTTGAAAGGACTTGCTCTGGTTACATGAGATACAGGCACTCACATGCATGTGACTATTTAAGGCCCCCTAAATCTTTAAGCCCAATTCAAAGTGATAACTTCTGAAACTTGAAAATAGCAGAAAAAAAGAACTTGAAACAGTGGCTGAAGTAGTTTCCCATATTCCTCAATAGCCTGTTTCTGCCTTCTTATTATGAAGGAGCGCAGACAGCACAAATCAGTCACCTAACTTCAACGCAGATAAAGTGTGATAAATACAGCCAGTGATTCCGAGCTCCTTCCAAAGGATTACTGCCTTATTCAAGATCTTTTGTACTCTCATGCTATTTCTTTTGTTTCATAGCAGATTGCAAAGTGGGGAAAAAAAAAAAAAAAAAAAAAAAGAAAAAAAAAGGCCCCTGCAGCAGAGCTAGCCATACTGCCATGATTTGAAGTTATTGTTCAACAAATGTCCTGGGTTAGCCATGAGAAATGCCCTGCTCTACCTGCTTTCAGCTTCCTGTTCCAGCACCCCAAGCCCTTGTGCCCTGTGTGCACACATGAAACAAAGAGGTAAAGCAGGTTGTAGAAGTGTCACAAGACACTTAAACTGGCTCTCCAGAAAGGACAAACAAGTAGGTGGGCAACAGGAATGCTTCTTCAGCTAGCAGCACCAAATAACAGCTTAAGCTGTTCAACTTCACCTGGAACACATCCTGTTTTTCCACGTATAAGACATTACTTCTTATTGTTTATTCAAAGATTTTGACAGACTTTAACGTGAAGTTCGATTTTCTTCCACTAGGAACTGTCCTAAAAAACCACACAGCCTGTTTACTGTAGATGTGTAGCACCTTAAACTGATAGGGAAGTATGACCTGGAGTGGTAGGGAAGAGAAAGAAACAGGTGTCCTGGAGGGGGGAAGGAGGACGACACAAAAGTTCTTAACACATGGGCTTCTATCTTTCCAAAGAAGCTGCCCCATCCCTGGAGGTTCTCAAGGCCGGGGTGGATGGGGCCCTGGTCAACCTGAGCTAGTTGTTGGTTGGCAATTGTGCCCACAGCAGGGAGGTTGTAATCTTTAAGGCCCCCCCTTCCAACACAAGTCATTCTATGATCTGTCCACCAGCTGGATCAGTTTTGTTATGGATTCACAGCTCCCAGATACGCAGCAGCAAGGAACACAGAAGCAGCGAGACCATGTTAACAACTCCTAACCCTAAGCCCCACTCTGCCAGGCAAGACCAGGCAGAGCATGAAAGATAGAAGACAGAACCATGTGGGACCATGGAGGGCAGCAGAGATGGCATCAGGGGAAGGGCAGAGTACCTAACACACCTGCTGGACACAATGCCCTTGTCCACTGCAGATGCGGATGATATAACTGTAAGCATTTTTGGTAGTCTCTTTAAAGTTGCTGGAAATTACATACCTCCAAAGCGTATTAATACAACCAAAAAATTAATAACAAAAAAAAAAAAAAAAAAAAAAAAAAGGAATTTTAATTCTAGAATTTTGTAACTTCTGAATGCTTGATTTAATTGGAATAGCAAACCAGTATCCATTTTCACATACTACATTTTAAGATGCAGTGTCCATCAGTACTACTATTACTTACTAATAGATACTACTTGGCCGTAGAGCAGCACATTATTTAGATGGAATCACAGGAAAACAGGGATTTGTAAATCTTCACTGTAGCAAGAAAAAGGCTTTCAGACACTGAACTCACATCACTGACAGACAATTTCCAAAGCAGAAGGTAAGAAATACTTCCTTATATGCCCTTCCTTAGTTAAATACAGATCACATTCATTTCAGTTATAGTACTTCCAAAGAACGCATTTGAGTAACTGCTTCCACTCAACATTAACACAAATAACAATTGACCAGGGGAACTGCTGTACAAACCATCAGCATAACTTCAGCTGTTCAGGAGCTGCATTAATACCGTTACAGTAATTAAGCTGCTTACAAATGCTATTAACCAGATCTCTCTCTCACTACACAGAACACACCCTCAGCACTAACTAATCACAAAAAAAAGCTGAGTTGGAGCTTAAGAGTTGATCCTGCACCACCTTCTGCAGCAGGCACAACTGGCTAGTTAAATTCACAGTGTGGTCTGATATCATCAGTTCTTCACTGGAATATCACTGAACTTTATATGCATATAAGAAAAAAGTATAAAACGTAAAGTCAATAGTAGATAACATGGCACTAATTACTCCTCCATAAAGTTTTTCCATCATCTTTTATTTCATATATTGTAATTTCTTGTATACGAAAATTTAAGAAATACAACAAGTAATTTTTCTGCTGACTAAAAAGTTATTTTTCTCAGAAGAGCAAAATTTCAATAACAACAAAAAAAGATATCAGAACAAAATAAATAAAACATAAATTGTCTTTCCCCAGGTACAGTTCTGCCACAATTTGGCATAAGAATTTGCCCCAGAATGGATGGTAGAAATTTCTGTGTTAAAACCAAAACCCAGTAAAGCTAGATAGGCTGTGGGGTTGTTTTGTTTGTTTTTCTTTCAATCTCTTCAAAGAATTTGAAATCAATATTCCAGTCCCAGGTAAAGCACTGTCTTTTCTGAGTATCAAGACACAGATTGCAAAATAATTCTGATTTTATATATAGACATTAGCAAATAAGTAGTAAGCAGTGGATAACAGTAACCTTGCATGAAATTCAGTCACCATAATGATTACTAAAACCAGTGCTTATTAATTCCTCCTTTCTTTTAAGATAGCTTCTCAGCTATCAGTGCAAATTTCATGATAACCAATTAATTCCATGGCTTAGCAAAACTTTGCCTTTGCTTTAAGTCTCTCAACACTGCACTTCAACCCATAAAACAATAAAGTAATTGACTGTATGACAAAGACAGTAATGGATTTTGAGGAATTCATTGTACACAGTATCGATGGAGGAGAAAAAAGAATAAAATCAAGGCTATTATTCTAAAACAAAAAGTAAATTTTACTTGCTAATTTCTAAAATAACTTTTGTGTCAGTGTAACACGCAGGATTCCAAGGAACAAAAGAATAGAGAACATTAACTGCAGAAATTGTTATTTCAAATACTGCAAGTAATCAAAATAAAAAATGCTCCTGACAGAGTCATAAAATAACTCAAAAATCTACTGACCAGTTGTGATGTCTTCGGTATGGATCTAGACACATCCACGGACAAACGGACAGTGAAGGTACACAAAAGCATCCTCTAATACTCTAACAACTGGGAATGGTCAGAGGGCATGAGACCTGCAGAGAACAACTAAGTCCAGACATTCTCCCTAAATACCACACTGCTGAAACTGTCAGAGGCAAAACACTTGTCTAGACAGACTTAAGTCTGCCCCCATAGGGCATTTCATGTATTCTTAGGCTTTAGGCTAGGCCTGGCATGCATCTAAAAATTTGCAAGTGTGAGTAGTTTCATGATAAATTTGCTTAGTCGGATGCACCGAGTTAGTACACATAACCAAGTTTCACAAATCTTGCCTGACAGTAACCTCTTACTGTTAACAGGTGTAAACAGCCTGTGCAAGATTGTTGGCATATATCCGACTACTCTGAGAATAATACATCTCATTTCTTTATTTAAAAACAACAACAACAACAACAAAAAAAAAAAAACAGCAGAAAAGAAAGTACTTAGAGACATTAAACATACAGACCATGGTTTATAACTCGTGAGTTAGCTAGTCCCACTAACTCTCACTGTGCACATGTGGCAGGCAGAAAAACACTTTCAGAGCATAATGAATGCATAGATTAAATAACCATGCATCATCTTGAAGCAGGCCTCTAAGAACAGCTTTTATGAGAACTTTGAGGAAGTAAATAACTATGAAATGCCTTCCTCACCCAATTCTCCAATATAAATACGGCAGATCTTTTAAAGAGGCACTTTAATCATGCTTGTGTTGGAAATGCTACAAAATACTCTCCAATCAAGAGACTTGTGAAGTAAGTGGAATTAATCCGAACGTGATGTCCCGCATCCGGAAAACTGTGAGCACTCCTGGCTCTCCCTTCTCCTTGTTACACAGTCTTAAAGAGAACCTGGAAAGCTATGAAGCCATATGACCAAAGGTGAGGAACAGCTTCATTACCAGAAACAGGATATATATAAAAGGATTGTGTACCTCAAAAAGAGCAACTGAGAAGGAAACTCAATAAAATCACGTTAAGTATGAACAGAATTATTCCCTGCACTGGCCAGAATAAGGATGAAGGAAGATTCATACATAACTAACAGGCATCAAGCTCAAGGCAAATAAAAGGAACAGTTTTTTCAGTTTTGTCATTGCTTATTTTAAATACACAGGCAAATAGAACACCTACATAAAGCTTAGTAGAAAAAGTTTTCTTAATAGAAAGAGCTGCTGATATTAAAAGCTTCCATGGGCTCAATAAGCACCTTGACAATACACAGGAGAAAAGTCAACTGAAACATTTTAAAACAAAAGCATCCCCTCCAACATCACTGAAGACAAGGAAGCCTACAAGCTGCCCTGCTGCCAACAGCCTGTAAGCATGTAGTGACACTTTCCATTTCTTATGCTCAGAAGGAGGTTGTCAAGTAGGTCCTGTAATTTGGCAGGGCCTTGAATGGTAAGGGCATAAATAAAAAGGAAAGAAAAAGTCCAGCCAAAAATCCCAACTAAGAGGTACTGGAAGAGCCAGAAGAGTGGCTGTAGCCAGGTGCATGTTGCCATGGTTGCTCTCTCACTAAAAACAACATGATGAACCCGGGACCATACAAACATCTCCCGCACTTCCCCTGCCACTGCCTGCTGACAGATTTTCCAGCTCCAGCTGACCACATAGCAGGAACACACACACACACACAAACACACACTCAGCTTCAGGAATCCTCCTGAAATCTGTGGAACACAAAGGAGAAGAAAGAATGCAAGGGGGGTATGAACCTGCTGAGTTATTGCCATGGAATGGTTTGGGAAAAATCAGCTGGATTCTGTGCAAGAAGCAACTCAAGGGGAAACAAGAATGAAACCTTTGGGAATCAGGACTCACTGGGTCTGTCTTTCTGCAAGAAGAGATATGCCTTTGGCTAAACGATAGCCTCCACCTGGAACAAACTGGGGGACAAACTGCTCCTTGTCACATGCTATGGAAGAGGTCTCCAACAGCAACATCACTCTCCACATCATCCTGTCACATCAGTGGGCATCACTGTACACACAAAGTAGTGGATATGCAGTGAGGTTGCTCACACTGAATACTGCTGAAAAGGCCTGAAGGTCTAATTAGGCATTTTGTCTGACTGGGTGTAGCCTTATATTAGTCTTATGTTACTTCAATACTTAGAATAAATACCACAGGCTGACTATTCTTGGAGTAAGGCATCTACTTAAAAGTTCAAGAGAAAAACACAGATCATCCATCTGTCATAAGAGATGAGGATTTGAAAATTTCATTAATTTCCTGAAACTGCTATGCTAAAATATTCAAAGAGTTTCATTACTACAAAGAGCTTTTTTATGCTGTTAATCCAGATTAACCATGACTGTTCAAGTTTAGAGCTTGCCTAACTCTTTAGTTCTGCTTCATGAAATAAAGCAGCTATTTCTCTTCTCCTTTGAAGAATGTGGTCCCAGCCTCTGAAAATCCTTCCCGTGTTCCCCAGCTTATTTCCTGCTACAAGATCACAGTTCAGTGTGCTTTTACTGTCTAATCAGTCTCTCCACAGCTATTTAGAGAAGGAAGTTCTCAGAACTCCTTTTCTTGCTCATCGTAGCCAACCAGAAACATGCCCAAATGGAAAGACAATCATTGTCCATCATTATCTTCCTTCCTGGAAAAAGCACTTCTCCATCTTCACTGAACCTGCTCTGATTCAACAGTAAAGGCCTGCTGATTATTAGCAAGATTGTATAACTTCTTCCAAATCACAGAATGTTCCAATATTAAAGATACAGAGGATTAAAAAAATAAAAATAAAAACATAAAAACAAAAATCAACTCCTCATGACAAAGGAACGTTGAAATGTTAACAGGAGTGCCTTGACATACATGATTAAAATGAAACATGAAGTAAATGGTCACGTTTGTAGCACAGCAGCACTCTGCCTGTTATGCAAGATCTGCTGGGAGTGGGTGGGGTGAAGAGGAAGTCACAGGGCTCTGCTTTCATTTGGAAACATCTGTCCCTAGGCAAAGGACAAACGTCATTAAGGCACTACCTCTATTTCATTGCTTAGTTTCCTTAGTTAATTATACCATCAACCTAACCCTCAGTAGGAATACCATGAAGGGATACATGCAGTCTCTATAAACAGTCTTGGCACTATTGCACTGAAAGGCAGTGTAAGTTTCTATCAAGTGTATCTGCTGCCAGAAACAAATATATAGAACACAACCAGAATGATGGATGTTACATAATTTGCCTTTTCTGTGTTATTTCTAACAAGAAATAGTTGGAATTATGCTCTCTGAAAAACAGAGAAACTGGAAACCTGCAGATTTCTACCCTAAGTATTACACCAGATAACAAACTATCATTTCAGAGATACAAAATACAATGCTCTGACTTCCAATGAGTCCTACTTGCATGGTATCCCCGTCACCAAATTGCAGAAGCTATTACACTGTCACAGTTCTCAATACCTAGCAGATGTCTGTCAAGAAGAATGACAAGTCAAGGTTTTTCTTGGAGCCTTTGTGGGGCTCCACGTGCAAGATTTGCCAAGAAATACTGACATATATATATATATATATATATATAATTTTTTTGTTAAATACATACCAAAAGGATATCCAAGCACTTAAAGCTAAGTTGTTAAAGCATGCTCCCCTTTAAAGCTTGGTTTGGTTTAGGCTTTCCTTAGGTTTTAAGCCACTGTGAGATTTTTCTTACCCCATGTTTCTATAATACATAAGTAGCACAAAGCGAG
The DNA here is from genome assembly GCF_019232065.1 of Centrocercus urophasianus. Lineage (NCBI taxonomy): Eukaryota > Metazoa > Chordata > Aves > Galliformes > Phasianidae > Centrocercus > Centrocercus urophasianus. The sequence continues at coordinate 11,951 of NW_024885059.1, forward strand.
ACCACCTATACATGCCAGTTCCTGCAGCTCCATCATCATTAGAGAACTTTTAAACACAATAAGTGCAAATTTAAAGTCTTGGTGCTAAAGGCTCCTTGGGCACAAGAATAGTTTTGTAGTGTTGACCACTTGGGCTTGCTTTGAGTACCAGGAGGGGCCATAAAAGGAAGCTGTATTCAGCTGCTTCATCAGCAGGAATCCTGCAAAAACAGGACTCCAAGCAGGGAGCAGAAACATAGATCTCAACATCTGCTGACAGCACATCTCACACAGCCACCATCAGCTTTTCCCCACATGGCTGTGTATATGGATACTTTGAGGTAATGAAGGTTAAGCCACTTATACGGAAAGAAGGAAATGGCTCTTACTTTTATTAGAATATTACTGCTCTGGCAAATCAACATTTTATCTGCAAGTGATACCTGAACCTCTACAATTTCTTTGTTTCTCTATTGTAAATATTTTTGCAGCAAACTATTGAGGTTACTACCAGCTGCATCTCTCCTAGCCAGTTAGAAAAACAAAACAATACACCCATGGGGGAAAAAAAAAAAAAAAAAATTAAAAAAAAAAAAAATCACAAAATGAGTAGACAGCAGCTAACAATGCATGAAGTTCCACTTGGCCAGTTTTCCTTTAGGCTGTTGGGATGCAACAAGCACATGCAGGGCAGTTGTGGTAGCCCACCACAAATGCAAGAAGGTGTCCTCAATTCTGCAGTTAAATAAAGTTGAAGAACAACTAGACACTAATTTTGCTCCTTCTGAATGATTTTTAGCAGGACTTCTACTGTTTCTGACTATCTTTTTAAGTGCTGGAAATTTTCTTGCACATGCATGTGGAGTGCTACAGATCTCATTTGGAAAAGAACTGAGAAAGTTACGAAGCACTACAGCTATTAAAAGTAATCTCTCTGGGAACTGAGCACAGCTCTTGAATAAAGAAAGCTAAAAAAAAAAATGAAACCATTTTACAGTGTAAAGCACCTTGCTCCGGACAACAATTTCAAGAATAAGACGCTGTCTTTGCCTGTATTTCACTACACAGACATAAGCAGGCAGGATAACAGAGACTGCAACATCTATCAGTCAAACACAAACACCCTGTGCCCTGCTCCCCAGTATAGCCTTCTAAGGCTTCTCCAAGTTCTTTGTCAATATTTTCCCTCATCCAGAACAAAAAGCCTTGCTCTCCTCTAGGAGGAACAGGCTGCACAAAACCCCCAATGGGATTCAGGGTGACAGCAGTATCAGGTAACTCAGGTTACTTTCAGAATCAATAATTTTTCCTTGAATTCACCCCAAACAATGTATGCACAATTACATTCAGAGGAGATAATGCATCAATACCTTTTTCCAGGAAGACAACATATTTCGTAGCAAGACGACAAAAAGAGAAGTCATACATACAGTCTAATTGAAATCTACCAACTACTATTATTATTTTTTTCCAGTTGCCATTAGATGTTTTTCCTGTACTTTTTGTCTTCCTTTTTAATGAGCTTCATTCCTCCTGGTTACTTTGCTTACTGGAGCATCTTACCAAAACACTCACGCCATTGGCAATTGCAGTCTCCACATACTTGTCAGCAGTTACAGCCACATTAGACACATTAAGAAATTTCAAAATAAAAGGAAAAATGACTAAGGAACTAGAGAGACCGACATCACCGTTATTGCAGTACAAAAGTAGAACAGCAAATGACTTGTGGTTTAGCTATTTCCTAACTGAAGCCTGAAAAGCAACAAAAGGGGGGGAAAAAAATACCACAATGCATCACTACGAGGGCTGATCTGAAAGTAATGCCCTTTTATGATACTGACCCACTAAGTCAGAGGTGGATGCTTTTGGTATGGCAGTAAAGGATGAGCCTTCCCACCAATACCCCATTACTTGTTGTTGCCATGACGCAGATGGCAGCAGAGGGGCAGTCTGACAGAACAGTATCTGACATGGAATCACATAAGAAACAAAACTGGGGAACTGAATTCTTCCACACAGAAAAAAAAATGGCACCCACTGACATTCGCTGAAACTTGCTGAATGCTTATGGAGACCAAACAGTACATGAGAGCACAGTTAGGCAGTGGGTAGTGCATTTCAGCAGTGGTGACAGTGGTGTGAAAGATAAGCCACGTTCTGGACAGCCATGCACAGCTGTCACAGTACAAAATGAAGAGCATCCTGATCAGCTGGTACACACAGGACAGAGGATTATGACCAGAGAACTGTGTAAGGAACTGAATATCAGCTTCAGTGCACTGGAAACAATGGTGGCAATGTTGAGATACTGCAAAATTTGCACCAGGTGGGTCCCATGAATACTCACACAGGAACAAAAAGAACAGCATATGCAAGTTTGTCAGGATCTGTTGAACCAATATAGGGCTGAAGGTGACAGTTTCCTGGATTGAACCATTACCAGTGACAAAATCTTGTGTTAAGACTACGGAGCTGGAGTCAAAACAACAGCCTATGAAGTGGCAACACATTAATTTCTCATCAAAGAAAAAGTACAAGACACAGCCTTCAGTGAATAAAGTGATGTGCACTGCCTTTTGAGATGGAAAAGGGGTGGTCCTTCTGTATTCCCTGAAACCCAGACAACCTACCAACTCTGACTGCTACACCATGCTGCTGACTAAGCTGAAAGTTGGGAACTTTCAGAGTCGGGCCAGAGAAAAAGACAGCCTTTCTCTTGAAATTGTGAAATAGTGGGTCATCTCTGCTGGTGCACATTTTTCAAGAGTGGCACACAGGCTCGAGTTCCTCCCTTGTGAAAATGTATAGTTAATTGTGGTGACCATGTTACAGAAGAGCATTTTGATATGAAAGTTTGCTCTATCAAATACTAGTTTACATGGAAATAAATAGGAGGCACTACTTTCAGAGTGATCTATGTATGATGGCACCAGAAAACCTATTGGTGACATTAACACAAAACCTTTCATATTAGCAAAAGAAGCTGATGAATTCCTACATAGTAAGAATTCAATAAACACCCTGGGATCTCTCTAAGCTATCAATGTTTTAAGTTAAAAATCTGCTGCAATTTATATATCTGCATAAAAGACAGTAATTGCTGTTTGTATATGCATGAAGGGGAATTTGGTACTATATATCACTTAGATTTAAAAAAAATTAAAGGTGGAAACCATCCTCCCCAGCGCCCTCAGCAGCAAATAACAGGTACAGAATGCTTGTAATAATGAAATCAATTACAACTATCCTAGTCATCAAACAAAATTGAAGACCTTAAATTCTTACACAACTTGGAAAGAGCCTGCATCTTTCAAATAACAACCTTACTTGGCATTTCTTATAATTCATTCTACAAACAGCTGTAGCACATTTTTTATATTAAACAAGGATATTAAAGTTGATACCAGTCTGACTTCATATGGATTTCCTTTGTTCCAAGTATTTTGTTTTAATGAATCACTAACCACATTCAAAAAAGCAGCAGCTGAGCATGAGGTTCTAGACAGACTACCTATTCTGGATGCAGACTATCTATGGGAGATGATTGTTACCTCCACTTCAGCTACAACAGCAAAACCAGCTAGTCTGGGTTTATTTTTTCTAAAATAAGTGAGTACACACACCCTGAAATAACATGTAAAAGCTTAACACACATTGAACCTAAATGAGCTTAAGAATAATATTTTTGAAGGGATGTTTCTGTAATCCTCCAAATACTACAGTTACTTAAAATAATACCCAGAGCTTTTTAGAGCCTCCAAAAATGCACTTATTTGTCAGCAGCAATCTTGTGAAAACCATCACAGACACATAAGCGTGCTTACTCAAGATACCCAGGAATGTACATACTTACACCAAGAACTAGAAAAAGTGCCACAAGCTCTTAGAGCTTAGCATTGCACTCTTCTCACACAGAAGGATAGGCAAAAGCTTAACAATTTCACTTGCAGAAGATTTTGTCAGTCTTCACAGTCAGTTCGATTATATTACTCAATTTCACAGCTAATTTTGATACAAACCATGTCACTAAAAAACAGCATCTTTGCATGAATATCTGAAAAGAGAGTGGCCACATTTCTAAAAAGGAAAGTCGCAGGAGACAAAAGGGAAAAAAGATAACATTCTCCCCGGCTCCTCGTTTTTGCACTGCTTGGTCATCAGGCATGAGGTTTATGAAAAGTAGCAGTGCTCCAGCAGAGTGTAAAACTTGCCTTCATCTCTTAGCAGCACATGCAGCATTGAGACACATGCTCCATAAACTCAGAGGTGACCTTAGGTACTGTAGGTTTGAGATTCCACCACCAGGATAGAAAGAAAGGAAGAAATCTGAGAAACTATCAAACTGCTTTTCCTTCCACTTTCACACTAACAGCATTTGAATTCCATTAGCCATCAACTAGCAGCATTTCATGATTTGGTCAGGTTTACCATAAAATGATGGTGATAAAGATATGCCTCAGCCGAGACAGCATCCAAGATAGACAGAGCTCACTAAGATAAACAGATCAAATAAGCACACCTATTTTCATTTCAGAAAAGCAAATTACAAAGGCTGTTCTGGATTGCCGTCTGCACAGAGAGGTTCAATCACAACTTTCAGGGATGAACCTCAGAACATTCATACGTTCAAACTTCCATTTGCTATTCTCATTCTAATGCAAAACTAGGAATTCTTCTGTATTTACAAACTCACATGGAACAGCTGATCAATATTGCCTTTGGTCACATAATCCCAAAGGTTTGAGTGCAAAGCAAAAGAAGGTGTGACTGCAGCCCTCCTAGCCGTGTCACTGTCTTCTTTCCCACTATTGTTACTGCATTACTGCTACCACTATTGTTACCATAATAACCTATTCCTGCTATTGTTACCATAATCCCATTAATTCAGTCTAGGTACATGCCAATGTCAAGCTTCCATTTCAATAATTTAAGTTCATACCCAGAACGCCTACGTAGCCCCTCCAGCTCTTTTTGAAGCTTTCAGCAAACAATACGGTATTATTATTGAGAACATATTGACTTCCTGGGTAGATAGTGAGTACTCATTGCATGTTCTCAGTTCCTAAAGTGTACATGAGCACAAGGCACTGAGGACATGTCCATGTGCCAGGCAGTGGTGCTGGTTGTGCAGGCTTCTGTGTGCTGGGGGAAATCCCACATGTGCAGGAAATCCAAGAGAAATGATTTATGGTCATGATGCGCTCCCGTCCCACCGCTCAGACTGATCATCTCAGGAGTATTAATCTGAGCCCTGTCATCTCATCAAATAATGAACTTTACCCTTTGACTGAGAGATGAAAAAAGAAGGCGGGGGGAAGGGTGGGGAAGGTACTGTTGTACATGCTTATCAGTGCCCAGTTGCAGCACAGCATGCCCCTGCAAGAGCTATAAATAATAAGTTCTTCACATCTATCTGTAACACTTCCAGGGTGCACATCTCCAGGACATTAACATGCAACACTTACACACCTGCATAAAAACACAACACTCTATTTCCTCCCTAAATGTTTTGGCCTCTTATGTTGGAGTATCCTTAGCATCAACCATACTCCACAAAAACGTTCCTACAGCTGAACTTCTTTAAATAGAAGTAAAGAGTAATAAAGATGTTGTGCCAAGAGTTGGCCCAAGATGCTGTATGACCTGCACTTATGTAATACTATGCAATCACAGGCATGGGTTGATGGTTGGATTGGATGATCTTACTGGTCTTTCCAACCTAAGTGATTCTGTGATTCTATGCAGTACTATGGATGGAAAGTAAAAACAGGAACCACAGCAGCCACAAACACAAGAGATCATACATTTTTCATTCAAGTTCAGAAAGTTCAAGCTACTGACTTTTTACTGACAATATAATCACTTTTTCCTTGAAACAATTACTTACAGTTTACTTATTTAATCCTATCTAATCACTTCAGACAGCCATCCCATGTTCTCTCATTGCAGGAACAAATATGCATAATAATTCACTCCCTCAAACAGTTCCAGCAAAGGCAACAAACCCACAGCTGAAGACTTCCAATGTGACAAAGCCTTCTGGGATGCAGTCTCTCATTCTTCACTGCTCTCCATTAGTCAGGCGTAAAAACATTTTCCTGTTAATGCAATGGCTCAACACACACTATCATACTCCTTGCCCTGTCTCTTGACCTTTCCTTCTTCAACTTGCTCACAGCCCCCTTCTTTCTAGGGAACACTTGCACTTCTACATGGTGCCCTACAGCAGCAGTTCCAAAAGTCTCTGGGCTTCCTTCAAGAAACACAGTGATCATCTACAGTGCATGCATAGATTCCCACACAGCATCATTTAGGAGAATTTGTCCACAATCAGCTGTTCTGCCTCTGCCCTGTAAATACACTCCATGGCCAGCTTTCATGCTTTCCACCTTTTTAGCACAAGCTCTTCTGGGGATTGGCAACTCAAACACGGGCTTCACTCACTAAATAACTGGATGATAGTCATGGACTGTAGAGTGTTGAAGTTTTTTTTTGTTTGTTTGTTTTTTTTACCTTTTTGTAAGTTTTGCCTTTCTTATAAATAGTTTGATAAGAGGACCACTGGCTTGATTCTGCGTTCCTATTTTTAAACACTTCGCTTTGAAGACTGCTGGATAAACATTTAAGCAATACGATCACTGATAGCACACTAACATTTAGAACATTACAATGTAAGCATTCGACTGCAATTAAAGCATTTGGAGAGAGACTCAGTAACCTTCTCCAATGCACAACAGTACTTGAAATGCACAAGTTCTGAGAGCGGTTTATGGTCTGTAGCAGTCTGGATATCAGAAACAGACGTACAGCTAACATGCGCTATCACAACTTCCCACGTAGCTTCAGTACAATCTCCCTTATTTCAGTTCAGTAAAACAAACAGCACTGGTACATTCAATTTATTTCTCCAACCAGAGAAAAAAATAGCGCTGCTAACCTAGAAAAAAAGCAATCAGAATATCAGCTTAGCTTTTAATCCGCACACTCCACTTCCCAAGCGAATAATGAATGAGCTGGGCCATGATCGCCCTCAGAAAGCATGTCGAAAATCTCCAAAACAATGAGCCGAGGGTAAGGGCTGCTATGGAGCTCAGACATCAAAGGTGTACCTAACAATGTCACATGCTTATGCTCCACATGCTGGGCATCGTTTTTATGCATCAGATGTAGCAGGAATAGCAAAACCATAGCACTTGCTGAAAGGTACTCCGGTGCTAAGGTACAAAACTATCTAAATAGAAGTTAGCACAGACTCGTGGGCATCTGTGGCTGCACAATAAGGATTTGAGCAGAACCTTAACCGTGTGCTCGGACAGAAATTTCAGCCCAAAGAGTCACGTTGTCAGCCCAAGGTGTCACATCTCCTCTAACTGTCACACAGCAGTATGTCATCCAAAGTGTCAGTAACTCCAAGCGACTTTTCAACAAACGGCAAGGCTGGGCTTCTGTTGTCACCGTCCCACCCCATGCCCCTCATTACTTCATTCTCCGGCCCTTTATCCGGCTCCTCACACCTCGCTGCACCACGGGCCCACCTCTGCCCTACGTGGGGACCGCCGGGCACGGTTGGGGGCAGGGACAGCTGCACCCCAGGCAAAGGGGCAGCAGTGGAGCTGCCAGTCAGGTGCTCCGCATTTCTTGGGAAATCTGGGGATTTTCTTTTCCCCATCAACCCTTTAACCCGAGATTATTTTTATTTTATTTTTTCCCCTTAAATAAATCCCCACTCTTAAGGTCTCCTATCCCAACTCTATTTCCCCAGCAGCATTTCCAAGGAGGAGCGGAGCCAGACGCCCGGAGCAGCTTACCTTGGGCTCCCCGACACCGGGCTCCTCCTCATAGTAGCCGTGCCCGGACTCGTAGGCGGCGGCGACGGGCAGCTGCCGGGGTCCCAGGAGCACGGCGCCAGCAGCGAGGCAGCAGCCTAGGGAGAGCATCTCCAGCAAGTGCATTGTGCAG
>NW_024885060.1:0-12551 GCF_019232065.1 Centrocercus urophasianus
ATGGGGGGGATTGAGGAGGGGGGGAGGGTAAGGCCATAGGTCTGTCTGTCCGTGGGTACGTCCAGGGAGCTCACAATGAAGGGTGTGGGGGGGGGGGGGAGTCTGTTCTTTTTGCCACCATCATTCACTATCGGTGGGAAATGAGATCCTCAGGTGAGGGCACAGATGATGATGATGGGTTTTTTTTTTGGTTTTGGTTTTATCTTTTCCTCTTTAAAATGGGATGCATTGGGTTTTTGTTTTTTTTTCCTTACTAATTTCGCATTCGTTGTCTCTTCCCTGTGGTTAAATGAGGTTTGGAGGGGTGGGGGTGGGAGGGGGGGAAGAGGGGCTCAACACAACAAGAGAAAGCTCGGCCGGGCCGGGATGGGGACAGGGATGGGACGGGGGGGTGCCCCAGGCCGGTGCCCATTGGGGGTACAGTCGGCATCGGGGTTGGGGAGGGGTCTGGCGGCATTTTCTTTTAACTGCTGCTCTCCTCTTCTGTTTTATTGAGCTTCTTCAGCGTGTCCAGCAGCTTCTGTGGGGTGAGGATGTGCGTGGACCCTGTGGGGCAGAAGGGGCCAAGGGGTCAGCGCTGTTGTTGTATTTTCCCCACCCCCCCCTCCCCCATCCCCCCCAGCTCCACGCCCTGCTCCCCATGGGGTCCCTGGTCCAGTCCCATGCCAAGCGAGGTCTTACCTGGAAATGCTTGCAGAGAGATGGACACCCATGGGGGCTTGGAATGGGGAAAGGGAGGGAGTGGGAGGGATGAGGGGATGGATGGAGTTGGAGGGTGGTGGGATGGGGGGAGGGATGATGAAGACCCTCCTGTCCTCTGCCCGCATGCAGTAGATCCTACTGAGTGCCACCACAGGCACTGGGGGGGGACACTGCACTGCAAGGGGGGGCTCAGCGGGATGAGCATCCCTGGGTTAAGAGAGGTTGGAAAAGAGGAGAGGGGTGGGGAGATGCTGCCTGCTGCAGCCCCACTCCTTCACGGCTGCCCCCCCGGTCCCTTCCCTGGGTGTCCCCATGTTCCCACTTTGCCTGGGGGCTGCACAATGCTGGGACGTGGAGCAGGACCTGACTGGCAGCCCCATGGACGAGATGTCACCGTCCCCATATACCCCGCTGGGGACCACACACGGTCCCAGCTCCATCACAGGGCGCAAAGAATCCAACAAACCCATCATTTCCTGCAGAACCAAGAACCCATCTCTCCCTGAGCACGAGGACACCGCTCCGCACCTCCCCGAGTGGGGGGAGCCCATCTGCACTATGGGGAGCGCATGGCATGGAGGGGCTGCGGGGCCAGGCATGGCAGCGGTGAGAACTGCAAGCATTTTCTCATCCAAAAATCAAAATCATCAAAAGGAAAAAGCAAAAAAAAAAAACCCAAATCATAACGAAAGAACGGAAGAATCAAAGAAAGCCCTTCAGGGAGGAAGAGTTTCTTTTCTCGTTAGTTGGCTGCCTTTACTTGGTTGCTTGGGCTCACTCCATTGCTGGAGCCTGATCCTCAAATGAGACCCTAGTGGAGTCCCTGAAGTCGGGGTGCCTCAGGTCCATGAGAAATTTGGTGGGAGTGAGAATGTGAGTAGAACCTGCGGGAGAACAGAGTGGGCTGACGGCCCGGCCGTGCCCCAGGGGCAGCAGCATGCACCGGGCCGGGGGGCTCAGGTGTGGGTTCTGTTTTTGGGGTGCAGACAAGGGATGTGCTGCCTGCCCAGAGCACGCGGGGTCGGTCGCGGAGCGGTGTGGGATGAGATGGGTGAGATGTGGAAGGGGTTGGCACATGGATGGGGGCAACGAGGGGCTGCCCCTGCCTGGCCTGGGTCTGCCCTGCTCCCCTTTGGGACCTGGGGGGCTGCCCCTACCCACGGTCCTGCTGTGCTATGGTGCTGGATGCCTGAGCCATGGCTGCACCCACAGGCAGAGGGTGCTGGGAGGGCACTGTACGTGCACTGCACATCCTGCATGCCCCACTGCTTGTGCAGCACGTCTCATTGCACACACGCTGCACGCCCTGCTGTACATGTGGTAGGTGCTGTGTTGCACAGGTGTGCACAGCCTGCTGCACATAGTGCTGCCCGACTGCACACACAGCACACACCGTGGTTGGTGCGCCAGCTTGTACAGCCATTTCTCCTTGCAACAACCCCCACGACGTCCACACAACAGCTCTTGCAACAGGAGGCTGCAAAACGCCCTCTTCCTCCACCAGCTCTGCCCGTGCTTCAGGCAACAAAACTCATCAGGGAGATATAAAGGGGGCAAAGAGAGGGGCAGCATGGGGGGGGGGGGGGGGGTGCCAGCAGCAGGACCCCCCCTGCCCTGCTCACGTGGTCACCTGGAGGCCGATGCTGCAGGGTGAGAGTGGGATGAGCAGCAGGGAGTTGGGCAGGGCCCCCACTCACCTATTAGCACCTCCCACTTGCCGCTGGCTTGCGTCACCTCATAGGCGCAGCGCATCTCGTTCATGCTCACCCCCCCCAGGATGAAGATGATGAGGCGGGGGCCGCTGCGGTACTCGCCGGGGGCCTTGTTCTTGTGCCAGTGGCCGTAGCGAGCACTAGAGATGGAGAGAGGGGTTAGGAAAGGAAACCGAGGCACGGGAAGCTCGTGTATAGGGGGTGATGTGTCACAGCCCCCCTGCTCATGGAGGATGGCACCAGGGGGACCCACCTGACAGCCGTGGTGCTGAAGGAGGCAGAGGAGCGGGTGGAGATGTACGGGTAGTGCTTGGTGTCCAGCTTGTCCTCGATGGCATCCTGCAGGGATACGGCCACGTAGGGCTCAGCCAAGTGTCCCCATCCCCAGACCTTGGTGGCCCTACCCCCAAGCCCCTGCAGCACTGATACTAAGCAGGCAAAGCCCCATTGGTGCAGTGGGGCTGGGTTCAGCTCTGATCTGGGAGCGAGCTTTGGGAGGGTGGGGGGGAGCTGGGCACAAAACGAGGTGAGTGCATTTGTGTAGTTTAAGGACTATTAAAGCTGGGGCAAGCAGGGGCTAGGCTGCAATGACGTCCCACCAAAATATGGCCCTGGGGTTGGTCTGTCTGTTGGTGTGAGCAGGTGGGAGATGCTCACATCATTGGAGCTCAGGCTCGGTGCCTGCAGAGCCCCAGCCGAGCCCCATGAGGACACTTTGATCCAAGAGGTACCCAAGGGGATGCAGCAAGGATGAAGTAGAGGCAATCCATGCTTCGGCCATCCCAGTAGGTTGGGGCTTTGCATCGTGGGGTTGCATAGGAGCTGTGCCAGCACTGTGCAAGCCCAGCTGGGGCTGTGCAATGTACATGTAGGACCAGGAACACTTTCACAAACATCCCCACCTTGCTGCAATCACAACAGAACTGCAAGTACCGGCACTGCAGGGCACGTGCTGGGGATATGTGCCGGGATCTGGGCTGGTCCCCAGTGCACCCCCAATCACCATCTCACCTCCATGATGTCCTTAATGACAGGGGTCCACCGGGACAGCTGGTAAGTCTGCTCGCTGATCCGCTCCTTCCGCTCCGGCTTGCTCCGGCGCCGCAGGGTGGACTGAGGACGGAGGGGATGGGGACACAGTGAGACACAGGGTCACTCCATGGGGATGTGTGCAGAGCTGGGGGGTGGACACTCACGTCTGTGATGATGGGCACCCCGAGGTGGGCCATGTTGGTGATGATCTCGCTGTCCTCAGCCGGGATCTGGGCGTGCTGGATCAGCTTGTTCAGGTTCTCCTCGGTGATACCTGCATGAGAAACGGGTGAGCACCATCTCCCTGGGACACCCACCTCGGTGGCCATTACATTTGGCTCCTCTTTGCCCCCTTCCTGCACACCCCCTCTCACCATTCTTCAGAAAAATGTAGAGCAGGATGATGCGGATCTTGTCATAGGTGCTGACGTTCCCATCCAGCAGGATGGGAACAATGGCCCTCATGGGATCTTTGATCTTCTCGCCTTCAGCATCGGTGCCCATGGCCAGGTCCTGCAGAGCACAAGCCCATCACCGAGGCTGACATGTGGCACTGAGTTGCAGTCCCCATGGGGTGCAGGGAGGTGGCAGGGGGACAGTACCTGTTCCACTCGGCACAGCTTGTCCACCGTGCCCTGGTAGTGCTTCATGCAGTCCTCAGCCAGGTGCAGGTGAGTGGAGTACTGCAGAGACACCAGTGGTGTGGGCATCCTCATAGGGAAGCCCCTTAAAGCCACCTCTGGTGCTGCTCAGCACCAATAGCTCCACCAGGACCCTTCCCTTGGCGTTACCTTGCTGAGCTCCTTCTGGTACTGTGGCATCTTCTTCAGCATCTGGGACAGGTCCCTCATGGTGGTCTGCGAGGGAAGGGAACGTGGTCACTCATCCAAGGTGGCACCAAGGAGGGCGGGCATGATCCTACCAAGCAGCCCCTTTTTTGGGGGGTCTTGTTCTCACGCTGGGGGGGGTCACTGTTCCCTATTTACTCAGCTCCCCCTCTAGCCTTCCCCCCAAAAAGGACCCATGGCCCCAGCAGGCTTTGCCACAGCCCTTAATGGTGTCCCCAAGAGCCTTGGCCATGCACGAGCTCCCACTGGGAGATGTCACCTTATCGCCTGTGTTCATCCTCTTGCTTGATGAGAACTCCTTCAGGGACCGGGTCACTTCCCTGGGAACAAGAGGAGGACACAGCCATGAACACAGAGGGAATCAACCCACAGGGCTGGGTGCTGTGGGGCAGCCCACAGGGACACTCACTGGGACACCTCGGCGATGTGCTTGTGGCGCAGGGAGACCCAGAGGTCATCATCCTCATCCAGGAGAACCTCCTTCACCCGCGCCTCCCCGATGCCACTTGTCTCATATCTGGGAAGGGGAACAAGGCACGGTGGGTCAGGGGGGCAAGGAGAGACATGGGGACATGCGAGGCACGGGGTGACACAGGACAGAGTGACATGGAAGGATCATAGAGGGACCACAGAAGGACGTGGGAGAACACGGAGGGACCATGGAAGGACCATGGAAGGACACAAGGGACCATGTAAGGAGGGACTAGAGGGGGCATGGGGTGACATAGGATAGGGCAGCATGGAGGGATCATGGAGGGACATGGGGGGGATACAGGGTGATGCAGGGAAAACATGAAGGGATACGGGGGGGGATATGGAGGGACCACAAGGGACACAGAGGCCACTCAGTTCTGCCAACAGCTGGGTGACACTCCTTCAGCTTGGTGTCACATCTTGCCACCTTCCACTCGCTTAAAGACTGGGAAAGGGCAATGGGCTGAAGGTGGTCAAAGCTGCCCACGTCAGGAGGGCTGCCAGCACCCAGCTCCCCACCAGTGGCACTCACTCACTTGTAGACATCGTTCTCGATGGGCAGCAAGTCATAGCTCATAGCCTGAAAGGTCAGCTCGTGCAGCACTGGGGAAGCGGGGTCGAAGCCACGATCCAGGATGAGGAGCTGGGAGCGAGCCTTGTCCGGACCCTACAGAGCCACCAGCAGGGCCATCAGCAGGTGTTGGAGTCCCCAGTGCCATCCTGAGCTGATGTACAGCAGTGTGATGCCACCCCATCCCCAACCTCACTCACCTCACCCATAGTGGGGTCATCAGCTTTGTAGGCATCCAGCTTGTCCTGGATGAGCTGCGCCAGCATGGCGTTGTCCTTGTAGTCCCTAGGGAAGGAGGAAGGGACATCAGCCCCTGGCTGTGCAAAGGGTGGGCAGGAGTTGCTGTGATGTTCTTGGCTCAGGGGAGAAATGGGACCGGAGCACCATTTGCTGCTCCTTTTCACCTCTCCTCAGGGAACATGATGCTCTGCTTTCCTTTGGTCTGTCCCACAGGAGACACCCCCTGGATTCCAGGTTCTGGAACCCCAGCTCTGCAGAGCATCCCCTGGCTTTAAGTCTTCCTCCTGCCAACCCTGCAGCCTTACCCACGGTACCGCACGGCTGGGTACTCCTTCAGTGTGGCACACAGAGTGGCAATCTGCTCCGCGAGCCTCTCCAGGATGGGGTTCTTCATCTGCGCCTTGTGAGGACTGTAGAAGCTTTGGAAGGAGTCTGCTGAATCCAGGGAGTAAACCTGGGGAGGGCAGCAGGGGGTGGTCAGAAGGGAGAGGCAGTAGGGACATCCTCGTGGGCTGGGACAGCATACACCAACCCAAACAGATGTGGGGTTCCACCCCAAACCGGAGAGCTGAGGGGTCCAAATTCAGCAATGTTTGGGGTGTCCTGACCCCCTGCCCTTCTCCTGCTCTTGGACTGCCAAGAAGCCCATCTCCCACTCAACCTCACCGTGATCTTCCCTGGAACCCGATGCCATCTGTCCCTCCCTGTCCCCCTTGTCCCCACAGCACTCGGTGCCCTTGGCAGTGCAGTGCCAGGAGGCAGCACGGCTGCTAAATCCCCACAGTGGATCAGCCCTGAGACGTAATCAAAAGAGACAGAGTGTAGGGAACAGCGCCAGGATGGGGATCGTGGTGCCTTCACAGCTCTTACAGAGACACTGATGGGGGGGAGAACTCAAGCATCCCCCTCCAGGTCACGTGCAGGGGACATCCCCAGCCCTCACCCACCTGGGACTCAGAGGGCAGGAAGGCAATGTTGATCTCGGTCAGGGTCTTGATGACCTTGGCAGCACGGGACTTCACCAGCTCATTGAACAGGGCATCGGGGCAGGCTGCAGGGAGCAGGGGAAAGCAGTGCTCAGGACAAGGTGGTGGTCAGGCTCCCACGGTCCTGCCCTGCCCCAAGCATCCCTCCTACCCTGCTTTCTTGTGCACGTTTCAGTGGCAGCATCGTCCCCTTTTCTTGGTCTGCGCAATGCATTTGCAATGGAGGGATGTGATGCCCTGCCCTTGGGAGCAGGGAGCCCAAAGCCCACTTTTGGTATGAAGAAACCTGACCCCCTTCTCCCCTTCTACCTGCCTTCAGTGCCCTGTGGGTACTCACAGTCAGTGAAGAAGACATGGGCTGCTCTGTACTTGGAGGTGGGGGGGTCCTTGAAGTCACTGATGAGGGAGTGGACAGACTGCAAAAAAGAAGGGAGCGTCGGGGCTGGGCAGGACAGCCCTACGTCCAGCCCCACAGGGAACCCTGCAACCTGTGCCACAGCCCCAAAACATCCCATGGGCACCACTGCCCATCCCAGTGTGGCCACCCACCCCTCTGCCCCAGCTCACCTTCTCAGAGGGTGTGATAAGATAGACAGCCTCCAGGCTGGGCAGCGGCTCCCGGCGCTTGTTGATGTCCTCCACAACTGGGGGGAGGTGGGGAGGGGAGGGGGGGGCAAAAAAAAGGGTACATGAGCACATCCCACTGCAGTAGAGCCTGTGAGTGTCCAACGCATCCCCTGCCCTCTGCAACCCGTCGCTGCCCCATAGAATTAAGAAGCAGTCCTGGGAGGAGCAGTGGGTTTGTCTGTGCGACAGACATTGTGTGAGATGGAGAGGGGTGGCTGCATCCCCCCCACAGCGAGAGATGCACGGTGCTGGTACTCACTTGTGATGCCCTCCGTCATGATGTCGGTCATTTTGCAGCAGGAGGACAGCATGCGCATGCTGAGCTGGTCCACCACCAGCACCTGGGGACAGCAGCCATCAGGTAGGGATGGGGCAGCAGGGAACCACCCCACCTGCTCCCACTCCTTCCCAGCTCTATCCTTCCAACCCTCCTTCTCCTGCAGCCTTGCTCACCTTCCATTCTCCCTTCTTCTTCACCTTCCGGATCACATCGTGCATAATTTCTGCAAGAGGAAAAGATGGGTTGGGCTGAGCACCCTGAGCCCACCCGCAGCACCCTGGGATGCTCCATTCCCTGGCGATGTGTGGTGGGGGTGTTTTGGAGGCCGGGGTGGGGGGGATCACCCCCAGCACACACACATGGTACTCAAGGGCTCAGAGGGGAGCACTGAGCAGAGCCCAAAAGAGGATGGGAAGGGGATGGGAGGGGTCCCTTTGGGCCACCCACACGCCACAGCCCTAATCCAAAGCACCAGGACAACAACAGCAGCTTAAGGGCTCCTTTTAGAAACAAGAATCAAGCGGCCTCAACCTGCTCCTTGTAATCCCCCACAATCCCATTTTGCATCCCAGCCCTGCACGCTTACACAACCAGCTGGGGGCCGTCCCCGTGCTGTCACCACAGGGCCACCCGAGGTGCCAGGGCTGCTCCAATGGGATGGGGATGTCACCTTTGGGGCGGGTGTTGATGGGTCACCGAGGTGTGCAACAACCCGAGCCTATAGAGCTGTGCCCAGTGGTCCCCTTTCCCCAGGCTGCTAGCCCCTACAGAACAGGGATGTGCCACCAAACCACACGGCCAGGCTCGCATCCATCAGCTTCGCCGTCACATCCTCTGCTCAGCGCCGTCCTCCTGCAGGGCTCTGCTGATCCCCGGTCCCCAGGGGAGGGATGGGTGCCAGCAGGAACCAAGTTCGGTGATGGACATTTCCGGATCCTGCTGAGGACCTTGCTCTCTCCTCATTACTCATGTTTGGCTCCTTCCCCTGAGCGAGGATCCAGGAATAACAGTGCTGTTTACCAGCACGTCCCACACCCTGCAGCCAGCGCCCCGGCAACCCTGACTGGGGGAGGGAGCGTGGGGCAGGAATCCCAGCCCTGAGAGTGCAGCCATGTTTGCTGCAGGGCAGGGAGGAAGGAAGGAGGCTGGGACAGCATCCTGCATGCAGCCATGGGCCATGGGGAAGGGATGCTCCCATGTCAGCAGGTTGGAGGCTGCAGGGTGTCCTCATCAGCCGGTGATGCTCACAGCCAAGGCTTTTTGTCTTGGAGATAAACCAGGCTCCAGGGGAAAAATACATCTGCAGATCTGATCCGGTGCCTTCAGTGCTTGGCTTGTCTGAACCTACCACAGTGCATCTGCTTCCTTCAGGGTAGAAGGATTTTAATCACAACTTCAGCTGAGAATAGATCTCACAGACAGCTCTGGGTCTATCTTTCAACACAGAGAAGACACCAACACCTCCGGAGAAGGGAGTGCATCCCACCTGCAAATGGACCTCTGTGCAGCACGCTGAGCAATAGACCCAGAAGTGCTATCCTGGGAAGAAAGCAGGCTCCATCTCACTCAGTAGGGCTCCTTCTTGGGGTGACAGTTGGCAGGAAAGTGACCCCTGGCATCGTCTTCATGCAGAGCCAGGAGCTGGTGACACGGTGGCCTAATAGGACTGCAGCCCATCCGTCACTCCAAGAAGCTTAGCCTGGGCTGCTGGCACTGAAGTGGCCCCACATCTCCAGTTGGGCATGGGGGGAATGGCTTGAGCCCACCACAGCTTGTGGACACAGATTCATTTTGAGGTGTCCAATTAGCCTGCTTCAGAAAGAGCCTGAGGCTTAACGAGCAGTCCCAGTCCCATGTCTAATGACAAAGTGGCCTTGCCCCATCCAGCACCCCAACCTGGAGCACCTCCTGGTGAGGGATGCTGCTCTGGAGAACATCTCATTTCTGCTTGAGCAGTGCATCCCATTTCTGCTTTACTCAGCACATCCCAAGACCTCATGTGTGGCACACGTTGGCCTTAATGGATGGCAAGGCCCCACAGGACAAGGACGGTCCTACAGGATAAGGACAGTCCTACCCATGGACTTTTCCCCTAGCAAGGCTCAGTCCTTCTATGCCCTCCATTTTGGGATCCAAACCCCGGAGCAGTCCTGGAGTGCTGAATCCCAGAAATCTGGGCTGGAACTGGGTGAGATTTGAGGTCACTCCCAACCCAATCCATTTTAGCACTCTGTGAAACGCGCGGTGAGGTTTGCTCCAAACCCACTTCTCTCCAAGAGCTGTCACGACGCATCTCTGAAACGAAACGTGTTTCCTTCGGGTTGGCCTGGCAACTGCTTTCTGCTGGTTCATTGACTGATTACTTAAGACAGGGTGAGCATTCCATAGACACAACAACGTCCAACGTAGTAGGCAGTGCATTGACCTCCTCATCCGGGCAGCTACAGGTGCCTGCGCCATCCCCCAAACACCCCTCAAGCAAACAGGCTCTGTGGATGGCAAGGAGGCCATCAGCCTTAGCCAGGGCATAGAAAATAACTTCATTTATGGGATGCAAAGCCTACCTGGCATCTCTCACCATAGCCAAAAGCCATCTTGACCTCAATGAGACGGCTGGAGGGTGTTGTGTTTACAAACCAACAGCTCCAAGTGGTCTTTGCTGCTCCCATAGTGGGCTCCCAATGGGCTGCATGGAGCCCACGCAGCAATGCGCCTTCAGCTGCTCTATTTTTGCTCTCTCTGAGCTCTCTCCTGCATGGCGAGTTGGTGGACACAGCATCTGCTCCTCAGCGTGCAGCCAGAGCCACGTGATGATGACTCTCTTTGCAAATGCTCAGGGATGATCTCGGAGGTCTTTTCCAACCTTAATAATTCCACAATCCCGTGATTCCTCTCAGGACATTTTTTAAGATGGAAAGGCTTCATGTTAGTGCCTTTCTCAGCCTCGTTTCACACGCACACACCAGTGGTTGGGTGCAGATCTGCTGAAGTGAGTATGGTATGTTCCATGGAGAAGCATGGATGAATATTTCCATGCCAGGGTGCAGACCATGCTCCATGCCGTTTGTGGTTGTGGAAGCCACGCAGCCAATGCTGCAGGCAAGGATGGATCCCAAGAGGACAGATGCTGAGGCCTCAGAGGAGGCTTGGCTTCAGTGCCTGCTCCAACCACAAGGATGGGGCACAGAGGTCCCCCCCCCTGCCCACCTAGTTGCAGAGCACACCAGGAAGGGCTGGAGGCAACATCCCCATTCTGGTCCTGAACTCTTCATCATCTTCTGCTTGGCTACAGGGCAACATAAGTGTTTTGTTGTGCCCCAGAGCATCCTCAGCAGGCAGCACTGTGCCTCTGGCATCCCCCTGCGCCTTAGCAAAGGCAATGGTGCCCCACGCAGCCTGGCTGAGTCACGCTCCAACCACGCGCACCCCGGGGCCTGGCCGTGCCCTGCAGACAGCAGTGTGCCCAGGGAGGTGCCACGCTGTGTGCTGTCTGGGTTAGGGAAGGGGACGTGGCACTGTGGGTCTGGAGGTGCAGCCTGACACGAGGATGCTCCACGGGGATCCGGCTGCTGTCCTGAGGGCAGGAGAGTCCAGGAGGGCTGTGCTTCCACCAGCCTTGGAGAGAAAAGGATGGCTCCAGGGATGCCTCTCTCCTCCCGCAGGCGAAGGTGCTTCTGGGCTTTCAGAACACAGTGCAGCCCATTGCTGCTGGAGACAGCTCGGTGCAGTGAGCCCACCCTCCTCCTCCTCACGGCTGCAGGAGTGCAGGCACTGAGCCTGGCACCACCTCCTGCAGGATTTTTCCTGTCTGCACTGCCTTCCCAATAGCACTCCCCAGGAGCAGCAGCTCGCCAGGACCTGGCAAGGTGTAGGGACAGCCCTGCAGCAATGCGGGGTGACAAGCAGGGGGGCAAAGGGTGACAACTAGGGGACATGGGGCACCTGTGGCAGCTGTCCTCTTGCTGCCAGCTCCCAGCTCAGGGCCCTTCGGTGCACTGTGGCAGCAGCTGCTCAGGGGAATAATCCCATCCTGGAGGGCTGCCAGGGCAGAACGCAGAGCTGGAGGTGGGGCCGTGGCAGTGCGCAGCATCCTTGCCTCCTGCCCTCCTCCAAGGAACCCCCAGAGAGATGCTGCCCTCGGGTCAGCTGCAGGGCAAGGGCTGGGACCTCCACCCTCAGGAAACATCTCTTCCTCCTCCTCCATTGGGGAATCCATGCCCAAGGGATGCAGGGCTGCAGCAGTGAGTGAATCCCTGCAGCAGTGGGGAGCAGCTCCAGCACCCCAAGGTGGGAGCCGATCACCACAGCCCTCAGAACCCTGGAATCCTATACAGAGGGTGGGGAGCTCTGCAGGGTTTGCAGTCCTCCATCCTATGCAGCATTCTGCTGGCACCTCCCGGACACCCCACGGTAGGGCTGTTACTGAACCCCATTTCTCCATCAGTAGGGGTGTTTTTGGGGAGGAACGGGTGGGTTCGTTACAACTGCAGAAGGAAGGACTGAGAGATGTGCACACACACACACACACACACACACAGACACTTCCCCCTCCCCTTCCCCACCAGCACACTGACAACGAATGGAAGTGAAGGGACACGCAGTGCCCCTGCTTCAGCTGGGGGGGGCATCCAGCCCCACTGAGCTGCACTGGGGGTCCCCTTTACCCCCTCAAAGCCAACCTTGCAACACAGCAGCCTGGAAGTGGGGTGGGGAGGTTGGATGTAGGAGGTTGGATGTAGGAGGACACATCTCCCTGCATTTGTCCCTGCAGCCCCAATGATGCAGCTGCGGGAGCACAGCAGGGCAGCACACCCCGCGCCCCCCCCCCAGTCACCAATCACACCACCAGCTCCGGCCGCGCCATCCGCACCGCTGCGGGAGGGGTCGGCCGCCTCCGCAGCCATCTCTCAGCCTCGGGGATTGCTCCCGTTTTCCCACCCCCCCTTCCCTCTCCTTTTCACGGTAATAAACACCGACCATTTCCCCCCCCCTCCCCTTCAAAGCACACCCGGTTGGCGGCGGTGCTACGGCAATAAAACCAACAAGACGGGCGGCCATGGCCGGGGGGGGGGGGGGGGG
>NW_024885061.1:0-8328 GCF_019232065.1 Centrocercus urophasianus
GACCTGCACACAGCAGGGGTTGGGACTGGAGGAGCGCTGTGGGCCTTTGCAACCCAGGCCGTGCTGGGATTCTATGATTTCTAACTAGATTGTCACTTCACATATAAATCCCTGAAATGCTGATCCAGCCTCAGCAAGTTCGTAATGTACATCCCATCTGTCCTCTGCATCAGGATGGATAATCTGCATTACACACTGAAAAGTGCCTTTTTAACTGCTAATTCTCGTGCCCTCCTTAGTGCTTGGATAATCTGTTCAGGAGACACTATTAAGCTCCATAAGATTGGAGATGATGACCTTACAAAGAAAATAACTTTCCTCACCCATCTGATCTCAGACTGTCTTTTCAGAAGCTCACTTCATCATCTTTTCCATCAGAAGTACTTGCCGGGAACAGTTTTTTCCATTAGCTGCTAACAATGAAATCTGAAATCAAACAGAAATTACCTACGGCCATTTGCTGAAAGTAGTGTCACCCAGAATCACCCAGAACACTCTCACAATTTGGCACATTGCATCTCAACCTGTTTGGAAACTATCAAAAGTGCATGCAGAGCGTTGTTCAGTAGTAGTATCAACTACTACATGGGACTAACAAGAAGGGAAAGCAGCTCCTCCTCACATTCTGAAAGATGAAGCAGAAAGGAAGACAGAGTAAAAATGTGTTGAAAATATAAGAGGTCCTGGTAAGGCTTACAAAGTACATTCTGCCACAAGCATGTGTAGCTTCATTCAGCCCCATCCAGCTGCTCAGTCCTGTGGGAGACACGTAATGGCAAAGCCTTCTGGGCAGCAAGCTGAAAGGAGAGGGGCAGCAGCCAAGGAACACTGCATGGAGGTTGTAACCTGGAGGCAGGAAGGGAGCCTCCAAAAGGTGCTGGGACACTGATGAACTTTCAAGATTAATTTACTTATTTATTATTTATCAGTGATACTAACCTGCTTAACCAACACAAGTTCACAGGGGAAAAATCCTGTTTAATTAACCTTACCTCCTCTGACCACCCTGCTGACCAAGGGAAGTCAGTTGATGCCACCTTTTTACATCTCACTAAAGACTTCCATACTGTTTCTGACAGGATCCTTCTGTAAAAAAAAGGCCAGTGTACAACAAGGCAAAGACCCATGGTGGGTGATGGATGAACACCTGGCTGACAGGCTGGGCTACAAAGGTTCCAGTAATGGGGTTACACCAAACTGGCAGCCAGTGGTGGGCTCCTGCAGGGCTGCATTTTAGGGCCTCTTCAACCTTTTCATCAGTGGTTTGGATGAAGGACTTGAAGGAACATTGGGTAAGACTGGATGGCACTAAATTGAGAGGAGCTGCTGACTCCTTTGAGGAAGAGGCCTTGTAAAGAGACCTTGACAAGTTGCACGCCTGGGAAATCTGCAGCTGGGATGGGGCAACGCTGGTGATAAGTACAGACCACGGGATGAGAGGCTGGAGAGCAGCCCTGCTCCTATGGCAGTGCTGAGGACCAATAAATTATTTGCTATGAGAGTGGTGAGGTGCTGGAACAGCTGCCCAGAGAGGCTGTGATGCCCCGTCCATCCCTGGAGGTGTTCAAGGCCAGGTTGGATGGGGCCCTGGGCAGCCTGGGCTGCTGTGAAATGGGGAGGTTGGTGGCCCTGCATGGCACAGGGGGGTTGGAGCTTCGTGATCCTTGAGGTCCCTTCCAACCCAAACCATTCTGTGATTCTGTGTGCTCAGGAACCAGCAGGCTGCTGAGGAACCAGCAGAGCCAGCCCTGCCTTGGGAGCTCCAGACCCAGCACTGCCAGTGGGCCAGGGGAGGAAGGTCCCACTGTGCTCTGTGCAGCCTCACCTCCAGCACTGGGTGCAGTGTTGGGTGCCACAGTCCCGAAAGGACACGAAGCTGTTAAGAGAGCATTCTAATGAGGGCTACAAAAGTGGAGAAGGGCCTCGAGGGGACATGTGGGGGGTGGCCAAGGCCCCTTGGGCTGCTGGGCCCCGAGCAGAGCAGGCTGACAAGAGGCCTTTCGGCGGCTGCAGCTCCTCACAGGGAGCACGGGGACACCAGACTCAGCCAGGTGGGGCTGGGTGCTGTGTGGGGCCTGCGGCTGGAATCGATGTCCTCTGGGGGGTTTGTGGTGACTCTGAGATCTGGTTTCCCACTGCACCAGTTGCTGCACGGGATCCTTCAGTGACAGTGGGGCTGCTTACTCACAGCTAGTGCTGTCAAGGGCTTTTCTGAGCATCACCAGAAATACCAAATGAAGGCAATTAAATGCATCTTAGGAACACCGATGTTATGAGAAAGTGATCTGCTGTCAGGAATTAACACGAACGAAGCAGAAAATAAAGTTCTTATCCAGGCAGAAAGCATAGGCTGGAGTCAAACTTACGGCTGTACGTGCTTTGAGATGCACTGCCAAGGAGAAAAAGGGGGAGAGGTTTACTATTTGGCCAGAATAAATAATAATTTAGCTTACACGTGCAGCCCCAGCACCAGTCTAAACATGTGGATGGACAGCAGAAAGCCCTGCAACAACTGAGCAGCAGTCAGCAGCAGTCAGCCGCTTTGCTTGGCCAGCTTCTCAGCCTTGGCAATGCGTGTTATTCAGCTGTCTGATAAACCCTGCTACTCTTTTTGCTCAGCATCTCTTCACCAAGGAAGAATTCACTGCTTGAAATCACACTGTCATGGTTGTTGCATTCTGCATATGATGGTATCTTCCAAAGCAAATATGTTGCTTGGCATGTGAATGATGAAAACATAGCAGATTATTTAGATATTAAAGGAAGAACCAGCCAACCATAAAGCATATCCATTAATCTACAGATAAAGTGTTTGATAAAATAGAGATGGAACAGATGTTTGTCTAAAAAAATGCAGCTTCTCTCAACATCAAACCTTCGGTCGTGGTAAGAAGCAACAACTATTGGTAATGCTTGAGAGAAAACGAGGTACATACACAGAGCTGCAGAGGAACATCACATCACTACAGACCTGAAACCTCTTTGGGGAAAAGAACCTCCCTGTCTCCTTCTCCCACAAAAACAAACCAACTAACCCAGAAGATCTGGGTCCTTTATTTGGATCATAAAAGATTTCACAAACGGAAAACTTTATACAAAAATAACTATCAGGTACAGAAAACACGAACGGAAGAGGTTATAAAACAGGTCTTTTAGCTAACAGGATTCTTTTGGTAGTCCTGCTGCTGTTTGCTTCTTCCTTATCTCTAGTTTGTTGCAGTCTTATCACTGTGCAGCAGTCTCTTCCCATAAATCAAGGTTACACAGCTGAGGAGAAAAATCTGAAAAAGGGAATGCAGAAACTGTGCAGACAAGACCTGCTTTCTGCCGTTGGGCAGCTGCAGTACCCAGAGGGGCAGCAGCACTTTTCTCTACAGCTTTCTTCACTTGACGCTAACCTTAGAGCACTTCAGCTGCAAACCTCAGAACGTCTCTGAATGAGTCACTTTTACAAATGGAGAATGAAGTGGTGCTGAAAAACCTCAAGAGCCAAGGATTCATTTGTGCTAGAAAGGCATTTAGCCATACATCTAAACTTTGCACAACCATCCAGCTCCAACCCCCTGCTGTGTGCAGGTCGCCAACCAGCAGCCCAGGCTGCCCAGAGCCACATCCAGCCTGGCCTTGAATGCCTGCAGGGATGGGGCATCCACAGCCTCCTTGGGCAACCTGTGCCAGTGCCTCATCACCCTCTGCATGAAAAACTTCCTCCTCACATCCAACCCAAACCTCCCCTGTCTCACTTTAAAACCATTCCCCTTGTCCCATCACCACCCACCCTCACAAACAGCCATTCCCCCTCCTGTTTATCCGCTCCCTTCAAGTACTGGAAGGCCTTGGTGAGGTCAACCTTCCAGTCTAAATTACCTTACAGCCTTCAGATGCAAATTCCATCAATCTGTGTCATTAGTTTGCCTTCTGTTTCCTCGTACCTTGCTGTCTCTATCCCATCATGCTGCCTGGCAGAATGGTACATGTGAAAATAACTGAAGATCATGAAGATGATCTTCTGATTCTATGGGGTAAGAATTAATAATATAAGTCTTGCTTAGAGTAGTAAGTATGAGCTTAAGTTCTCTGCCAGTATGTAAGTACTGTATAGAATTTCCCTGCTAGAAATAAGATATTAATTAACTAATTAGCTATGTAACAAACATGATACAAAATGAGCATCTAGAGGTGCTGAAAGAGGAATCTCAATTATCCAGGTGAACTACAAAGCAGAACCGCACTCTATGATTTCCACGCCTGCCCTGAAGTTTGCTAATTCCTGGCACAGTACAGGCACAGTACATACTGCACAATAGGGACAGCAGCACCTTCAGCAGCATGACCTCATTACTGGGCTACAAAAGGCAACTCAAAGCAACAGTGGGTAGAAAGCAAAAGGCCTGCTGCATGGCTTCATGGATGGCAAACCATGGGTGCAAGCACAGTGGCCGGCTGCCAGTTTCAGGCCCCCATACATGCCTCCTCTGTCGAAAGGATGAGCTGCTCCATGTGCTGGAACTACAAAGCTCTGCCTTCTGCGTTAAGTAATTATTCTCTCGTTTCAGAGGCCAAATGGAAAAAGAGCATTTCTGAGTCTGGCTGCCAGATGCGAAGGGCACTGAGCCTACAGAATTAAGGTCATTTCCATGGGTGGGAGAGCAGCAAGAAGCTGAGCAGCTTCTCCATTCCAAACCCCACAGTGCAGTCCTGTACTTCTGGGCCACTGCTCCAGAGAGCAGCAGCCCCGGCTCCATTACCAGCTGCTCTATGGAGCAAACACAAGCTAAGCACCTCTACTGTTGGCCTGGGGCAGCTCCTGGCCACAACAGCAGCACAGCCAGGCTGCATGTGGCTCTGAGCAGCCTGGGCTGCTGGTTGGCGACCTGCACACAGCAGGGGGTTGGAACTGGATGAGCATCATGGGCCTTTGCAACCCAGGCCATGCTGGGATTCTATGGTTCTATGTAACTCTAGTTTTCAGTACTTGGGTCTTCCAGTTGAATGCAGGGACTGCTGTGCTTGCTTTTGATCTTTTCCTGCAACTTCCACACCCGTCTCTTCTCAGAATGGCCTTCCTAGGGTCGTGGTTTAGTGGGCATGGTGGAGATGGGTCGAAGGTTGGACTAGATGATCACAGAGGTCCTTTCCAACCTTAATGATTCTACAATTCTTCCTTTCCAACCTTAAGTCTTGATGATTCCCTTATCAAAGTCAACACAAACACGGTGCGATCGGAACAGAGCCCTTTTTGCAAACAAAAACGCCAACACCAGTGTCCTTTATGCTGAACTTGTAGCAGCTCTCCCCACCTTTAAAACACCAGCAGTGCTCAAGCTGCAACAAGGAGGATGCCCACACTGTGCCCCGGTGCTGGGCCCTGGCTGCAGCAGCACTGCTGGCTGCCTGTGACACCAGTTTGCTGGCTGGTAGGTGAAAACCGCTCTGCATGGAGCCGTGGGTCAGCGAGGACAGGCTGCTCTCAGCATCTCAGCCAGATGACTTCGAAGTCGACTTAGTGTTCCTAAGCTGCACTGCAGTCTGCAGTGCAGTCTCCAATGTAAATATGCCCAGAGCCTTTGCACTCACTTTGAACTCAGACATCAAGAATAAGACAGTTTTAACCAAGGCAAACAAAGCACAGAAAGCCCAAGTAAAATGGCACACGAAAGGGATTTTGGTTCCCATAGCATCCCTGTAACCCTTTAGTTCACTGTTATCCCATGCACTTCAATCCACGCTTTCCAGATGCTGCAGTTTAAACCAGGTTACTCTGAGTCTCATCCAAGTCAATGGAAAGCTCTCTGCTGATTTTATGGAATCTAGATTTGCACTTCCTCACTGCTATTATTCCTTATTCAGAGGGTACAAGAAGATCCCTACACCTTGAATTTCTTGTGCAACCTGCTGTCAAACACCGCACTAAAAGAGCCGCTCCAGCTCTGAGTCTCTGTCAGTGCAGATTGACTTTTGAATTTCTCAATTTCAGTCTCTAATGTAAGAAGGCAGTAAGAACACACATTTTACCACTCAGAACAACCCAGCAAATGCGTCCCGGTGCAGGCAGGCCCATCCTCCTCAGCCACTCCTCACAATTACTCTCCATCAGTTTCATCTCTGAACCCAATATTAAATTGGAAAGAGAAAACCTTTTTAATTAGCAGGACTCTTCTGGAACCTAAAAGCATTTGTAGAAGCATGTGTGATACCTAACCGACCAACAGGAATAAAAATCACAACCTCTGGCAAATGAAAACATTTTTTCCAGACATTTCCTTTGACTTCAATGTACGACTCAGAGTTAAACAGAGAGGGGTTCTGAATTTGACCTCAAATTTGTACAGCCCCCACTTCATTATTTTCATACGAGGAGCACAGCAGTCAGATTAGAAATTAAATGCCATCTGTATGTGCCCTTTAAATAAAGTGCTGACTTGCACTGTATGATGCCTAGGAGCTCTTTCAGATGATCTGTGAAAAGCATACTTAAAATTCCTCTTTCAAACTTCATTTGCAGTGGTTTTCCCACGGTAATGTAATAAATGAGAAAGGTAATTGATTTCAACAGCGAGCAATTACATACAATGATTTTTCTACAGCAGATGTCTAATTAAGAGACTATGAGCCCGGGATACCAAGCGTTAGAATGAAGCCCTGGGTTTGAGCTATTCACACGACAGGGAGATGCACAACTTTCTGTGTGCTGCCATGCTGCAGGCGCATCGCTTGCCACTAACTTTTAACCCTTCACGAAGGTGCTGCTCTCGCATGCTTGGTTTGGGTCTGAAGGCAGTGAACAGCTGCAGCCCAGAGGAGCAAAGCCACCCGGAGGTGGTCGGTATCGATCAACAACATTCTCGGCGTGGCTGAGCTAAAAACAGCCGTACAAAATTAACAATGATTCGTTAGGAAGATGAGGCACGCACACACAGCTGTCAGTTACATAACCTGCTTCTGATCTCGGTCCGGCGCAAACAGCGGGCTCTGCTTCCAGCTTAGCAAAACGCCGCGCAAAGCAGCTCATTCCCGCATCTCTCTCTGCTAATTAGCAGACCGTTTAACTGCCTGCCTGCTCCTCCTTATTACCACCGACCGCTACCTACAAACTCCTATTGCTCCCCGAGGGCTTTCAGGAAGCATCCGTAACAAAAGATTCGGAGGTGCGTACCTGAACCTCTTGGTTGGCAAAGATCTCCGCATCGACCCCGCAGGCAACCAGAGTAGAGACATCACAGTCCATGCTACGGGCTGGCATCCCCCCCTGCTGCACACAGACTTCAGCAGCCTCAGGGGATGGAGCGGTGGGAAGAAGGCAGGAAGCGTCGATGTGCTCCCGCTATGGAACGGCCCCAGACTCTCGGCTGGCTCCGGCCAGCTGCTCTCGGCTCCGTGCCTCCCTCACAGGCAGCAGTGAGCAGCACAGCATAGTAACGCTGTGCACAGCCCATCTCTCGTGGCAATGACATCACCGCCACCACTGACATAAGCCACGTCTATTTTTTCAGCCCTTTTATCTCTCGGCAGCACAGTGGATCAAATTGAACATGATTATGTGCTAAATCTGAACCGGGACTAAATCAATTCAAGCAGCGTTCGCTGGCAACTGAGTCATAGCTGTTGTTTCAGCTGAGTGCTTATGTTGGCAAAAAAGGATCGCCTGACACTGCGAGCTCCACTCCAAGTGTAAATTAACCCCGCATTTCAAGCTACCGGCCTTACGGTGCCATTCATTACTCCGTTATACCTTAAAACCCACAGCAGAGCACTAACGAAAGACAAACAAGAAAGGCAGCGCTCTGCTTTACCAGCGGCCGCCTCTGTCATCAGGCAGGCTGCAGAACCCCGCACATGAGGTCAGTGAGCACTGAGTGCTGCCGTCGGGAGCAGTCAGCAGCTGCACGTGGGATCCCATCACTTACACACACCTTGCACTGCGACTCATCTTCAGAACAGCAGAGGCGCCCTCAAACTCAATGTCCCTGCAAAGCACAGAGCACAGAAGGCTCCCTCGAAGCACCCTCTGCACCCTCTGCCCTTACAGATGCTCCTTCAGCATCCAGCAAAAGTGGTTTTACATCCATTGGTTCATTAGGACTGCTTGTGCCTTGTCAGGTGGGCTGCTTGCAGCAAAGATGTACTGCGAAATAGAAGTCCTGACTTCGTAAATGTTTGCAAGTCGATCTTTATCCCAAAGTGGCAACATTATTTCTTCTCTTACTTTCCATTCTCACTATCCGTAGGTTACTTTCAGATATTGCAGCCCCACAGATAACACTGGAAATGGGAAATGGCTTGAAGTTGAGGGAGGGCAGATTGAGGTTGGATGTCAGGGGAAGTTGT
>NW_024885062.1:0-30289 GCF_019232065.1 Centrocercus urophasianus
TCCCTTCCCTATGCTGTGAAAGAGGGCTCTGTGCCGCGGCCGCTCCCTCCGGTGCGGGCGTCTGGCTGCCCTGGCATGAAAGGGCTTTTCAGGAGAGCCTCCGCCCTGGGGCTGCGTCAGGAAACCGGAGCCGGGGGGGGGGGCCCGCCCGCAGCCGGGCGCACAATGCCGGTCTGTGCCCGACACCTGGGGGGGACCCGTTGGCACTGCGTGCCTGTGGGCTGCATCCCATCCCTGGTGCTCCACAAAACGCAGCAGCACCTGGCCCCGTGGGTGCCGCTGGGATCATCACTGCATGACTGCTTTGTGCGGTGACCCTAGGAGCACCCTAGATGGCACAGATGAAGGAATCGACTCCAGCGTGCAGCTGTGCTGTTCTGTTGCAGGAAGCCGGTGGCTGGCACCAAGGGGCCGGCTCCCAACCCACCACCTGTCCTCAAGGTGTTCAACAGACCCATCCTCTTTGATATTGTCTCCCGGGGGTCCCCAGATGGCCTGGAGGGTCTCCTTTCCTTCCTGCTCACCCACAAGAAGCGTCTGACGGATGAGGAGTTCCGAGGTGAGAGCCTGTAGTGGGCTGCCCTGTGACCCTGCTGTACCATGGCCACGGAGAGCCACCAGCAATCCCCATGTCCCCATAGGGACAGAGATGTACAGCCCCAGTGGCAGCACCTAGGAGGCACTGGGTGTTTGGTGGGTTAGGGTCTCACCGCCTTCCATTCCCAGAGCCCTCAACAGGGAAGACGTGCCTGCCCAAGGCGCTGCTTAACCTGAGTGCAGGCCAAAATGACACCATCCCCGTCCTCCTGGACATCGCCGAGAAGACGGGAAACATGCGGGAGTTCATCAACTCGCCCTTCCGTGATGTCTACTACCGAGGTAGGGGATGTGTGGGGACCATGGGGGGGGACCATGGAGAGGTTTAAGGACCAAAGCAGTAGGGATCTGGGGAAGATGGAGGACCCCAGCAAAGCTTAGGAATGTGCGGGGATGGAGGGCTTTTGGGAGTCTCAGGAACCAAAGCGGGGGGCAGTATGGAATCTAGGGGTCTTCATCTTGGGGTGTGATGGGGAGCACGGTGACAGGGATGCAATGCAGGTCAGACAGCGCTGCACATCGCCATTGAGCGCCGCTGCAAGCACTACGTGGAGCTGCTGGTGGAGAAGGGGGCCGATGTGCACGCCCAGGCCCGTGGTCGCTTCTTCCAGCCCAAGGATGAGGGCGGCTACTTCTATTTTGGTGAGCAGAGGTGACTGGCAGCCCCACAGCCGCATCACCAGGGCTGTCCCCAATCGTATGCTGTCCCTGCAGGAGAGCTGCCCCTCTCACTGGCTGCCTGCACCAACCAGCCCCACATCGTGCACTACCTGACGGAGAACGGGCACAAGCAGGCAGACCTGCGGCGCCAGGACTCGCGTGGCAACACCGTGCTGCATGCTCTGGTTGCCATCGCTGACAACACCCGCGAGAACACCAAGTTTGTCACCAAGATGTACGACCTGCTCC
Source organism: Centrocercus urophasianus (assembly GCF_019232065.1). NCBI lineage: Eukaryota > Metazoa > Chordata > Aves > Galliformes > Phasianidae > Centrocercus > Centrocercus urophasianus. The sequence continues at coordinate 1,507 of NW_024885062.1, forward strand.
TCATCAAATGTGCCAAACTATTCCCTGACACCAACCTTGAGGCCCTGCTCAACAACGATGGCCTCTCTCCACTCATGATGGCTGCCAAGACCGGCAAGATCGGGGTATGGCAATGGCGGGGCTGGTGGATGCGCTCTGGGAAATGTGGCTAATTAAACCCTCTCTGCGTCCCATCCTTTCCCTAATTAACCCCTGGCCTTGGCACATCTTGTCATAGAATCATTAAGGTTGGAAAGACCACTAAGATCGTTGAGTCCAACCATTAAGCCATGCCTGTGACTGAGATCATGTCACTCAGTGCCACATCTATCTAACTTTTTCTTGAACACCTCCAGGGACGGTGGCTCTACCTCCTGTCCTTTTCCATTGCTCGCCATCACGATGTGGGCTGGTTAAAAATGCACAAACTACACCAATGTGGGGATCGCTGCAGCATCCCAGCACCCAAGGATGGGTGGCCACGGGTACAAATGGGTGCAACCCATGGCCATCCATCCCCCTGACCCCCCATCAGATCTTCCAGCACATCATCCGCCGGGAGATTGCAGATGAGGACGTCCGGCACCTTTCACGCAAGTTCAAGGATTGGGCATACGGCCCCGTCTACTCCTCACTCTATGATCTCTCCTCACTGGATACCTGTGGGGAGGAGGTGTCCGTGTTGGAGATCCTCGTTTACAACAGCAAGATTGAGGTGCGCAGGGAACGGGGAATGGGGACGCAGGGCTGGGTTCCCCGCTGAGCTGCCCCCGTCCCGACAGAACCGCCATGAGATGTTGGCCGTGGAGCCCATCAACGAACTGCTGCGCGACAAGTGGCGCAAGTTCGGCGCCGTCTCCTTCTACATCAGCGTGGTCTCCTACCTCTGTGCCATGATCATCTTCACTCTCATCGCCTACTACCGCCCCATGGAAGGCCCTGTGAGTGCCAGGGAACACAGGGCAGAGCGTGGGCTTGGAGTTGTGCTGATGATGTGTGCTCTCCCCACAGCCGCCATACCCTTACACTACGACCATCGACTACCTGCGGCTGGCCGGGGAGATCATCACCCTCCTCACCGGCATCCTCTTCTTCTTCTCCAATGTCAGTGCCGTGAGGAGCGGGTGGTGATACCCCCATGTCCCCAGGCACCGGTCCCACTGCAGTGCCCTCCAGACACTGGAACCCAGCCCCTCTTCAACCTCTCCTCTCTCTCCAGATCAAAGATCTCTTCATGAAGAAGTGCCCAGGTGTGAACTCATTCTTCATCGATGGCTCATTCCAGCTGCTCTAGTAAGCAGGGATGCCCAGGGGACCTCTTGGGGTTGGAGCAACCCTCCACTTGAAGGGTCAGTTATTGGCAGCAGTTATGCCCTTCTGCAGCTTCATCTACTCGGTGCTGGTGATCATCACGGCAGGGCTGTACTTGGGCGGCGTTGAAGCTTACCTGGCTGTCATGGTCTTTGCTTTGGTCCTGGGCTGGATGAACGCACTCTACTTCACTCGAGGGCTCAAGCTGACAGGGACCTACAGCATCATGATCCAGAAGGTGCAGTAGTGTTGGGATCTTCTGGTCTTCCCCAAGGTGGTTGGGTTACCCAAGTGGTCTTTTCCCTGTGGGACCGCTGCAGCCCTCAGCATGGGGCTCGAAGCCATCATCTCTGTCACTTGCAGATCCTCTTCAAAGACTTGTTCCGCTTCCTCCTCGTCTATCTGCTCTTCATGATTGGCTATGCCTCAGGTAGGGCTCCTGAGGCTCTCCTCCTGCAATGGAGAAGGAGGAGGCCTGGCAGCATGGTGTTCTATCCTCGTGCTGCCCCTGAAGACTCTGTCTCTGTCCCTCCTCCCCAGCACTGGTGTCCCTCCTGAACCCGTGTCCCAGCAGCGAGTCCTGCAGTGAGGAGCACTCTAACTGCACGCTGCCCACCTACCCCTCGTGCCGGGACAGTCAGACCTTCAGCACCTTCCTGCTTGACCTCTTCAAGCTCACCATTGGCATGGGTGATCTGGAGATGCTGGAGAGCGCCAAGTACCCAGGCGTCTTCATCATCCTGCTTGTCACCTACATCATCCTCACCTTCGTGCTGCTCCTCAACATGCTTATCGCCCTCATGGGTGAGACTGTGGGCCAGGTGTCCAAGGAGAGCAAACACATCTGGAAGTTGCAGGTACAGCATTGGGAGTGCCAAGCTCCATGGGGTCACCATGCCATAGAGTCACCACGCCATGGGGTCACCATGCCAACCTCCATCTGAGCATGACCACCTTGGCGAGGGACCCTGATGCCTCCATCCCCAGGGGGCTGAAGGGTCCCTGGTGTCCCTGGCAGTGGGCCACCACCATCCTGGACATCGAGCGCTCCTTCCCTCTCTTCCTGCGGAGAGCATTCCGCTCTGGGGAGATGGTGACCGTGGGGAAGGGCACTGATGGGACCCCCGACCGCCGCTGGTGCTTCAGGTAAGAGCAGTGACCTGCAGTATCATGATCCGAAAGGTGTGGTGAGGTTGGGATCTTATTAAGCCTAATTAGAGTGAAATGGTTCGCATCACAAGTATCGGGATGGCACAAGGACAAGGGGATATGGAGCTCTGCTCTCTCCACAGGGTGGATGAGGTGAACTGGTCCCACTGGAACCAGAACCTGGGCATCATCAGTGAGGACCCGGGCAAGAGCGATACATACCAGTACTATGGCTTCTCTCACACCGTGGGGCGGCTGCGGAGAGGTGAGCGGGGTGGGGGCAGCCCCGGGCCCACAGGTGAGTATGGAGCTGGGGGCTCTGAGTGTTCCATTTCTGCAGATCGATGGTCAACGGTGGTGCCACGTGTGGTGGAGCTCAACAAGAGCTGCCCAACGGAGGATGTGGTTGTGCCATTGGGGACCATGGGCACAGCAGAGGCACGGGAGTGACGGCACGGGCAGAACCCCAGCTCCCTGCTCTAGCATGGACTCTGCCTGGCCCCACAGCACCAGCGTGTGTCTGTTCCTCAGGGATTTGTGCAGCCAATATCCCTGCAGTGCCCAACCCATTGGGCTCCCAGTCCTGGCAATTCTGGTGTCTCCGGTGCCACCGCTTTGCTTTCCTGCACCATTGTCTCCATTGTGCCAGCAGCTGGGTGCTGGGAGCTCCCCTGCCACCAACCACCACGGCCAATGGCTTTTGCCCCAAGGTTTTGGGCTGTTTTGTTTGTTTTGCACAAGATTTATACGACTATTTATTTCGTAATAAAGAGCAGCCACCACGGCCTCGTGTCGTCGAGCGGGCTCAGCAGGGAGAATGTCGCTGCGGGAGGGACGGGGGAGCTGCGCAGTGCCTGCCGTGCCGCTCCGCAGTGCCGACCCCTTGAGCGCAGCCCCTCTCGCAGAGCTCCCCGCTCCCACCGGAGGGCAGCACACTCCGCTCAATGCCGCTCCCGGCGTTGGAGGAGCGCACGGCTCAGGAGCGCCGATTTGGCGGCCGCTGATGGTTGATGACACGGTGGCACAGCAGCGCAGCTCGCTGAGCAAATGATGGAGCAGAAAAGGGGACGCTCCATCTTCGAACCCGATGGCTCGCCGTCAGCTCTAACCGTGCCGTCTCCGCTTAAATGTGATTTACATATATCTCTCGTACCGCGGTTTAAGTATTTCCCCAGGGTGAGGGAATGAAGAAGTTTCATTATCACTACTTAGGAAGATCTGAGCGTTCTGCTCTCGGCTCAGGCTGCATCACAAGATGAGCTGCAGGGATGATGCAGCTGCAGGCAGGCTCCATCCTTCGTGCCAGGCAGTATTTGGGAACGATGCACTTCGCTATCCCCACAGCCGTGCAGGCATGCTGCCCAGCACATCCCCAGCTTCAACACTCTCCTGGCTGCAAGGCTGGGATTTCCCAGTGCAATGGGAATTAAACCAATTTCCCTCTCCCCATGCAAATTCTCAAGTCCTAAAGGTGCAGAGATGTGCACGTAAGGGCTGTGTGATTTTAGGGGCTGTGTGAGGAGCAGGCCTAGGCTCCTATGAGATGCACTCCATGATGCGTTGGTAGCAATCAGGACACTGTAGCCATGATGGTGATGGGGACACTGTGGCTACAGCGCTGTCAGTGTGGTCACCACAGCCATACTGCTGGCGACAGGGACACTGTGGCCATGATGGTGGCATCATAGGATCATCCCTGTGCTCCTTCCATGGATGGTGACTCAGGGCTTGAGTAGCAATGGGACAGACCAATGCAATGGGAAAGGAGCTACAACGAAGGTGTGATGACAGAAGCACCATAGGAAGGTACCATAAAGGAAGAGAAGGTTGCTCACCTGTATCAGAAGATTCCAGGTTCATAGACAAAAGCTTCACTAAAAGGGAATCTCCAGAAAGAGATCCTTCCCCAGTGGCAGTCAGCCTTAAATGAGGTCTGAGAGGTGCAGGCAGCCTCCACCCCTTCTGGTCACACACATGAATTGCCTCCACCTGCGCTCCCAGGGCTGACCTGGTCCTCTCCCCAGCTGCTCAATCAGCGTTTCAGGCCAGGACTCAGCAGTTCCCATACAGTTGTGTTTGCCTCACGCCCACCCCCCTGTGCCCCGCAGCCCCCTGGGCGCAGCCCCCGCCTCCCACGCTGCCGTGCCGGCGATGACAAACCCAACAAAGGGAAGAGAAAAGCACTTGTCATCCAGCACGCGGAGCGAGGAAGCAAATTTATTTTTAGATAAATCTAAAGCTTAATTTGTGAAGCTAATATCAATCAAAATGAGAGATGGGTTTTTTTAAGTCCTTTCGCAGCCGTGCCATTTATATTGCCTGTCTCTCCTCCTCGCTCTCAGCCAGCAAAGGCGGCTGCGAAGTTTAATATCAGCCTGGCGTGCGCCTGCCTCAAAAATTATGATGATTATTTTAATAGGAAGATATTTGCAGAGCAGAAAAGCTGCCCTTCCACAGGCAGGGACGGTGCTGCCATGGAGGTGGCACTGCCCCATGTGCTGGGGCACAGCTCAGAGCGCTCCCTCCCATCTCCATCCGGCACACGGCCGGGCTGTGGCACTGCTGGGTGTCCCCATGGGACACTGCTGTCCCTCTGGTTGTCCTTTTGTCCCAGTTCCTCCTTTTTGCCTTGACTGGCTGTTATGCCTGCTTGCTGTCCCCACAAATACATATGGCAGAGCGCGACCAAAATGGATGGAGCTGCCTGGTGCAGCAGTGGCCCATCCCTGTCCCCATCCCCATTCTGGTAGGTTTGGGAAGAACATTTGTACCCATACCCTAATATGCAACTTGCTTGTCACTCACGGGGGGAAGCTGCCAACTTTATGGGGCAAATAACATCACACAGGTGGGGAGCAGTGCCACCAGTGCCACACAGCTGATGGCATCGAGTGGGGACACCACTGGGCTCAGCGCTGCCCCAGTGCACGTGGGGCCATGGCCCCTAATCCTGGGGCTTTGGCGCACGCCCCGCACACGAGTGCATCTCACCCGGTGCCACGGCAGGATTAACAGCTCAGCATCGTTAGGAGGTTATTTATAAGTGCCCCTCCGTGCCCTAAAATCTGCGGGGTGAAGTCAGGCTGGGGGTGGGACAGCGGGTCCCTACAGGGCTGGGTGAGAGCCACAGCAAGCAAACAAAATCCAGAGCACACATCCAGTGACATCCTGGTTTTACTTTGGGAAAAACACCATCCGGACACACAGCTTGCAGGTTTTGTGGTTTGGTTTTTTTTTTTTTTTTTTTCTTTTTTTTTTTTCTTTTTTTTTTTTTTTTTTTCCTCTCGTTCGTTTTCTCTCATTTTTAAAACAATATAAGTGCAGACAGCACTTCTCACAGTAGAATATAATGGTCGATTTTAGTATAAAAAAAAACATTCTCAGAGATTTGTAAATGCACTTAGTGCTTGAACAGGCCTTTCAGGGATACAGTACCTCTTTTCTGAGCACAATCACCTTGGGTTTCCTCAGGGTAGTGTTTCTGTTTCCTTGTCTCACCAAAAAACATTTTGTGATGCCTTTTGTAAATGAATAAACCTATTAAGCACATAATGACACAGAGTGAATAACGCAGCAAAATGAGCATTTCTGAACTGCTTAAAAAAAAAGAAAGAAAAGATGAAGAAAAGAAGCACGCCACGATCCCACCGTGGTGCGATGGCTGGATGCAGTACTGAACGTCGTCCTACATACTGTCTGCCTCTAGAACGGAACAAAGCTATAACAGACAGTTATAAAAAGAAGGGGAAAAAAAAGAAGGGAAAAAAAAAAAAAAGAAATTAAGAAAAAAAAAGAAAAAAAAAACCCAAAACCTTGGAAATCTGTACCATGGGCGCAGCGCCGCGGGCTCGTCCCCCTCATTGGCCGGCACCCAAGATGCGCGCTGTGTGCAACTGAAAAAATGAAAAAATAAAGCAACAAAAAAGAAAAATCTGTTCAAGTTTTCAAGTGTTCTTCTTAAATAGCGTCCAGGCTGTCCCCAGTTATGAGCTTTAATCAAAGCAGTGCAAGTTATGGACTTCAGCTAAAGGTGAGCGCGGCGGGACCCTGCCTGCAGCCCGCGCCGTGCGCAGAGCGGAGCTCCTCTCCCTGGATAGCAGCAACTCGTAGCGATTCCCTGTTCACATTCGTGGAAATAAAATGATTTCTGAGCTATATAAGACAAGCATTCCTTCATCCTTGGCTTCCAGCGGGCGCACGCGGTTCGATGAGCCCGGTTCCATGCCAGTACCTGCGGGACCCGTGTCGGCAGCCGACCCCCAACCAACCCCATCACCCCGCAACGGCCTCACGGTGCCGGAGGGCCCGGCCGCCATCCTGGCTTTGGGAAGAGCAGCAGCCGTCCCTTATCTATAGACGGGCAGGCGGATGTGGGCGTGCTGGTGGTCCAAGAGCCTTGGCACAGACACGGTCTCATAGCCCTTGCCCAACATCTGCTCCTTGATGCAGGGCGGGTGGATGTCGTTGATGAGATACTCCAGCGACTGGAGGCTGCTGCTGAGGATGGAGGTGTTGCAGAGCGCCTTGCTGGGCAGCCCCTCGGCCGGCGGCACGCCGAGCTCGCGTGGCATGGGGCCCAGCTCAGGTGGAGGGTTGTAACAGTCGCTGGTGGGGGTCACCAGGACGCTGTTCCACGGCGGCACGAAGTACTGCCCCACCGCGAAGTTGCCGTGCATGCAGTTCAATGGCGACGAGCTCACCTTCTCCCCTGCCGGCCCATAGGGTCGCGAGGCGGCCGCGCAGGCTTCGGGCGACTTGCTGAGGGCCCCGCTGCCCCCGCTGTACACCCGCAGGTGCTGCTGCTGCTTCTGCTGCCACAGCAGGTAGTCCACGCCGTCAGGGTAGAGCCCCGCTTTCGGCCCCAGCGCCGGGGTGGAGCCCAGCGGCAGCTCGGCTCCCTTGCGGCACTCGGGCAGCACGGCGTAGGCCGAGGCCACGGCGGGGAAGGCGCCGTGCTTGGCCGGGCTGGGGTGGGCGGCCGGCAGCACCGGGCAGGCAGGCTGCGAGGCCTGGGCCTGGCACTGCTGGTTGAGCTGGTAGATGATGCTCTGGATGGAGGGCAGGTTGGAGGGCGGCAGCGCCAGGCCACGGCCCGCCAGCGGCAGCGCCGAGCTCGCCACCGTCACGGTGGGAGGCACGGGGCCCTCCAGCTGCTTCTGGTGGTAGCTCAGCGGGCCGGCGCAGGAGGGGCCCGGGGCTAAAGTGCTTGAGGATGGGTAGGGAGCGACGCCGGCCTGAGCGGGCGACAGCTTAGTCCGCTTGCCCTCCGCGTTCTTCACCACGCTTTTGCTGGAGGCTTTGACGATGGCCAGGAGGCCCTGGTAGCCGCCGGCGTGCACGGGGTAGGGGCTGTAGCGCTGCCCCGTGGTGTCGTACCCATTGACCGTTCGGTTAAGGTGCTTGTGCTGTGGGACCCTGATGTTGGTGGGGAAGATCTTGATGGTCAGCGGGCTGTTGGCCACTTTCTGTGCATAGGCGTCCAGCTCGGCGGGGCTGGGGTAGCGCGGGGAATGCATGGGCGCTGCCGTCTCGCCTGCGGGAGCAAAGCACAGCATCAATCCACGCGGCCTTCCTTCCGCCTCACCCCCTCCTCCTCCTTTTCCTCCTCCTTTTCCTTCTCCAGCCATCACCCGCCCCACGGAAAAGAGGTCACGGCACAAACCTGCCCCCTCGCGCTTAGAAAGTCACTTCTAAGTGGCCTAAAATAAACCCGGTGTGGAGAATGGAAATGTCACTTTACCCAACGGGGGAATCTTTCTCCGAGATTGGATTTAAACTACATTATACAAGCAATTTCATGGGTGCTTTGCGCTGCTACGAGAACCTCACCAAAAATGGAAAAGCATTGCATTTACCAGCCATAAATCAGCAGTTCCTATAATGAGCACAAAAATGTCACTTTTATGCAATTTTACAGATGAACAAAACTGGTGAAATTAACTGTGGTAACCTACTGTAGTCAGCAAAAGCTACTGCAGAAAAAAAAATTATATATGTATATATTTTTGTTCCTTTCAAACTCTTTCCCAAGCAAGTTTCTGCCATTCTGGTGTGAAAACTCATTTGTTGTACCCATTATACTTTCATTTGGAGTTTATCTTGAGTATCCAATGAGCCACCAACTGTGAAAATGATTAAATCTACAAAATCTATCTAATAGATGGAATAAATTAGGTGTTTAAAATCTGCACATGCGTGTGCACGTCCATGCCAGCACATGTGTGCAGTGGGGGGTAGGGTTGGCTTCCAGTTCCTAATGCAGCACTGTGTTGGGACCCCTGCACGGTGCCCATGAATTTGCCTCCATCCATGGTTATTGCTGACATTGCTAAAAAGGAGGCAAAGGAGACAGGCCCCAAGGGTTTGTCTTGGGTTTGTCTAGACCTATGGGTCTATCCACTGTCCCATTCCCCAAAACATCCCCACATCTCCCAGTGTGGAGAGGGCTTAAGCACTGCCATTGCCCCAAATAGTTGCCAGCACGACCGGTAGCCAACAGCCATCCTCAGCCCACCCTATGCCAAGTGCCACCACGGAGCCCGAGCCCTCCCAGGGACCCTTCCTTGTGCCTGCAAGGCCCGACATTAAAAGCAGCACTTAGGGGGGTGCTGGGGCACTCGCACCCCTGGGCCCTGGTGTACAACAGCCATGGAGGAGTGGGAGCATCCCCAGGGACGCAGAGAGCGAGGCCATGGATGGCCACCTCTTTCCTCTCCATTAACGCGGCACACCAGTAATTTAAAAGGCAGAATGGAAGAGTGTTCACCGGCCATTTCTCCCATTAAGTTAATGTTATGGGCTTTTTACAGGTGTCTTAAATAGACACTGTTATTAACGAGTATATTAAGCCAATTAAAACCAGGGTGTTTGAGCAGGATTTAATGTTACAGCCTCCAGCAGCTGAATACGGGCATTGCTCATGCTGGGCAAACCCACCCAGTATGACCAGTTCTGGGACCCGGTGGGGACTGGGGGCACCTGCCCAGGAGCACCATGGGCACCACGCATCTGCATTCCCCTTCACGCCAGCACCGCTGTCCTTGGAGGTGGCAGCATTGTGAATGCTCAATTAACATGACACTAATTAGCTGGTGACACTTGCAGAATCCCTAATGAACCCATTCCACGGAGGGGAGGAGGAGAATACTCCTTTCTGAGCAAAAAAAAAAATTAAAAACAGAAAAGGGGGGATGGATGGAAGCAGCAGCATCGCCCCACACATCACCGCTCGCCGATGGCCCCACGCATGGCTGCCAGCTAGCCGAGGGAGAGCCAGGAGCTTCCTTTGTCGCCTTCTTCGCACCAGCTGGGTTGGATTTGACAAGTCACAAATTCAGTGTGTTGTCACATATCAGGGTGACGCACCAAACCCCCACTGGGAAAATTACAGAGCTACCAATTTCCAAGAGGTTCCTGGCGCGCTCGTGCGCGCTGCTGGTAAGCGGCTCCCCCTCTCCAGAGTAATTACTGCTTTCTAACGGGCTGTAATTACTGCGAGATGCAAACTCTCCCGAAGCACCGCCGTCACCCGTCAGGCACAGACAGCCCGCCCGACACTCCGCCGGCCGCTGGCAGTTTTCTCCCCCCCCCCTTCTTGAAGCTGAACCCTTGGGGACGTCATGCCGAAGGTGGGGGCATGTGGTGCAGCCCCCTCTGCTCCCCGCGGTCAGCACTGGGCATGCTGAACTGGTGAGCAGTTCATCCACGCAGCCAAGGGAGGAGGAGGAGGAGGAGGATGTGGATGATGGAGGAAGCAATGGCTGAAAGGGCAACCTGCACAACACGGGTTAGTGGGCAGGGTGGTGACGGGCTGCCAGTTGGGCCTGATGATCTCGGTGGTCTTTTCCAATCTTAACACAGGCAAGGTGGTCTGATGGCTGAATTTGAAGGTCTTGGAGGTCTCTCCCAATCTTAATGATTCTCTGAGCAGACACAGTGGTGACAGGCTGACTTGATGATCTTGGAGGTCTTTTCCAACCTTTATGGTCCTGCAGTTCTATGATTCCCACCCTCGCAACACCATTGGTGACTGCCTCTCCCACTGGGTGCCACTGGCCATCTCCTGCCTCCTCTCCCCTTCTCCCCAGATAAAGACAACACACGGCCAGCTTAGGGTTCCCCCTCCCTCCCTGACCTGCTCTATTTTTCCAGCCTGCACTCAATAACAGCTAAATAATTGAATCTGCTCAGCAGCCAAAGATTTGTTTTGAATTTTATTGGAATTTTAAATTGTTTTGTTTCTTCAGTATTTTATTACTGTAAATGGAAAATGCATCGCCTGCAGTAATAATCCTATGGCTTTTTATATTACTCCAAGCTTCTGCTCAAAGCATTATTGGAAAGCTAGGCAGAAATGAGAAGCCATTATAATGGCAGCATAGGCTTATAAGATTACGCCTCCAGCTAAACAACTTTTTACTTTAGCAAATTGGCCACCAAATTCGGTTCAAGACACAGATTTAAAACCTGGGCCCTGACAATGCGGCAATCCGAAATAAATCTTTGTTTATGGATTGGGGCAGCCTCAGCCCTGCTGCGCTCCGAGGGCAAAGCCTGTGCAAAATGTCTGACAAAAGGCATGGGAACGCTTTGGCACCAGTGGCAAGAGAAACTGGAGGAGCCGTGCCATGGTGATGGGATGTCCCCAGCCAAAGCAGCATCCTTGCTCTGCTTTTGGCTGCACGATGCTCAGCACAGCACCTGCTGCATCCAAGCATTCCCAGCAGGCTGGGGAGAGGACAAGCAGGACTTCGGAGCACATGGAGGGGACAAGGGCTTGGCAGGGATGCGGTGGCAGCAGCCAGCAGCAGCTATTGCCACACACCCCACGGGGACATGGGGAGGCTCCACTCCTTCCTCCCAAAAGGAATTCCATTCTGCAAGAGCCCAGAGCTCACCCAGCTTTGGGATGAGGCGCTTTTCTCCCACGTAGTGGGGAAGTCACAGCGACTTCAGAGCTCCTAAAATAGACCGGCAGTCCCCTTCTCTCTCTGCAAAACAGCGAGCAGATTTTAAGAACCTAAATATTTGCACAACACTTGGAAGAAAACAAACAAAGCGTGGTGAGTGTTGACAAATACACAAATCCCTGATGCTGGGGTCCCAAGTTCCTGTTGACAAAGCTTCATAGGTACCAGTGGCACCGTGCTGGCACTGGGGGGACACACGGGGACACGTGGGGACGCTGCCCTGGCCGAGCTGCACTGGCACTGCCCTTGTTACACGGCCTTCCTTCCTTCCCTGTCGGATTTTGCCGTTTTCCACCCTTTGAAGTGCAGCGGTTTCTATGGTGATCATGTCCCCAGGATGGGTGGTGCAGAGGCCACCGCCGCGTGGCGGATGCAGCGGGGGAGGTCTGCACCTGCCTGGTCCCCAGCCCCCCACCGGCACTGCCTGGGGTGCACGGCAGCCCCATGGCATCCCTTGGTATGGGCTCTGCCACGCATGAGATCCCCTGCTTGCAGAAGTCCCTGTTTGCAGGAGCCCCTCCATTGCAGGAGCACCCCAAACTGCAAGAGCTCCCCAGCTGAAGGGTCCCCATTACTGGGAGCCCCCAGCCCCGCTCTGCACGCAGCTGGCACAAAGCCTCCCCCAGCAGAGCCCCCCGGTGAGAGAAAAATGCGCATTGGCTTCAAGGTCTTAAATTAAAAACAACTACAGGAATAATAGCTGGAGAAATCCATCTGAATAAACGTAGGTGGCAAACCTCGAGCGGCAGCCGCGCAGGAGCCGTAATGTGCAAAGACAACAAAATTCATGACAAAGCACAAAGGGAAGAGCAGGGCTTTGCCATCCGAGATATTCATCCATTAACACGTTCCCTTTTTAGGCTGACATGTCATTTCAGACGGGCCTTTTTTCCTCCCCTTTATTCTCTCCCTTGAAGGAGCGCGCGGCTTTGCCGAGGCGTTTGCTGAATTGGATCACCTCAGGGCGAGCACTTTATTATCTGCAGTCAAAGCGTCACCACAAATACCAGTCTACACACACATGTGTCACTTTCTATTTGTCTCCTCGCCGAGGTATTAGCACCGCGCGCTGCCGCGGCTCCGTGGCCAGCAGGCGTGGGGATGCTGGCTCTGGGGACACGCTAATGTCACCTCTGTGTTGCTCTAATGGCACCACAATAGCTCCCCAGTTGCACCCCAACAGCGCCACGATGGCACCCCAGTTCGAATCCGATGGCATCCTGGTGCCACCCCAACGCTGTCCCAGTGGCCACCCTGATGGCCATCTCAAAGCCACCCTGATGGTCGTCCTGATGTCACTCTCATGACACCACGATGCTGCCCTCATGCTGCCCTGATGCCATCCCAGCGCCACCCCACTGCTGACCCAGTGTCATCTTGTTGCCAACCCACTGCCACTCCTCTGGGTGACCCAACGTCATCTTGATGCCATCCCAACGCCACCTCACTGCTGACCCAACGTCATCGTGACGCCAAGCCAATGCCACTCCTTGGCTGATGCAATGCCACCCCAGTGCTACCCCATGGCTGATCCAGTGCCATCCTGATGCCATCTCAATGCCACTCTTTTGGCTGACCCAATGTCATCTTGATGCCATCTCAATGCCACTCTTTTGGCTGACCCAATGTCATCTTGATGCCATCCCAGTGCTATCCCATGGCTGACACACTGCCAACCAGATGCCATCCCACCATGCAGCCACCAATGGGACCAGGAGGGACCCGTACACAGCCCTGCAGTTCACCCCAGCCCCTCACTCTCTGTTATTTGGGCCAGGTGCAAGCCAATGACAGCGTTGTAACATAAGATCTGTTTCAAAACTTGGACTTTTCATGCCAATGGCTGGTGTGACCAATGGAGACCACTGCAAAGCTCCTGAAGCTCCTACAGTTCCCATTAAGGCACAGGTAGCAAAAAGCCCTGCAAAGCTGAGAAAGAGTGATGAGGAAAAGTCTGAATGCAAATAAAAATCACTCACTGGATGGGTTATCAGAGGCTGAATGCACACAAAGGTTCAGGCTCAGCTCCATCCTTGACAACCATGGGGTCTCACCTGGAGAGTGACCCCATGCCCACTCACAGCTCCCTCACCCATCCATCTTCCCCCGCACACGTGACCGATCGAAAGTGTTTTTGCAGCATTTCCTGGCAGGGAAAGTGCAAGTCAACAGCACATTTTGGGCATGGCAGTTAATTGAACTCTTTTTTTTTTTTTATGGCACGTATATAAATACACAGAACCATCATTAACCGATCCCTTCCAGAAACTGAAAATGAAAGAATTAATCTTATTTCACTCATGTGTAACCCCTCATGAAATTAAAATGATATTTTATGGGTGTGTACAAAAGCAGAGCTTAGCTGCAGCTACTTTAATGAAAATGCCCTTGGTGTAAGTAGAACTGTGTAATGAGAAGCCATTCAATGCAGTTTGATTCCATATGCAATTAAAGAGTTTTATCACTCAGAGGTGAGTTGCAATGGTTGCGTCCCATAGTGCACAGGGACATTTGGAATGCCCCAAAAACAGCTTGGGACCCACATGCACAGCACAAAGCTGTCCCTATAGCATCCGACCCTACAGCTGTGACGTTTGCAGCACAAGGTGGCGTTTGATGTGAGCATGTCAACCCCCTTTTGTTCCACAACAGGCTTCGGCAAACAAATGGCACTCGTTATCTCATCTTCCTAAAAGGCATCTGCAAAAAATAAAAAGGGAGCAGAGGAGGAGGGAGAAAACACAGCTCAGCAAAGCTCTTGATGTGCGAGAAACAGGTGGGGTTGTTCCACAGCCCTCTGATGCATCAAAGCAAGGACACAGCACTCCCCTTCTCTCGGGCTGCAGTGCTCAGAGGGACTGCTTTGGCCCTCCCCATCTTCCCTGCACTGTGACACCAGGTGCTGCACTGCACTGACCTAGGGACCCTGAGCCAAGCATCCCCAAGGGGATGTTTTGGTGAACCTGGTGGGTACTGGGAGAGAGAGGTGAGGGCATGCAGCCACAATGCCCACATTGAGGGTAGAAAGAGTGAGCAGAGCCAGGGAAATATCCCCCTGTTTGCAGCTGGGATGCAGTGGAGCAACCTTTCCAGCCAGCCAGGACTCCCCTGCAGTAATGGGGCAGCTGGGAATAACGAGACGAGCCTGCAGCTGTCAGCACCACAAATGAGCAGGTCAAGAAAGCACCAGTAGGACAAATCCAGCAGGAATGGAGCCTGCTGCCCTCCCAGCCAGACCTGCAGTCCATTGGGGCATCTCGCACCCCACAGCCCCAAGGCTGCAGCACCACGAGCCCCCGGACAACCCTGCCATGGGCAACGCAATGAGAGTTGTTGCAATGGGAGTTCATGTCCTAAAGCTGAAGAGCTCAAGGAGCTGCCCATCCCTCCTGGCAAAATATTGATCCCATCCCACAGCCCCCCACTGCCCGGCCAGCTGACGGCAGCGCGGTGAGCTCCGGAGGTGGGCACACAGAAAGGAACACTTAATTAAATATAAGCCATCGCTGCAGAGAGCGAGAAAAGCAAAGAGTTTGGCCAAGCTGAGAGTGGTATTATTTGATTTATAATTTAAATAAAGCTCAGGATTCCTGTAATGCACACGGAATAAAATCAAAAGGGAGCAGCCTGCTGGAGTTAATTGGACGTGATATTTTCTGAAGGATGCTGCTCCTTCCAAAGCTCCTACTCCCTCCTGGAGTGGGGCCCCGTCCCAGTGCAACGTCCAGAACACAACAGCAGTGACAAAACCTGGCTGCTGCTGTGAGCATCATGGTGCCATCACACAGAGTGGATGCAGTGGGATGATAGGAGGCGGCTGTGCCGGAGCACGGAGCACCATGTGCTGGGAGTGGGGTGCAGGGAACAACAAGGGGGCGAGGGTGCTGGGACTGTTGGCTCCCATCATGGGCAGGAAAATGAATCCGCTCACCTTCTACGTGAAATTAATACAAAAATTAATCAGTGGCACCGGCAGGGTAATAGGATTTCACAGTGGTGCTGGGCCAGACGGCCGATGTGCCGAGAGCCAGACTCATTTAATATCGACAGAAACAATGCCAGAGGACAGAAATAAGACCCATAAAGATAATTACTGAGATACTCAGGAGCAAATTAAGTAATCAGAGGCACTTCTAAATTGTGTCTCGTTTTAAGAAAATGCTATCTTGTCAGAATAGCCAGGCGGGCGCTGCGGGACGAGCTCCTCCCTGCCCCGCTTACCGCAGGTGCCATAAATAAAGAAGGGAAAATTGTATTCAAAACCAGATGCGTGGCCCTGAATGTCACCTGCAATTTAATTTGAAATAGCAGGAGGCAGAGAGGAGAGAGACATGCTGTATTTTCCCATAATGAGCGGAAACATACGGTCAGCTAAACTTTGATTAAGGTGACCTGGCCAGCGGCAAGCACACTGGGGGAACGTGTCTATGAGCTGTGCGCACTGAGAATGGGGGGAATGAACCCCACAGTGTGGTTCTGCCCCAGGGGTGGGGGCCCCCAGTGCCTGTGCACTCCCCATCTGCTTGGGCCCGGTTGTGGTGGCAGCTCTGCAAGCTGCCCTTACTGCCAGGAATGCCGTTCGGGGATCCTGGGGCTGGGGACCCATCTTGGGACATGGGTGGCCGTCACTGCTGAGGGTGCTTTGCTGCATGGCAGCACCACTGTTCAGGCTCCAGCTCCTCAGACAGTGTTGTTTCGGCACCTTCTCCATTTCAGGAGCTGGGAAATGACATTTCAGCAGGATGGGAAAATGACAGGGAGCACTGAATCCCCCACACCAGGCTATGGGGTGGTGCTCCATGCCAAACGGGCTGTGACAGTCCCCAGCCCTCAGCCACCCCTGGGCGCACTATAGGCACAAGTGGGTGCATCCTGACCTCAGCATCACAGCAAACACAACACAGAACAACCGGTGCTGCGCTCCTGGGGTCCCCATTGCACCCCACTGGGGCCTGCACTGCAGGTCCTGGCCTTGAGGGCACAGCTCCACTCATTAGCACATGGCACCAAGGAGTGCCGGGAGCCGCAGCCCTCGCGCCAGCCCTGTGCTGCTGCTCAGGCATGACGGATTAGGAATAATTTTACAAGAGCAACATTCATTTTCCTTCCAGACACTAATAGGGAAGAGACCTGAGCAGCACGGATTCAGCACAAGCACATGGGCTGCGCCTGCTACACCGAGGCCACGGAGAACCGAAACCTCAATGGTGCCTGGGCACAAAGTGCTTGGGGTCCCATCCGCCCCGTGCCCCAACACAACAGCCCCAACTCCCACGTGTACCCCTGGGTGCCACCCTGTGCTGGTGATGCCCAGGTAGAGGGGAAAACATCTCCAGGAAAATACAGATCATTAAACAAATGCCTAGGGGCTGTCACACACTAACAAGCAGAGCTTTAGCAGCTGATTTGTCTTCAGCCTGCAATGTTTAAAAATCCAACTGAGACCAGCAGAAAAATATCCACTCCCCTCTTTAAAACACACATTCATCACTTGAGAATCTTAATGCGTCTTTCCCAGCCGGGGAGGTCAAACACGCCTGCCTAAAGCAGGCTCATTAAATATACATTTAATCATGGTTTGGATTGAGAGACAAAGGCTGGGAGAGACAGGTGCTTTACTGGAGTGACCTTTTGGAACCCATTTTAATGTAACTAGTTTACAGCTTATCTGAAAGGCCAGCTCGTCGGGAAGGCGAGCTGCAGCAAAACTGGGAAAGTAATTACGGGGGGAAGGGATGGAGAGAAAAGAGGGAGTGGGGGCTGGAGGTCTGGGAGCTGCAAGCAGGTACCGGACATTGTCTGCCTTGTGCTTTGCAGGCAGTTGCATGAGATTTTCTGAAGTTCCACTTATCAGCCCCAGTGACCCAATTTAATTTGCTTATCTTGTCTTCTTCCTCCCTCAGCCCCCCCACCCCCGCTTCTCCTGCTCTTTTTAATTATCAGTTAAATAAATGTCTTTTCCAATAAGACAAGGAGCATCAAAGCAGCAAGCGGCGCGTGCATGCCCTGGGGATGCTGAGAGCAAGGCACCAGCTTGGCTCCAGAGCACCCTGGACATGGGAGCATCCCATACCTGGGAGCATCCTGGGAGCATCAGAACATCCTACATCTGGGAGCATCCCAGATCTTCAAGAAATCCACACGTCAGAGCATCCCAATGCCTGGGAGCACCCTGGATTTTGAACGTCGCACAGCATCCTAGTCCTCAAGGCATCCCAGCTCTTGGAGCATCACGGACCTTGGAGCATCCCAGACCTGAGAGCATCCCATCAGCCCCACGATGCTGCACGCAATCCCTCCCCTCAGCCTTGGGAACTTACACTTGCGTGGCTCCAGTGCCTTGTTGGGGTTGGGACAGGCCAGGTGCTGCCCAGGTGGGTTCTGGGTTCGCTGCAGGCACGCCAGCATGGTCTGGGAGTCCTGGCCGGCTGCAGCCGCACCGTGCACTGCCAAAAGAAGAGAAACAGTGGTAAGGGGAGAGGGGGGGGTCCAGCCATGAACCCACACTGCTGGGCAAAGTCTGCATGCATGGAGGCTGGGAGCTCTTGCACCCACTGCGCAGGGGCCTTTGCTCTTTTGGAGATAAATAAATAAGTATGGAAGCCTTAAATAAATATGAAGCTCTATAAAATAAATATGAAGGGCTCAGTGGGTGGTTGGTGCTCCCCGTGACGCTTTCTGCTCTTCCTGCAAGAAACAGAGCAGCTCCTCCTGCTCCCGGGGACAGCTGCAGCCATTGGATGCACAGCAGGGATTCGGCCTGCAGGCAGCAAAATCCCGCTTGGTTCCTGGGGTGTGCCAAAATCCGGCTGGGAAATCTGCAGGGGTCAGGCCAAAAGCATCTCCACCACTGATCTGTGAATTGCACGTCCTGCACACAGCATGTCCTGCAGGAACCACAGTGAATGCCTCCCGCTGGCACGGCAGCAGCACTGTGCACAGAGCGGGCAGCGACAGCAAACCCATCCTCAACTGCAGCTTCTGGTCTGTGTGAGATGTCAGGGCTGGATGTCACAGAGGGTGCCTCGCTTCCCCAGCTCCACCACAGTCTGGTGCTTCGGGTGCTTGGGGTAAGCACTGCTCATCAAGCTCCATCCTCACCCCTTGGAACGCTCCCTCACATCCACCTGGTAGCAAACCACTTCTGCCCATCTCTGAATTGACCAGTGTGGGCTTGGGACCACAAGCTCCTGCCTCATCCCCAGGGTGGGGATACGGTGGCCTCCAGCACTGCAAAATTCAGGAACAGAGACTCTGAGAGCAAAGTGTGAGGAGCAAGAGGCGAGGAAGAGCCATCACACACGGAGCAGGTGTCTGGAGAACCCAAATGGTGCTGTTTTCTCCTAATAATGAAGTATTCATGAGTAAAAGCCTTTTTCACTACTTTCTTAAGATACTAATTTCACAACAAGCGCCTTGTTACCATGCAATTATTCCAATCTTGCATTTCTCCCAGATTCCATCTGTCCTAGCGCTCTCTAAATGAAAGACAATCATGTAACCACCTTTCATTATTCACTATTTTACTTTCAGCAAAGGTACCCTGAAAGAAATGATTTCCTCTGAAAGGGACTTTTATTCAGTTTCAAAACCAATTTTCTCCTATTACTGTCTTAAAAAAAGGAGGAGGGGGGGGCAGGGAGGTGTTTTTATTTCGCGCATTACATATCCTTTGTTAATGCAGCTCGCAGTAAAAGCAGCCGTATCCATTTTCTGGCTTCGATTTCTGGTAATTTTAAAATATGCCATTACAATCAGGCAGAAATTATACAGTTTGAAAAGAGAATGAAGTGCTTCTTATTCAGAGCCTGAGCACACTTGACTGCTCGGGAGCTGCCGTCGCCCCACCGGGACCGGGCTCGGCTGCATCCCCCACTCCCAGCGGATGGCTTTGGCCATGGGACCGAGGATGGGACCCCCACCCTGGGCCGTCACCATCCGGATGACGGCAGCAGACATCACCTCAACCCCTGCGCTGCCCCAGAAAGCCACCTCGTCCCTGCATCCCATATGGGTGGCTCGGGTCCGAGCCTGGCACCAGGCTGAGCCCATCAGCCCCCCGCACAATGGGCATCTGTCCGCTCGGTGGCATTTTGTTAATGCCGCCCAGAAAAGCCCTTGAATCAGCTGATGGGAATTGGACGCTGCACCGTTCAAATGCTTACCGCCAGCTTAGTTAGCTCCATCTGCATTTGAACTAATTCCAATCAGCAGGATCCGATTTAGTTCAAGCTGCTCTGGCTCTTTCACGGCAAGAAAGGCAACACTCAGCAGTTTTCTGCCCTGCCCCGTGTCGCACAGCCCCTGCCCAGCCCACGGCCACACAAATCACAGCAGGGCAACGGGCTGAGGATGGAGCTGCCCGGCCCTACAGCCCCACGGCGCTGCAGCAAAGGGCTCCAGAACCCATCTTCCTTCCACTGACGGGATGGGGACAAGGACAAGGCTGGCCCCAAGCCAGCGAGGCCGCAGCAGGTGCTGTCACTGCAGTGTGCCAGCACAGGGCACGTCATCACCCATCACCCAGGGGCGTGCAGGGAGCAGGAGGTGACACTGCTCTGCTCCCATAGGGTTGGGGACGCTGCGTCCCCACCATCCTCCTCCTCCTGCCTCCATCCCAGCTCCATTCCCACTGCCTCACTCCCCGCCCCCCACCCTGCTAATTTCCAAGCCCTATCGCTCCATCGGACTATTTATAAACCCAAGGTCTTTGTGACTTTAATTTAAAAAAAAAAAAAAAAAAAACAAAACACCCTCTGTGTCTAAAGCTCCAATGACAGAAGGGTTTGGCACCTTCTCTGACATCAGAGGCCGATAAGAAGGTCTTATCTCCTCTGAGAGCCCCACGAAGGTCCCTCCAGCGAGATAAGGCCAGCGCAGCTGTCGATAGAGGCTTTCATAGGCGAGGATTTAGATAAAAGAAAATGTGACAGGAGGGGGGGGGGAAGAAAGGGAACTTTCAAAGTCTCAGCCTGAATTGGGTCTGTGCCGTTCGCCTCAGCAGAACAATGAATAAAGGGGATTGCAGAAGCTGGCCCCTTGTTAGGGAAAGAAAGGGCCGTGTCTGCTGCTGCCGTGCATCCCTGCCCAGCGCTAACGAAGCTGAGCGGGCACCACGTCCCCAGCACACAGCCTGGCTGGGCAGCGGGCATGGAAACCACACAAAGGGAATCTGGGGGTGATGGAGAGGGGCAGAACAGGGATGCTACGTGACCTTGTCATTGAGCCACACAGGGTGTCTGGCAACGGGAACGGGGCAGGAGGAGGACACACCACACGATGCCGACAGCGCAGCGCAGGAATGAGTGAATGCAGGAAAGGTCACCCTGCGGTAAATCACGGGGAGCGTGAGATAAAATAGAAAAGAAAGTTTGATGACACCTTGCCCAGGGCTGCAATAAAGCACGGCACGCTGCCTCTGGCCGCCCACGACCTTCCCCTCCACACGGCAAACGTCTCCAGCAGGGCTGGGCTGAACCGTCGCCCTGCTCCCCTCCGTGCTCCAGCCCCGGGCCTTTCAGGGGGCCCTGTTAATAATTAAATGTTAATCTAAAAAGCAATTTTAGCTGCGGTGCTGCAGATCTGGTTAGAGATTACATTAGCATGTAAGAGTCAAGGGTAATTTTCTCTAACCCCTCTTGTGATCTTTAAAACCCGCAGATCTTAAAGCGACACCAGCTCCTCTGATTAAAATTGGAAGCCGGGGTTTGTGGTGGATAATGATGCTGAAAGTGATTATTCTGGGTTAGGGTGTGGGGTGCAAGGCTGTGCGGTGCTCTGTGGGAACAGCGAGCAGTGAGGCACATGGATGGGACCCTGGTGTGCGAAGAGCACATTCCCCAAGCTCAGGTTCAAAGCCACAACCCAAAACCAAGCAGGCACATGTGTGAGGCCCCACGCTCCTCCAAACTGCTGCATCACATGAGAGATTGGGGACTGAAGGCAAAGAGGGAGAATGCAGAAGGGAGGCACTGGCTGCAACCCAACACGCCATGCGTGGGGACAGGATGGTTCCTGCATGGGGACATGAGGACGGGCACATGGCCTCAGCGCTCAGAGCAAGGTTGCTCATTCAACACATCCAGCATCTCTACCCATGGCATGCCCAGCACCTGCCTTTCCTTACACAGGAAACACCTTGCTGCCCTTTCCCCACCCCCTCCCCTTTAAGAGCCTCCAATCCACCTCGAGCAACACAAGGGAACAGCAAGGAGACGGGGACTGATGGGCATGGGGACCAAAGGACGTGGGGATGGGGACTGTAACAATGCAGCTCCATCCCAGCTGCTGGGACAGGTCAGGACAGGGCAGCACAGCCGGGCTGGCACCGCCTGTCACCAGCATCACCAGCTGCAACAAGCACCCGAGTGTTGGAGCAGCACGGAGATGAGAGGGAGCTCTGAGCATCCTAGCAGGATGCAGAGTGGGACCCACGCAGGCAGCAAGCCGACATGAAAGAAGAACATAAAGCCCACCCAATAGCCTTCTGCTTGCATGCAGGGCCACAAAAGCCGCGATGACCCTGCGAGCCGAATGGCTGCGGGAGCACAAAGCACAAATTGAATCAGAGGACAGAAGTAAATTGCCTCCTGACTGTTACAAATGATCTGATGGAAGAAATAAGGTATCAGATGCGTACGTAACAATGGAATTAAAAAGAAAAAAACAATTCGAGTGCTATTGAGCATTTGCAGACATCCTTGCGGAGGGCTGGGGCGGCCTGGTTAAATTTATGTGTCAGCTTTAAGGAGGCCTCTCATCAAATGAGCTATTTTGGGCAGAGATTAAAGATCTATTTTCGCCGTGAGCGGGAACAGCTCTCCCTAACAGGTTAATGATGATTCTGGAAAGCGGAGCGGCCCCTGTGCTGTCTGTGGCCCTGATGGAGATGGGGGCTGCAGGGTTGGGATGGCACCAGGGCCGTGGTGTGGATGGGACACATGGCTTTGTGGTTCGGAGGGTCCTCAGCTCAGCACACAGGGGTGCTGGGCTCCACAGCCTTCTCCAACCATTCACCATGCAACGCCCTGGGGAATTCTCCCATCTATGGCACCCTTGGCTGATCCATTCGATGTCCCCAGCTCCATCGTGGCCATCTGCCCACCACTGCCAGGTCCCGGGAGGTTTCCAGTCCACAGGGAGCTGCCAAGGACACCTGCAGGCAGCATGTGCTGGATTAGCAGGGCTTAGCTCCAGCCAGCTCAGGAGAGACGCCCACACTGTCGGTGCAGGGAATGAGCAGCCTCAGTGCAGCTGGGGATGGGGAGGAGCACGGGGACAGCCACTACTGGGATAGGAACCAAACGTCAGCACCCAACAATGAAGCAGAACTTTCCTTCGTTTCCCATTAGAAACAAAACCTCACTGTCCAACAGCATTCCAGCTAAGGACGCAGCAGCAAACAGTCCACAAAACCCTGTGGAACTTGGAAGCATCCCCACAGGACACGGGTAGCCACGCAGACCTGCAGCATTGTGCAGCCAAGACCAGCTCCATCCTGAGCTCAGCGAGCCCAATATCTGTCCTAAAGCCAAGGCCCACCAAACCCAAATCCATCCCTTGGAACCATCCCTGCTGGAATGGGTACGGCTGTACCCACAGCCCTGGCCACCCATGGCAGCACCGCACGCAGGGCAGGCGCGCGTCACAACCGCAGCCCCGAGCGGCGGAGCTGTGAAAGAATCCAACGAAGGAATTCAGGGTAGATCGCGCCGCCGAAATTACTATAATCAAAGGCTTTCACAAAGGCTTCAAATGCAACCAATTACCCTGAAAAGGCAAGGCAAGAAAGAAAACAAATTAACGTGTTTGCACAGAGCCCCGGCGGCAGCGCGCCCGCCAACCCGCACCCTCCGCACGACCCCAGCCCGGCCGTCCCCGCGTCCCCGTGCACACAAAGGGGCTCTGTGCTGAGGTTGTGGGGTGGCCGTGGGCAGACCCCCGGCACAGCTCCTTTCAAAGGCTCTTTGAGGCCGCCCCGCGCCCGGCAGATGGAGGCCATTCACGGCGTGGGCTCCGCAGCCCCCTGCGCCCGCCGCCCTCGCCTAATTAAGTTATGCTTCGTCTGCGCTGCGAGGCTGGGATGGGGAGGAGGGGGGGAAGGAAAACAAAAAAATCAACTTCTTCCTTTTAATATCTAAAAAGAGTCCGTCCCCCTAAGTCTATTTTGTAACACAAAGCTCCGGGGATTTAAACCTTTCTCACCCGGAGAGATGGAAATGAATGGCGCTCTTTAATGAGCCGGTTCAGCAGAAAAGATAGATTTCTGAGATTACTGTAGGAATTCTTATAATTGATGTGTACTTTTGTAACGAGGATTATAGCACCATCCGGTCAAGTCACGCCGGCTCTTTCCCCTCCCCTGCTCTGCCCATGCGCCTTCCCCAGGGGGGGAGCAGAACGGCTCCCGTCAACAAGAAATTAAACAGCCTTCTCTTATTTAGCCGTAGATAATGCAACGCAACCGCTGAATAGGAAAATGAGGCATCTATCAAGATTTATATATTTGTTTTACAAAGACCTACTTTCTCCTGCCTGTTCGGCGAGGCCAGATGAGCCGCTGAATGCAAAGTAATTAAAACGAACACAGAACAATACGCGAGCCCTGCGAAGAACGCGGAGTTTCCCTTTTATGTTTATAGCAATTGTATGAAAATGTACAACACGGAATGGCAACAGCTGACAGCCGAGATGAAGCAGACATGATTGCGAGTTGGCTTCCTCCCGCAGCTGATTGGCATTAATTGTGCGCGTTTGCAAAGCAGAACAGAAAGTCTGACATTAGCTTCAAGCGAACGTTTCTTTCTAATAGTCTTAATGATTACGACGAGCGCTGATGATCATTGCGGTGCCGTTAGCGGCGCTGCGTCGGGCTGTCCCCGTCCCTATGGGACGTGTGCTGTGGGGCTGCCCCACATCCTGACCTGGGTGCTGCCCGCTGGTAGAGATGGGAAAGCAGCATGCCAAGAACCTCCAACCCGGAGCCTGTTATTAAAAGCTGACTAATTAAACCTAATCCAAGTTTTCATCGCCGGCTCTTTGCTGGGCTGGGTGGTTTGCTGGACGCCCTTTGCGATGCTCAGTGCACGGCCATGACGTGCAGGACCCTCCCAGCCCCGACCCATCTAGGTTTGCACTGAATCATGGACATCCACCAACCATGTGAGCACAGCACCGCGTGGCACGGGCATCCAGCTGCCCTCCAGTGCGGCGCAGGCGACAGTGATGTCCCCTGCCCTGAGCCCTGAAGCTCTGTGGGCTCACACCTCATAAACCCCACTACGAGCGGATAGGAAATATTCACTGTGTGAGCACGGCCCTTGCTTTATCAGCCATTGCCTCGTAAAACCCAGGGCTGCCATGACAAAGTAGGGCTGCTCTCAGTGTGTCATTAACAGGCACGGTGAGACGTGGCCCTGGTGTCACCATCCATCAGGTCGGGTCCACCCCAGCCCCATATCCCCACATGCAGCCCACAGGCACAGCCACAGCTCTGGGCTGTACCACCTGCACCGGCCAACACTTTGCCAGGCTCAGGGAATTCCCACATCCCTCAATCGTTCCCAAATGACAAGAAATCAAGGCGTGAGCCCCTCCTCCTTTCCTTCCCCCAAAAAAGTCCGTAAAGAAGAGCTATAAAAATGGCTTGTTATCTCACCTAGCGCGGCTCAGACTGTATGTTATTGCTAATTGGGTATAACATCCTTGTCTTGTTCTGCTCTCTGAAGCTAAATCAAGAAAGCACCACTGCTGCGAACTAATTATATCTCTGGACTGCAGACTCCAGCTTGTCTTTCCCTTTATTGAGTTAAAAAATGGTCACTAACCTTAATCTCTCATATCCCCAAGCATTAGGGCTACTGAAAAACTACTGCTTCCCCCCAGTCCTTGCTGGGAGAGTCAGAGCACATGGCCAGGGGGGCTTCGTCTGCTCCTGCTCACTGCTGCTTTTTGCCTTTTTCTTCCCAAAGGGAAACTCAAGCTGCTTACAGGATGGCATTTTTTAAGCTGAACACTGGTGTGATCGCAGCCACAACCCTGCAAGAATGGCAGCAGAAGCAGCACCAGGAGCAGAGGGGGCTCATCTCCAGCTTGTGCCTGTCCGCTGGGATGTCCCCTGCATCCCTGCCCCCATATGGCCACATCCACACAGGGGAGAGAAACCAAAGCACAAATGCAACACACAGCCACTGTGCTGAGCTTAGCACAGAGCCAGCCCCGTGCCCCATTCTGGGGCAGCCCGTGCAAATGCTGTTAATTTCTCTTTGAAAAGCCAAATTTGGGTTCTCTCCTCCTTCCATGAGCACTATGAATATTTATCTCCAGCAGCTAAATCTCTCCGCTGCAGGGTATTAAGGCTTTATTCCTGTTTGGTTACTGCCGATGGTAAGCCAGCCCTCTCTCCAGCCTGCAGCACGACGAATGACCCGCAGAAGGCAGATGGTGCAGCTCTGGAGCATCTCCTCTCAGGGACGAGGAGCCGTGTGCCCCAGCTTTACACATGGGGGCAGGGCACCCAGCTCCACCAAAGCAACCTGCCCCTCCTCACCCCAGCGCTGCCCTGGGTGCCCATGGGGTGCAGCACACGGGATGAGGCGCGCTTGCTGTTTGGGGTGAAAACGCTGCTCTGTTCTCTCTCGAGCAAAAGGAGTCCCAGGGGCTATAAAAATTCCCAGCAGGCTCTTGTCAGTCTCAGGTCATTAACTTTCTTTCATTGGGAGTTTGTTTACAGGCAGCCATAAATAGCAGCGCCGGTGCTGAGCTCGGGGCTGCAGGCGGTAGCGGGGCGCAGCACCCCGGGGTGCCCACCAGCACCCTACCCCATGCCCCCATACGGCACCCGCCGTCCCCAGCTGCCCTCCCGCTCACCAAGCTGTCCCCAGCCACCCCGTGTCCCAGCCAGGATGGGGACAAAGGACGAGCGAGCCCTGCGATGCGCCCGGCGTCTCACCAGGCACTGCCCTGACCTCATCCAACGGGAGAAATTAATTACCGAGCTGTCGTCACGCCACGGCGGGCTGCTGGGAGCGCAGTCACCAGTCGCCTCCCACCCGGCGTGTCTGGGCGTGGGAAGGCTCTGTGTCCCCAACCCTCTGCGTCCCCAATCTGCCGTGTGTCCCCAACCCAGAGAAGACCTTGAAGATCCCTAAACCTGACCCCCACCATTGCCCGCTGACTGCGTCTGGCAGTGCCACATCCCCACGTTCCTTGAGCACCTCTCAGGACAGTGACCCCACCACGTCCCCAGGCAGCTGTGCCAATGCCTGACTTCTCTTTGGGAGAAGGAATTGTTCCTAACGTCCAACCCAGCAGCCCCACAGCGGCGTGTGAACGCACCGGGTGCAGCTCTCGCAGGGACGTGGCACCATCCGGCAGCACTTGGCTGCAGACAGACACCAGTTAAACATTTACACCCCATCCCAGCACTGAAGCCAACGGGGCTCCCTGGAACTGCAAACCAGGAGAGGAGCACGGGGGTTCACCAACCCCAATGGTTTTGGGGTGAATGGATGCCAGGAGCACGGCCTGTACCAGGCCCACGGGCTCACCTCTGGGCTCATTCCACGGCCACAGCCAGCTTGATTGAATGGATGGAGCCCCAAGGACACATCGCAGGGATCGATGCGCTGCCGTCCATCCCTGCACCAGGACCGGCCCCAACCCCAGCCCCACGCTCCCCCACATCTGGGGAAATATCTGTATTTCCAACCTCACGCTCGCACAACCTGTAATCAGAGCAACACAAATAGCCCCTGCTTCCCATGTAAATTAAAAACACCCATTAGGCAGATTTCAAAAGATGTCAGTAGGCTTATAATTATACACGACATCCTTCCGAGATAAAAGCGATTACCGGGGATGCAAATCACTTAGCAACCAATCAGTGCCCCCAGAGTGCAAAGCACTGACCAGCCATCCATTTTCGCCTCGTCCTTTTATTCCCTGCATCGAGCAAATACAAACACAGATAAAGAGAGGCACAATAGCTCTTGACACGCAAATAGGTTAACATAATAAAGCCAGCTTTAGCCGGCTCACTCGAGGGAGAAAAGCAATTCTCAGGCAAGCAGGAGGTAATAAAACAGGGCTTTTGTGTTCCTGGCTCCCATTCTCACCCCTGCGCCAGCTTTGCTGCATTAGCTGATAGGCATCGCGGTTTGATTGAATTACCTTTCATGAATATTAGCTTTTTGAGGAATGCGCAGGCAGAAGAAGAGAAAGAAGCAACGTCTTATTCTTGCATGCATGCATGAGCCCGATGCAGACGGACAAGCACAGAGCCGGGCTGGGGGAGGGGGTTGGGGGTCCCGGAGCGGTGACCACCCCCGGTATGGGCAACCCCAGAGCTGGGGGGCTCAGGGTGCTCGGCCCCACGGATCTGAGCTGGGCAGCCCTGTGGTGGGAAGGGGCACGGCGAGGCCTTAAGGCAGCCGTGGGCACCAAGAGGCTCCCACCATAAGGATCCCACCGGGAAGGACCCCAACCGCGCCGCCCTCCAGGCTCTGGGTATGGGCACAGCACGTAGTGCCAAGGTCGGGTCACCCGGGCTGTGACTTTGACGCCCAGCGAGCTGTGGGCACCTCGCTGCAGGCAGAACCGAAGCGCGGTGCTCAGCGGGCAGCACTGATGGGGACAGCATGGGGGACACGGCTGTCACGACCACGGGAGCCGGTAACACTCATCCGAAGGTTGCAATTAAAATCCAGCACGTCCCCGCTCAGCCACGATGGGTCAATGGTCCCCAATACAGGACCGTGGGTTTCTCCCTGCTCCATCCTCGGGCCGAATACCCACGCGGAGCCGCTTCGATTGCTCACACGGTACTCGGCTGCGGCGGGGCCCACGGTACAGCCCGTGCTGACCTACAAACGGGCGCAGAGCCTCGGGATCCACGCATGGAGCATCGCTCTTCCCTTCCTCCACGCAAGGTCACGAGAGGACCCCGAGTGGGACTGTTTTTGGGGTGCCCGACCCTCACACCGCCAGCGGGAGGCCCCAGTACTGAAAGTTTGGCTGGGAAAGAGGGGGAGGCAGCTTCCACCTGCACGGGGAGAAAGGCGCTCGGAGGGGGGTTGGGGGAGGATATCACTGGGATGCTTTGCTCGCCTGCAAGCACAACCCCGCAGCAGACGCACGGTGAGGCGCAAAGCCGACGAAATCAGCCACAAAATCAGCACGAGCGGTTCCCAGGGAAAGGCCGAGCTCCTGCCCTGAGCACTTCGCACACACGGCCGCCTATACACACCCTATATATACACGTGCGCACGTCCGAGAGCTCTCTGCGCACACAGCCCGACACGGACAGACACACAGAACACAACCTCCCGGCTCCGGGGCGCTGCACCCTGGGGGGAGAGGGGGGGGAACCCGGGGCT
>NW_024885062.1:30389-31025 GCF_019232065.1 Centrocercus urophasianus
CCCCCCCCCGCCTCCATCCCGGCCCCACCGTGCCCCCCAACCCGGCTCCCGTGCCCCGTTACCGTCAGAGAACGATCCGGGCCGGTTCCGGTCGCTGCGGTGCGGGGCGCTCCGGGCCGCCCCCCCCGGGCCGCCCCCCCCCGTGCGCGGCCAGTGTGGGGAAGGGGGGGGTGAGCGAGCGGAAAAACCACGGGAAGGTCCGAAAAATTATAAAAAATAAGGTCCAAATACGGGGGAAAAAAAAAAAAAAATACGGTCCGGATGGGAAAAAATGGTCCAAAGAGGGAAAAACGCAGTCCGAATCGGGAGAAAATACGGTCCGAATAGAGGAAAAAAATATATATCAGAGGTCCAAATGGAAGATAAAAATATTCAAGGTCCAAATAAGAAATCGAAAATTTAAAGGTCCAAATAGGGAAAAAAAAAATAAAAATTAAAGGTCCAAATAGGAGGAAAATAGGAACAGACGTGAAGCCGGTTCACAGGGCGGAGGGAGCCCCGGGAGCGGCGGGCGGCAGGGCCATGGCATCGCGGTTCTCCTCCTCCTGCCGTCCTTTGTGCGCGGCGCCGGGTGCCGCGGCCGCTCAGCGCTCCATGGCGGCGGGGCCGGGCCGGGCTGTGCGCGGGGCGCGGCCC
>NW_024885063.1:0-8899 GCF_019232065.1 Centrocercus urophasianus
GCAGAAAATCCCACCCCGTTCGGCTCCTTATGGCGCTGGGAGCCGGGTTGTGGGGCTCCGAGCTGAGCACAGGGAGATCCTGGCTCAGCGTTCGAGGGCTCCGCAGCGCTGGGGTTGGAGCTGTGGGGCTGAGCATCCCTTCAGCCGCTGGGCAGCGTTCAGCCCCAATTGCAATGCTCGTTAAATCAGCGCAGCAGCACTCCAGTGCTCCCAATGCACCTCCTGGGCCGCGGTTTGTCTCCAGAGCACCGAGCAGAGCTGGGCTCCATCCCCGCGTGCCTCCCTGCAGGGATTTATGGCCACGAACGGGACCCCCTGAGTCCCCTCTGCCCCTCGCACAGCAGCCCCGACCCTCAGCCTCTCCTTCCAGCAGAAGGGTTTTCCAGTTCCTCCCAGGAACTTTGCACTTCTCCTTGGAGGGCTCCTCAAGGTTCCCGGCCCCCCTTTCTCCTCCTGCCCTACAGCGCAGCGCTTCAAAACAGCCCCTGGCAGCGCCCGGCCGCTGCTCCTCATTAACCTCCTCTCAGCCGCGTCTTTCAAGGCTCAAAGTAGGGCAAAGGGGTAACGAGCAGAGCAGCTGCCGCGTGAGATAACAAACTTCTTCTGACGCCCTTTGATTTCCTCATCGCTTTGATTCAAGCACCGCGAATCGGCACTGATGGGCTCGCTGTGATGCTGATGAATCAGCGATGCCCTCCAGCCCAGGACTCACAGCACCAGAGGAGCTGCAGCACCCTGAGCTCCATCCCTTCCTCCCCATCCTTCCAGGACCCTGAGCTCCTTCCTTCCCATCCCTTCCTCCCTTCCAGGACCCTGAGCTCCATCCCTTCCTCCATTCCAGGACCCTGAGCTCCTTCCTTCCCATCCTTCCCTCCCTTCCAGGACTCTGAACTCCCTCCCCTCCTTCCTCCCAGCCCCTGTTCAGGAGGGTGGGATGTGAGCACAGGTGGGAAAAGGCAGGAGGAGCTTCTCAGTCCCCCACAAAGCAGGGTTTCCTCCTTCCCAGAACGTTGCTCCAGACTCCCCTGCTTGGTTCTGCTCACAGCTGTGCCCATTTCTCCATCTCCATCCATCTCCCCCCCACGGCTGCCCCACGCAACAACGCAGCAGCTTGCAAAAATCAATACTAGACCACTAACCTTCAAATTAACAAACTGTAATTTTTTCTCCAAAGATACATTTTCCATACACATCCATCATACACTGTAACAAAAAAAAGCAGTGTACATGAAATAAGAAAATAAATTAAATCCATAGCATAGGTAAGGAGGACGCTCTAGACTGGAGTAGAGTCGAAAGTTTCCAGCGATACAAGAGGCTCAAAAGTTTGTTTTAATAAGAATGCCTGCTAACAAGGGTCCAGCAAGTGTTTTAAGTCAGTCCGACTGCTTAAACAGTTTCCTTTTAAAGTTGGTAACAGCCATTATTGTCCTGCAACAGGCAGAGCTATGATATCCTGGGAGAAAGCCGGAGAGGCGCGGTGAGATCCGAGCACAGCGTTTGGGAGCGAGCAGATGGGTCCCGCAGCGTCTGCGCTAGCCGTCCTCCTTGGGCGGTGTGTACCAGCCTGAAAGGAACACAGACGGGTGAGGGATGTGGCTGCACAGGAATGCAAGCCCTACAGCCTGGAAATCCCCAGCAGGAAGCAGCACAGCACAAATGGGCTGAGCTGCACTTGCACAGGGCTCTGCGCTGCCCAGGAGGGCACCCGGCTCGCTGGGCTCCCCTCCGCACCCCAAACGGTGCCACGCGGTTCTGGAGCAGCAAAGAGAAAGGTTCTCCCCATCCCTGCAAGCCTCACCATTCTTCTCGTGGATCTGAACCAGGGATTTGTAGGACTGCTGTGCTCTTGTCAGGCTGTACTGATTCTGCAAGGGAAGGCAGGGGGGACGGTCAGTTCAAAGCAGCTGCAGGTTTTCCCCACGCCAACCGCGCTGACACGGGGCCGGTTGCCTTCTCACATCAGCCCCTCCAAACCCCTTTTGAGCCCACTCAATGCAGGGGGTATTCCCCACATGCCTGCCCCTCTCCTTCCCAAAGACTCTCATCTTTGTTGATGGGGAGGAAGGAGCTCAGGGTCCTGGAAGGATGGGGAGGAAGGGATGGAGCTCAGGGTCCTGGAAGGATGGGGAGGAAGGGATGGAGCTCAGGGTCCTGGAAGGACGGGGAGGAAGGAGCTCAGGGTCCTGGAAGGACGGGGAGGAAGGAGCTCAGGGTCCTGGAAGGACGGGGAGGAAGGAGCTCAGGGTCCTGGAAGGGAGGACACTCGTGCCCCCAAACACCCCCAGGCACTTCTCAGTGTTCTTTGGTTCTTCCCAAGCCCTGCCCGGCTGCCCCACATTGGCCCTTACCTTATTGGCTCCAAATTGCACTCGTGCTTTCCCTTTCACCAGAGTTGCACTGATCTGCATGATCACAGACTCGATGGAGTATGCGCTGCTCCAGCCCTGTGGGTCAGAGCACACACAGCAGAGAGATGAGCGTGGATGGGAGCACGGGGCTGAGCTTCCCAGAGGCAGAGGAAGGGCTTCTCCAAGCCCTACGCAGGCAGCACAAGCTCTCAGCTGCTGGCAGATGGCAGATTTGGCTGCCAGAAGGGTGAGAGCAGCTACCCAGGAACCAGGCTTTGAGCTTTGGGACTCACCTGTTTGGTAAGCAGCTCCATGCAGATGGCACCACCACCCAGGACATACCTTGGGGAAGGAACAGGGGCAAAGTTATGCCACAGATGGATGCAGCCTCACCTCCCCCCCTCCCTGGCTCTGCAGGTGAGCTGTTTGCTCAAACCAAAACCAACAGAAAGCAAGAAAAACCATCTGCCAACACTGACCACGCTTCCCAGGAAGGCTGCCACAAACATATTAAAAGTAACAAAGCTACACAGTGCTCCTCACTCTGATGAAAACTGCTCTGGGAAGCAGAGCTGCAGAGCTCTGTGAGCAGAACCAGCAGCTACTTACCCCCCTGACAGCACTGGGGACACAACCCTAACGAACGGTGGAT
The DNA here is from genome assembly GCF_019232065.1 of Centrocercus urophasianus. Taxonomy (NCBI): domain Eukaryota; kingdom Metazoa; phylum Chordata; class Aves; order Galliformes; family Phasianidae; genus Centrocercus; species Centrocercus urophasianus. The sequence continues at coordinate 3,004 of NW_024885063.1, forward strand.
CGAAAGGAAAGTTATCCTGGAACGAGAGAAGGGAAACACGTTGAGAAACGTCTCCTCTGGTGGCTGAGGGCACGCGTCGAGGATGCCGGGTTTGAGAAGCCTTACTTTAAAGGAGAAGTTTAGGAGGATGAAATCTGTTCCTTCTTTTTCTTTGAGGATCTGGAGATCGTTGTGCAAAGCGCTGTCCTCGTCAACCCTGTCGGAAGGGAAGCCCAGAGGCTCAGAGCGGAGGTGATGCACCTCAACTCAGCCACGCTCGCTGCCGCTCGGAGCCCAGAGCTCCCCTACCTGCACAACCCGGCTGCCACGGGGGCCCTGGGTTCACACCCAGAGGGCAGTGACAGCACGCGCTGCCAGCATTCTGCTCCCGGTTTCCAGAGAAGACCATCACACCCTTTTTGCATGCCAGCTTAAAAATAAAAGACCGCCCGGCCCAAGGGAAAGGCAGCACTGGTGTCTGGAGGGTGTGAGAGCTCGGGGTTTTGCCTGATGCACCTCTTCCAGGACTCTAGGAACAGCAGACAGACTCGCAGAGCCCTCAGATCAGCTCATCTTTCTCTGGAGAGAAGTCAGCTGCCCACAAGACTAAGAGGTCAACCCAAGCTCTGCCCTGCTCGCTGCCCCCTGCTCGCTGGGGATGCTTTGGTCCCACCACCAAGATTCCGCCATCCCAAACCGTGCCACCTACTTCAGGAGTTTGACGTTCCAATCGTACAGGCTGTCGTTCACTAGTTCGACTGCATAGTATCCTGCAAGGCAAAAAACAAAGTGGAGTCAGAAGAGGAGCCACCAGCCAGCCTGCAAACGCCCTCAGCCCCGCAGCACAGACTGTCCTGCAAAGAAACCACCGTGATGTGGGCGCTTCTGTTGCACCCTACTGAGCCACAGCACCCCAAAAGCTGAGGCTCTGCCCAAAGCAGCCGAGCACACAGCGAAGGACCCAGCCCTGAGACCCACATCCTGAAGGACAAGAGGAGCCCCAGGCATCCCCGTACTCACCGCCCTTGAAACTTGGTGATCTGTAAATATCCCTGAGCTCCTTCATTAGCCGGTCAGTGGCCTGCACAGACCCAGACACCGCACCCTGCAAGGAACCAGCAGGGGAGAAGCTGCACTGTTATGCTGTTCTCACCACGACCGACGCCCAGAGCGCAGCTCCTGCCCAGCCCCCAAACCACACCTCGCCATGCCCTCTCTCCGTCAACTTTTCCCTTTCCTCTCTGCATCAACTTCCCTCCCCTCAAACAAGCGCCTCGCTCACACAGTGCAGCTGCAGCAGGAGCATAAAACACAACCCAGCACCCTTCGCCAAGGCCAGAGGTGAGGCCCAGCTCCTGGGGGCACAGGGCATCCCCACACCCTGCTGCAGGAAGGCTTCCCTGCAGCCTGGCAGCACTCCTCCAGCTCCTCTGCATTACCCTCAGCCATCCCCAAGAGCCACGCTGTACCCGTGGCCAGAGCTGGCCCCTCTGCCTCAGGCCCCTCTGCTTCCCCGACCCTCCCTCCCCCTGGGAGGCACGTACATTTAAGTAATCTTGCCTCTGGTTCTTTTTTATTTTCTCTAAAATGGCCAGATTTTCCTTCCCGATGCCTTCGTCCTCCGTTTTCCTTCCATCCGCCGGCTCTTCCTCTTTCATCTCATAGTGGTCCAAGTCCTCGGTGTCCTGCGAAGGGCAGAGGAGAGATGGCACCAGACCCACCTCGCTGCTCCCTGCTCCAAGTGCAGAGACGTGTGGTCGGAATCCTTTGGGCTGAGGGATGCCAAGGACTTTGTGGAAGAGGAGACTTCAGCACGAGGCCTGGACACGCTCAGTGAGGAAGCTTCAGGCACCAGGCTCCGTCCTGTGCCAAAGCCAGCAGGCAGACAGGCACACTTCCCTTTCCAGATTTAAATTGGGCTCACACAAGCTCTTTGTTCCCTCAATCCTTCTCTTGCCAAGTCTCACGCCTGGTTATAATTAGCCATTAATCTTACAGATGCTCCCCAATGAGCCGAAGGGAGCCGCGCATCGGCTCCAAGCAGCCCCGTGCCATGTTTCTGGAGGCTGGAACAAAGCGTGGGCGCTGCTGCAGGGCAGGATTATCCCCGCTCTGAGGATGCCCAGAACAAACACGGGTCACCAGGAGCACAAGAACAGACTGACAAAAAACCCACAGGACGTTTCCCTCTCCAAGAGAGGTCGCGTTTCACAGCGTGTCTGGAGGCTCTCCTACATCAGCTCAGCTCTCGCTCTGCTCCCACTGCTCTCCCCAGCGAGGGCAGAGGCTCTGCCCCTCATCCCCTTCCACAGCAGCATCCGTTGGGCCGACGCTTGCAACGTTACATCAGCAGAAAACAGCTGCAGCAATCAGGGACGGCTGCAGCCATCGCTTCTGCAGCACAGCAGCCACTGCCACAGCATCGGGGCGCCGAGTTGGGCCGCCTGCAAACGGCCGTGGATACGCAGGGCTCCAGTATTGGTTTTAAATCCTCTTGAGCAAGTGGTCGCTTCGGCCTCTCCTGCCTAGCTGCTGCTATTCTGGAAGAACAGCGCTTTGGGAAGGGCTTTGACATTTTTAGACCGTCGCAAAGGGAAAATAGATCCTCCCAGAAAATCCCTCGAGTGGATTAACCTGCATGTAATGCATCTCCGCAACAGGGCGCAGCTCTGCTGCTCTGCTGCTCTGCTCTCCTGAAACCTTTGCTCCCCACAACAGCGCAGCCTGCTGCACAAGGCAAGGCGTTAGCAGAGAGCACGAGGGGGCAAGGCTTCTTGCTACCTCACTTCCTGAGGCTTTCTCCCCCAGCTCACAGGAGCACAAGGATTTACAAGCTGCAGATCTGCCCAGAAGCAGCAAAGCTTGCAGACCAGTTCCGCGTGGTAGCAGTTTAAACCCCCCCCCCCCCTTTTCTCAAGGGACCTTTGTAAAGGCCCTCGGTTTAGCAAGATATTCACTTGGCTAAAAGCCCAACGAGTGCTTGGCTGCTGCCAAGTGACCTGCCCTCTGGTTCTGCAGCGCTCCGAGGTGCACAGACCTCAGGCACCCGAGGAGAAGAGCATCGCCCGACGTCACCATGGAGATTTCAAGATTATTCCACCCACTTCTAGAGATCTCTTAAACCGCAAACCAAACAACCGGAGCCTGTGGGTTTTTCAGCGTGATATTCTCAGCCTTCAGTGAAGCGTGGCTGCTTCTGCCTCTCCTGCCAATTATCTCCCTCACACGCCGAGCCATCCCACCTCATCTTCTCTGCACGAGTCCCATTTCCACCCCGTGGCTCCCCTGCGCCCCGGCCCCACGCGCGCATCCCACAAATCAAATTACTTGTGAGGAAATTTCAGACTTGCAAAGCGTGGCAGCACAAAGTGAGAACCCATCTGAGGGGGCTCTGACCTCAGCTCGTTTCCCTGCCCTCAGAAGTCGCTGCTGCAGTCCTTTGTGTTTTGCCAACCCACCATTCCTGCTTGGTGACCGGGATTTGGGTGCAAGGCAGGAAAATGTTGAAATCAAACGAATTTTAAACCGGCTCCCATGGGTCTCTTGTCCTGCCTGGCCTCCTCCAGCTTCACCCAAACACGACCTCTGGGCCTCAGCACCTCTCACAGACATCTCACAGCTGCCTGGTACACAGCACTCACCTCTGGCATCTCTTCATCTTCCTCTTCAGAGGACACCTCTTCCTGCGTGCTCTGTGGGGACAAAAATCACACTGTGAGCTTCCGCTGGCGACGCTCCCCTGCTTTCTGAGACACTTCTGAGGTGAGGTTTACACACAGAAGCAATTTAAAGGCAGAACAAAGCCAAGAAGCTTTATAGGTTATAAACCTGAGCAGCTCCAGAGGCGCAAGGTGAGGGAAGCAAAGTGAGTTAGAAGAAATCAGGTAAGAAACATCTCAAACACTGCCAGGCATCAAACTGCAGAGATAAAGCTGGGCCCACCCAGGCACCAAGGGAGAAGAGACAGACCTTCACCTGCTGCAGCCCTCCTTCAGGGTTAGGAAGCCTCACCCTCTAAAACAAGGCAGCTCCCAAAATGAGCCTAAAAATCCTCACCCTGAGTTCCTCACCTGTTCTGCCGGCAGAGGTTGGTCCAACATTTCCACATCAGGATGCTGGGGGAGGTTGTAGAGTTTGCACAGGTCTGAAATTATTCGCTTCAGGTGCTGCAGAAGCTGCACAGAGAGCAGAGGGGTGTCAGAGAAACCCAGCAGCACAGGGAGCTGAGCCTCAGCCATCCACAGCACTCCCCACTTCCCCAACGAGCAAAGACCCCACAGATGCTCCCTTCTGCCCTCCAAGCTCAGCAGGATAAAATCCCAAGCGAGAATGCATGGGAAGGCATGCTGACAGGAGTCAGAGCTGCCGATGCTGCGATTCCTAAACCCTCTGTGGGAGCAGAGCCCACCTCAGCAGGTTCTACACTGACACCATAAGCAGCCGCCCCCCCATCCCTCCCCACCAGCACCTCTCACCAGCGTATTTCCTTTCCTGACTTCCACCAGCCTCTCCAGGATAGCTGCCAGGTTGGGATCATCCGACTCCACGGACCAGATGGGGGGAACAGCTGGATAAGACTCCTGGGAGGAAGGAAAAGGGGCTGAGCATTGTAAAACCCCTGATCCCATTGCATCGCTCTGACAGCTCAGGGGGAGCTCAAGGCGATCTCAGCACTGAGGAGCATTTGGTGGGGGCTGAGACTGGGGCTCACGCGGGTGCTGATAAGGCCTGGTAGTGCTTCTCAAGCTGGGCTGGAAGTGTCGCAGGAAAGGCTCCCACTCACACTGCCATTAACACGGTGCTGCTCCAGAGAGCCCCGGGCTCCCCGTGTTGGAGCCACAACCCTCGGGAAACTCCGTGGGTGACGGTGAACGAACCCAGAGCCCAACCCGGCCGGGGGATCCCGCAAACGCCCCACCCCCGCGTGGCCAAAGCCGGCCTCGGTGCTGCAGAACCCCCCCGAGTCCCGCGGCTCTCCCAGGCCGCCTCCCAACGACCGAACGCCGCCCGGTACCGCCGCAGCCCCGGCACGCGGCCCGCCCCGGCCCTGTTAACCGCCCGCCCGGCCCTCACCGTGATGTTGCAGTGGATGCGGACGGGACCCGGCGGCGGCCCCCGGGAAGCGGAACCCCCGGCCCTGGCGCCCGCCCCCGGCACGAACTCGCAGCTGATCTCGTCCGGGCAGGCGCTGCCGATACGGAACCGCTCGTGGCCGCGGTGAAAGATGGACTCGAGCAGCCGGAGCTCCCGTTTCAGGAGCCGCCCGGCCGGGGCCGCCGCCGCCAGCCCAGCCCCGCTCCGCCCGGCTCCCCCCGCCGCCGCCTGCGACCCCGCCGCCTCCTCCGCCCCCGCCCGCTGCATCTTCCCATGGAGGGACCCGCTCCGCCCCGACGGCCCCGGGCCCCGCCGCAGACCCCGGAGCCGGCCCAAGATGGCGGCGGGATGGCCCCGCGCGCCGGAAGTGACCCCTCCCGCCGCGAACGGAAGGGGCGGGGACAATCGCCGGAAGCGCCAGCGTGAGAAGCGGGGCTGTATCGAGTGCCGGAAGTGACGAATGGCGGCGGCGTGGAGCGGAGGGAGGGGCGAAGAGGGGGCGGGGCTCGGTGCGCCCGGAGGGGGAGGGTCCAATAGAGCCTAGAGGCGGGGCCTATGGCTTAGGGGGCGGGGCCAGATGAGGGGCGGGGCCTGAGGCGTCCCGGTTTGGGGGTTCCGAAGGTCGGTGCCCCCGGTTCGGGCGGGGCTCTCCCGAGGGTCCGGGTCTGAGCGGAGCGGAGCGGGTCCACGTTCTCCCCCAGATCCAACCGGTACCGAGCCAGCACAGAGCGGGGGCTGCTGCGTGGAACACCGGGATCTGCCCGGTTCCCTCCCTCTACCCGGTTCCCGGTGCCCCCCCAGCTCCCCATCCCGGTGCTCCCGG
>NW_024885064.1:0-22562 GCF_019232065.1 Centrocercus urophasianus
CCCCCCCCCCCCCGCACAGACAGACACCCCCGGGGGAGCGCTGCACCGCCGCACCGGGGGGCTGCGATGAGGGGGGGGGCGCTGGGGGGGGGGTTCCCGGGGGTTGAGCCCCCCGCCCCGCGGTTCCCTTCCGGGAGGAGCAGACGGGGCGCGGGAAGCGACCAATGGCGCGCCGAGTTGACGCGACGTCACGGTGACGTCATTCGCGCGGGAAAATCGAGCATGGCGGAAAGCGCCCCCTGCCGGCAGCGCCGCCGCCCCGGGGACGCGTGAGAACCGCGAGCGCGATTCCACCCCCAGGCGCGGATTTACGGAACGAACACGTAGAAAAGAACCGTTTTTCTTTTAATCTCAGCCTACGCTCCTCCCTTCGAGGTTAAAAGGTTTGGCTTTTATTCTGTGTACACGCTGATCTTTCCAATACTGAAAGACGGATCATCGAGAATAAGCAAAAATAGTTAAAAAATAAAGCATTTGTAAGAGAGCAAGCGTTCACACAGCGCCCTGCTGGCTGCGGAGCAGCCACGGCGCCCTCGCCTCTCCCCGGCTCCCCTCCCCCGGCACTGTGCACGGCGCCGCGGCTCCCGCCGCTCCCCCCCTCCCTCGCCCACAGCCGGGGGTCACTGAGTGCAGCAGGGGCCGAGGGCAGAGCTTTGCCCCCCGCGTCTGTGCGGGTGTCGCAGCGCCCACCTGACGCAGGAGATGAATTCTGAACGTTGAACTTTGGTCTTGGGCAAACGGAGAAGGAAAGGCGTTCAGCTCGTTGTTTCCACACGCATCGCTGCAGGGATGATGCAGCTGAAGGCTGTTTGCTTTCAACTTTTTCGGGTTGGTAAACCATGACTCCAAACAAGTCCAGCAAATCGTCCTGTGGAACCCCCAGCCCTGACTGGACTTTTCAGAGCATTTCTTGTACCTCCACGCAGCCCAGGAGGGACCAAAGGGCTTTAAAAACAGAACGATTTAAAGATGGAGGGGCAGAACTCAAGCAGCTGCCGGCCTGAGCTGGGCAGGCATCGCTTCCAGAGGCGGCGGCTGCAGCAGGGGCTCCAGAGAAAGTCACCTGTGCTGCATTCCTTACATCCTCTTCAGGGCAGCCCTCAGTCACACGAATCTGACGCTGTGTAAGACAACGTCATTGGCTCCACGTTTAATTACTGCTTTTTTTTTTATCTCAGCACAGGAAGGTGGGAGGGGGGAGCTGTGGTTGGAAAATACCAGGGACAGATCTCCAGTTTGGGAGCGGAGAAATTCTTGGTTCCTGCATCCTACAGGAGCCTGGGAATGAAGCTGAAGGCAGAAGGAACAGGTGGGAAACCCCTACAATCAACTGAGCAATTGCCACCCTACTGAAAGGCATCTGCCTCGCTATGGCTTTGGATGAGCCAGGAAAAGAAACTGCTTGCCTGGAACATCACTGGGGTCAGGGTGCCAGCAGAGCTGCAAAGCTCCGTGGTTTGTGAGAAATGCAGATCCTTGACATGCCATCCCCAAAGGTGAAGCGTGATCTCATTCCCACGGGTGGAATCCTGGCCTCCAGGAATCACAGGCAAAATGCAACGGGAGCACGATTCTGTCCAGCACAGAATTCAAAAGATGTGTTCACGTAACGCTTGGTTTCTTCTTCAGCATATTCGATTTCACTGCTTTTAAAAATAAAACCCTCCCCTGTGTCTCTTTTCCTTTAGGGACCAGAGGAGAAGACCACAGAGGATGCCTGAGTCACGCTCCTAATTCCAGCCAAAAGGGGAAAATCCATCATTTAGGGAACCCACTGCTCCTGCTGCAGTCATTACCCAGATGAAGCAGCTAGGGTCTGTTCTTCCAGCAATGTAAATGCAACCACGAGACGTGAGTGACTCACAGCGCTGGGCGAACGCCTCCCAGAGAGAGGAGGGAGCGCATGTGTGCACTGCCAGAGAACCTTGAGTGCTTCAGTGTCTGAGGTTGAGACCCCCTGTTAGCCATGAACACACAGCCGCCGTTCCACCAACACGAAGGGAAGCACTGGGTGCAGATAAAGCACAGCTCGGAAGGGACTGCAGGGCTGAGATGCGCGTGGCTCACAGCCTCCCTCGTTACCAACACGGCTCAGTGGGGAAATTCTGTTTGCTTGGTTTACAAGGAGACAAAACTGCAATTAAGACAGCGGAGCTCCTCATAAACTTAGATTTGTTCCAACGCACGCCAGAATTTCACCATCACCAAAGCTGCACTGTGCAGAGCTTTCCAAATCCATGGGCTCTACCCAAATCCAAGCTACTCTGGATTCTGTGTCATGCCATTAAAACAAAGATCGCATGAAGACGAGCAGCACAGTGCGTTCAGCTATGGACATAAACAGCTAAAATTGAAAGGGAGGTGACAAATCATACAGCAACCTTTCATCGCTTTGACCTGGAATAAAAACGCTGATGTCCATCTGAACACAGCCTGATCCTGCGGCGCACACCGGAGGAAGATGAAGTTCAGGCACTGCGTGAAGAAATGCCAGAGAAATAATTAAAAAGCACTTCTTCTTTTTCTGCCAACCACCCTTTTAAAAGGAATAAAACCCAGCCCGAAAACGTACCCTAAAATAATTTGCTTAAAACTTCCTAAAAGCAAAAGCAACTTTGAGTGGGAAGAGGGGCAGGGGAACTCAGATCCCCCCAGGACAGCCTGCCTCTGTTGCACCACTTTGAGGTCTGCTCCCGCACTTACACACACACTTAGCTTCACGCCCATTAAGTCTAATGGGCCTATTAATACTTATAAATTAAGGATGAGTGTAAGTGTCCATAGGATGAAGGCCACAGCCAGGAACCTGGCTCGCAGGATGAGCTGCTGGCACTCACACATTTTCTGTGTAGTCTTTGGAGATCCCTGCAAACACCTTTTCTCCTCTTAGCACACCTCATAAAGGTCAGCGTGCCAGGTTTGCAGCCAGCAGTTCCTTCCCTTCCATCCCTAGAACCTGCAGGTCCCGCGTGCAGCTCATCTTCCAAAGATACTGAGAAGATTAATTGCCAATTAGAGCCACATCCATCAGATCGTCATCTTCTTCCCCAATCAGAAACTCAGGGCTGGGCCGGGACGGCCGCTCTGCCGACAGGATGGCGCTGCTGGCCATGGAGAGGGGCTGGTCGGCTGAGATGGGGGATTTCGACCAGCTCTCCGGCTTCATGCCGTGAGATTTCTTCTTGTCTCTGTCTTTATCCCGATCCCGATCTCTGTCCCGGTCCTTGTCTTTCACTTTTTTCTTCTCTTTTTTGTGCTTCTTATGCTTTTCTGAGCTGTATTCAGGCAACGGCCTGATGCCATCGTCAGAGCTGGGGCTGTTCTGATAGGACTTCTCTGCTATGGAAGAGCCCGACTCGCTCTCGCTGTCTATGTTTTGGGGAGTGTATGCTGGTGACTTACTGTGGCTGGGAGAGCAGCGTTCGTGTTTTGGAGTAGATCCACTGATTAAAGGGGATCCGTAGCTTTTGGAAGAAGCCATCTGAGGCCGCAAGCCATCCCCGCCTCCTTCCCCAGGTTTCTGCAAAGTTACTTTGGCTTTAATACTAGGAGAACCACCATCGTGCTTGCTGATGATGATTTTGGCCACTCCAGTGCTTCCAACATTTTTGGAATCTGAAGCCTTCTTGGAAGAGTCAACGGATCCTCCAGAAACAGAGACTTTAGATTTTTCTTTGTCGCTCTTCTCTCGCTTGCCCTGGAACTCGCCCCCAGACATGTTGTGTTTGGAGGACATAGCATGGCTCGAGGGATTGGAACTCGGCCCCATTTGTCCATCCATTGGGTCATCTCCACCAGGCCCGCTAGTGACGACCCCATGTTTCAGTTTGTCTATGACTGCAGTCAGAGATGGCTTCTTATTTCTGCTAGGAGACTTGCCTTTGGAACTTCCATGCTGGTTTTGAGATGAAGACATAGAAGACCCACTGGATGAAAAGGAAGATGAAGATGCCGTGGAAGAATTTGATGACGGAGGCGGCTTCTGTGACATAGACCCAGAGGATCCCATTCCTGAAGACGATTTCATACTCGAGCTCGACCCGGTCCCAGACATATGAGAGCCTCCAGAACCTGAACTGATAGGTGACTTTGCTTTCGATGACGGGGGAGTGCCTGGAACAGGTTTCATGGGAGAAGCGAGCTTGTCAGAACCTCCTGAGGGTCTAGAATGAGATGGAGAGATGTTTGGTTTACTCATGGAAGGGTTCATAAGTGATGATGGCTTTCCTTGAGGCTTCATCTTGGTACTTCCAGAACCGCTGCTGAGGCCGTGTTTGGTGATGGGGGAGGACCCGGGTTTTCCCACGGACTGAACTGAGCTCTTGGACGGACCTGAACTGGAGCCACCCTGGCTTGAGTAGAGGCTGCTGCTCATCTTTGAGCCAGAAGACCCTTCTGATTTGCTGCTTTTAATTTTGCCTGAGGTTGAAGAAGAGGAAGAAGAGGAAGAGGAGGAGGAATGGCTATGATGGCTTTTGCTGCTGGAGGAGGTGACAGAGCCGCTACTCGTATACTGGCCATGAGAAGACGGTTTGCCAACAGTCACAGTTCCTTTTGGGATCTGGATTGTGATTTTTGGAATAGGAGGAGTAGCAACACCGGGAGGAGTCTGAGATCTGCCTGAACTCCCAGGAGATTTGGACCCACCAGTGCTTGCTGGCGGTGTGAAAGGCCTGTTGGACGAACTGTGGGACGGAGACTTCCCATCCGTCTCCTGCTTCTTCCGCTTTGGAAGTTTCTCTTTACTTTTGCCGTCACTGGAGGGCGTCCGGCTGCGCTTCCCCGGCTTCCCATCTATTCCAGAACCTGCCATGTTACCTCCTGAACCATTGCCTTCTTTCACCCGTTTCTGAGACTTTTCTTTCCCTAAATCCCCTGTGTTCAGTAAGGGGCTCTGACCTCCGCTGTGATGCTCCATGATGTCAGAGGAACCCAGCGCTTTGCTTGCAGCTGCTATGATGCTAAAATCTACTGTATCAGATGGGTTGCTCCCCTTAAATTTATTATCCCCCCCGTCGCCCCCCAACACTTGTACTCCCAAAGTACTCAGAGCCTGAGATGCATAGCCCTTGAAATCATCCGTGTCCCCACTCTGACTACTCTCGTCAAAGTACTCCTCCGCAAAGCCACTTTGGCTCTGACTGTTTAGCAAGTCAGGATTGAAATCTACCCCATCTGGAAAAAAATGGTTTGAAGAATCACTGTTGGGGCTCACAGCAGCATCTGCTATCAGGTCTGCTGGATCCGTGTAGGGGTTCTCGCTATTGTTTGTCTGAAAAACATCTGGGTCAAAGAGGGCACTTTGTGAATGCCCCGAACTAGAGGAGTCTCTCACGGGAGTGCCGATGGGCGGACAGTCCTCGTTAGTGGCGGGCAGCTTGGAAGCCTCCTCTGCTATGTCCGAAAGGATGTCAGTAACGTCGGCTCCAATGCTGTCTGAACTAGAAAGTCGAACCATTCTCTGAATACTGGGCTGCGAGTGAGGTATGGGCTGGGGGTATGTAGTAGGAGGAGTGCTGCACTGACTGGGTGCTGGAGTAATATGAGGGGTGTCCAGGGTGTCTGCAGTCATGTTGACATCAAAAATGGGATTCTGGGAGTCAACGTCCATTGAAAAAAGCTCCCTCTGGAAATCATCCTCAGTCTGATGCTTGGGCTTGTCGGCAGGCATGCGGGATTTTTTTTTCTTTTGCTTACTCCCCCCAGGGCCCACTTCCATTCTGGGAGAGCCAGAGGAAGAGTTCTGCCTTTCAAGAGGGCTGCTCCCATACAGAGTGGAGAAATCCTGGGGAGGATTCTCTTTAAGGAGGTTCATGAGCATGGGGTGGTTCTTGGTGTTGCCTGCTGGTGAGGATAACGGTGGTGGTGTGTGATGGGGAGGGGTAGGACTTGAGCCAATGGCAGACCCCACATTCCCTGTGATCTGTAACAAACTAGTGAGAATTGGGTTCTGAGACACCTTGCTGAAGTCCTCCCCGTGGCCCACCGAGTCATGCCTCTCTTTCATGCTTATGCTCATGTTAAACAAAGTGGTGATGGGCCCCCCAGGAAAAGTGTTGGTTGGGGTGGTGGTACCACTCATTGGGTTGCTGCCCGTGGTCATGCCATACCCTGGGCTGCTGGCTGGGGGAAGGTTTTTCTTCACCATATCTTCTACTGTCTCTGCAATGAGGGACAAGGCCGGCGTATCTGCTTGAATCGTTTCTGCTTTCCTACGAATTGCTCTCATGGTGACAGGAATGGACATACATCTGCAGGACACAAACAAAGGGCTCAGCATCTACCCTGCTGCCTCACAGCAATGCTTCCTGAGCTCGTTTTAACCACTTCATCACACGTAAGGCAAGCAATAAGGCTCTTGGGCACAAGAGAGCAGCAGGTCCAGCCTCCGATCCCACATCTCACTGCTCTGAGGTGGGGATATAACGACACTCTTTTGGAAAATGCTCCAGATAGAGACCAATTGTCCTGATCACTACATAGCAATACTGGGAAACCATTCATTTTTAGCTGACCAGCCACTGATTCTAGCTGCTGCTAGGTTTCTTTTGGAGATTGTTTTTGCACTGCCAGTTCTGCCCCTCAAAGTTGAGCTTTCTGTAGTATGAAAAACTGGGTGTGATGCCATCAAAGACACTTACATATAATTGTATTTGCTAGTTAATGCATGTTGGCTTAAAAACAACACTCAAAGCAACACCAAATGACGGAACAAAAATATCCAGCTTACCTCTGAACAACTTTGGCAATGAAATCATCTGTACAGATCAGAGCATCAGATAGCCCTTTGTATAGCTTACAGTTCACATGAGTAGAGTCTTGCACATCCATTACCACTGAAAGAGAGAAGGCATTTAGAAGAAATGAAAACTCTGGTTACAGTGGAAGAAAAGGCTGACATCCTCCCCTGGAATACATTATGCTCTTACCACACACCAGAGAGTCATTCACAGGATGCTGAAAAGATACACTAAAACAGGAGTCTGAGAGAGGACAAACTTCAAACTGCAGGATCCCAGGAGAATCTGAAAGAGATAGGAACTATTAAATCAGAGAACACGGGAGATTAACCAGAAGTACTGGCTCAATACACTTCAACAAAAAAGGGGGAAAAAGAAATGGAAAAGCCCAGGGTTCTTCATTTTTTGCACAGTATATCCCACTTGTTGCTGTACCCACCTTCCTTTAAAACTGTTCGCTTGACACAGCTGCCAATCAGTGTGTTGTATGCCACTTGGTGTCTGATCAAATTGAGGATAAGAGGAACCCGGCCGGGGTGCTGGAAGGCGATTTTGCTGATCAATGTTCCTTGAAGGCTTCTTCCATCTGGGAGAGGAGCATCCTTGTTCAGAAAGTAACAGTGCTGCTGTCCTGGAAGAGCCTGATAAACAATTTGTGCTTTATTCCAGCTAGTACTGAGTGCAAGGCAATAAAACAGCTAGGAAGGAAAGCGCAGCCTCCAGAATCAAGTGATGCCAAACCACCTTTCTGGCAGAAAATGTACCAGAATTCCAATGACTGAACAGCACAGCCTTTAACTATGAATAAACGCTGTACCAGCTTCCTTTACCCAGCTTGAAGAACACCTGAAATAAACAAAAGCCCCCACACTGCTCACCTACAAGCCCAGCACCCTGACTGTAACAACGTACTTACTGCGTAGAAGCGCATATTGTGGTTCAAAGGGATGGGATCGGCCTCCTTGGATAATTCAAACTGTGTGATCAGCTCATACAGGGGTACAAATGCTGGTGCTGTGTCAAACAACGGAATGCCTGGAAAAAAATGGCAAAGAACAATAGCACCTGGGAGCTGGAAAGAGGTGAAGGGGAGCTGCTGTCTAGGAAAGGAAGCCCAGTGAGTTCTTACCGAAAACAGAGCTCAAAACCTTAAGTAACTTTTATGGCACACTTTAAAGAACAGCAGCAATTTATTAATGAAAACCCAGGCAGGATCTGTCTCCCAGATCTGCAGCTCACCTGTGCAGCTCTGAAGTTTCTGAATGAAAGCTCGGGACACCGGAATGGGACGTGGGAATTTCAAGAAGAAGCAAGCTGGTAAATCCACGCTGTTGGCACTGGTGATTGATGAGAAAGATGGAGTTCTGGAATATTGAGTTAACAAAAGGTCTTATTAGATGCAGGGCATGGCTCTGGCTCCTGCTACGAGTGCCAGACTCGCAATTTATTCTTTTCTCAAACACAAGCAGATTGTTATACTGCCTTAAAAAGTAAAAGGCACTCCTTAGAAGTACACCAGGTGCTGAACACACACACCTCTCAGCTTCAAAAAACGCTACGTGCACTCATCTCCCCATCCTAACTTCAAAAGAAGGCTGAAGGTTGGATTTGCATCTGAACAAGACTACTGAGACAGGCCTGGGGCCAGGCCCTTTGCTCACCCTTTGCTGTCCACTGGATGAGAACCCATGATCAGCGGCGCAATGGGAAGTTTGTACATCGCCATGGTTCCCTCAACTGTCACCGACACGTTCATCCCCAAAGATCGAGGAACTGCGAGACGAGGCAAGAGACAAAGAACAAAGGAAGCTGATGAAAAAAACAAAGCAAGCTTTATGAATTATCCCAAGTGGAAATGCCTCACTTTCTCCACGTGGCAGAGCAGTCTGCAGCGGCTTTGACGAGTGACCTACCATTGCTCTCATGCAAAATAACAGGGGCTCCAGTGCCATCTTCAAATAAATCATAGGGCGAGACGTAATACTTGAGATTCATAAGGAGACCTGAAGGAGAGAGGCTTATGAACAAGCATCTGCATGATGTAACTGAACCCAATCACTGTTAACCCCTGCAAGCACATAACACAGCACTGTGACTCAGCACGTGCTGCACAGAGCTCCTAAAGCACCTTGAAAGAGCTGCCAAAGACCAAACACAGCCAACTGCCACAGTGCTGCGACGCATGGCTTGGTAAAGGAGAAACAGCACTCTGGATCACGTGGGACATACAGATATTTCACCACCTCGTCCTCCTCTGAGTTGCATTTTTCATCATTAACATGAATTGATGATAATAAAGGGAACCCTGGACAAAATCATCCTTTCCTTCCTTTTTTAAGGTTAATCAAAGATACCTCCGCTCCTCGGGGTGAGATAGCCAACACTGCCATGGAGAATCTTGTCCAGGGGGTTTGCGTTGGTGGCTTGCCTGCAAGAGAGGCCATCACCAGTTTGTAGTGAGCCAAAACCACACCTGAAGCCACAACTCATGTGCTGATGGAAGCCTGAAGATCTTAACTCAATACATACACTGCTCAGCTGCTTATCTCAAACTTCACACAGCTACAGGCAAAGCAGAAGCCACTTCTTATTGCTACAGTACAGATGCTTTATCTCCTGATTCCATAGCAGTAAAAGATGAGGAAATGCAGCTCCATTTTTGACTGTGAAACATCATTATCACTAATCCATCTAGCTACAACTATTTTTTTGGCCTTCTGGACTTTTTTCAGTTGAATTCTGTAGTTAAAAGGATACTGGTAAATTCCAGAAAGCTCTGAGCAATAGTTTCAGTCTCTCTTTACCACCCTCCTCTGCTAGCACAGCCTTTTTAAACTTCAGTGCTGTGCTTGTTAGCAGTAGTGTCACAATACATAGGCATTGGTAGTGGATACATGGATACACAGTGCCTAGCATGATTAACAACCAGTCCCCCTGATGCAGCAATACCACCACCAAACAAGCAGCAAGTTGTAGCAATGTGCTTACCAATACATCCCTGCCATTTTGGAGAGATCTAGCTCCAAGGACTGAAGAGCCAAGTACATTTTAGTTTTGAGTTTGCTGGGAATAAAATAAGGGAAAAGAAGAAACAGTCACAAAAATTAAAAGGAACTGTACAAAAAAATGGAACTGGCAGGAGCGCTGGCTGAGAAGCTGCAGCACTTTGCCCAGGTGAAGCATTCTGAAGTGTTAACTTTTCAGTTTGCATTCCCTCTGTGAGTTCAGTACTCCTCATGCACTGTGCACCATGCAAGACACAGGGATGAAGTCAGCACCATAAGGAACAGCAGGAGCAGTGAAAAGTTACACACAGAACTACAAGCTTGAAGGCTTGCTCACTGTTACACATGTGGATGTAAACAAATGCACTGCATGTTCCAGACTTACTTGTCTCCTGGCAACTTATACAGGTTCACAAGCCCCCTCAGATGCTTAGAAAATTCATCAAAATTTTTCTCTCTGAAAAGAAAAGGGAGAAAAGTAACATTTATTCAGATGTGTTGCAGGTAAGGCTGTGTTTGTACAAGTTACATTAGCACAAACTGCAGGTCACTTCAGAAGAGATTTTTGCCACGTGAAAACTAAGCGTGGCATCCTTTAAATGATCCAGCTTTAATGACTGATGAATGCTGTGCTGTGACTGCAAGATATCATGCACAGCAGCCAGGATGAGAAACATCTGAACCAAAGCCAGGAGTCCTCCTGGAGAAGGGGAGAGACTTTGTGGGGAAAGAACAGTTAGGAAATGTTTTGTGTTTCCAAGCACGAAACAGCATCAGATCAAAATCAGAACATGCAACAGCTCTTGTTGCTCACCTCAGATGTTGCACCAATTCTGGACAGCTCTGAAAAGGAAAGAACACACAGCAATATCAACGTCAAATGCATCAGTTTAAGTCTTTGTGCAGCACAGTAGCTGTAAAATATCAGGACAGGGAAATCTGTGAGCACCAGCTTGTGATGAGAAGCAACCAAACGTTCACAACTACACTGCTGTGTTTCTAGTTCTGCAGGATGACAGCAATGCTATTTCTTCTTAAACCACTAATTTGGAATAAACTTTTGAGGGCTGTGATGCCTAAGGCTGAAAGCCCACGATTTTATAACAGAGACTTTACAAGCAGTCCGATTTCAGAAGAGCAGCTACATCAATGAAAACTGCAAACTCAAACTCCCTACGGAGGAGGGAAGTAAAGCCATTTTCTTACAGACATTTTCTTAAACACAACATTCACACCTCAGTACTTTCCATTTGTAGACCTAAGCTTTGTAAGATTAATTTCCCTATTCTTCCCCCAGAAATGACACTTTCAGAATCACGCCTGGAACTTCCTCAAGGGATTTTTTCAGTTGTAAAGCTATTCAAAGAAAAAGAGAAGACCATCAGTAGAACTGTCCTTGCACAAATAAACATTAAACCGCAGGAACAGATCGCTCCATGGGAGCTCTGATCTTCCAGCAGAACAAGCAGCAAAGGTACAACATCAGGTTTGGTGGAATGTTCAGTATAATCCATTTTCTCTGCTCAAGCTAAAGGGAAGCAAAAAGGAAGCAGTTCCAAAAACAGAGGCGTTTTTCTTGCCTCTCAGTAATACATACCACAGGGTTTTCTCCATGGTGAGCCACCTTGACATCACACAGCAGCCCTGTAGGATCTAACTGGACTTCCACATAGAACATGTCTGAAGTGATGTAACATTCAGTGCCATTTGCACTGAGGTGAGATCCGAGGCTTACATACAAAACAAAACAAAAATTGCCATGAGATGCACACGAGAAACAGCCAAACCAGCAGTGAGGTTATGATGTACAGATAGGAGAGGCCTCTGCTGTACAACAAAGGAGAAGCCTTACCCGTTTTGTCTGGCTATGGACTCCAAGCGATCTGTCATGGCAGGCAGAGAAGACACTGGACAAAGAAAGCAAAAATGAGCCTTACTGAGACTGAACAGCTCTCCAGCAGCGATGTATCAGCACCAAAAGCAATCTCCACTCCTTACTCATGCCCACTCCACACTCAGAAAACAAGCAGAATCATTTCGCATAGAGAAAAACAAACATTCTCAGAAGAAATGAGAGACAGCGGGTTTTCATCTACAAGTGGAATTCAGGCATGGGCAATAAGAATGAAAACAACACAGGCAAACCTCACTGGTAACGACACACAAGAGACAAGCAGGCTCTGTAACCGTGGGCACCACGAGCACAGCGAGCTGTGCCAGCAGCAACCTTGCAGGTTGCTCTAAGGCAGAGCATTTCACTGTGTATCACTGTGAAGCATTTCCTAAGCGCAGGCACAGGACGTACCAACCTTTTAATGCTTTTTGCAAGGTCTCCAAACAGCTCACCAGGTGTTGGTGCCCCCCAGAGTTCATCACAACTCGCTTTTCCTACGTCAGAAAGAAGAAGAAAAACGGCCTTTCAAAGTTTCACTCCACGAGAGAAAATTGCCGCAATTTTCCTTCAGCCGAGTGAGATTCATTCAGGTAATTAAAGGCGGATTAGATCCCCAAATTACATCCTCATTTTGATTCCTGTACCAGAATCATCTCCACATTGGCAGCAGGTAACAAAAGCAGGTCTGGAATTGATACTTTTTTTTAAAGCAACTTGCTCACGTGAAAGACCAGACCGTAACAACTTCATCAGTACAAGCTAGGAGTTGTATGAGAGCAGCCAGAGAAATAAAGAGAGGTTAACTTTTAACACCACAGTACGCACAGCAGACTTTGATGATGCTCTTCCCTGCCTCCCGCTCTTTTCTACCCTCACCACGGCCAGTATTTCAAAGCCACACCTGACTGAGCTAACACTGAGTTCTGAACATCACTGAAAAGGAAACTGCAGAGCCCTCCTGCTCAGAGCCCAGCGCTTCTCACCATGACTTGACGGACCAGCTTCATGGTTTCTGTCCAAGGCCTGTTCTGGTTGTACTTTGCATGAAGTCTTTCTAAGAGAGTGCTCATCTTATTCAGCTTCTCTGCCTCTGTCAGACAAACCGCAAGGAAAACACAGACAAAAGAGAATGTGAGCTGACAGCACAGCCCTACCAACCCGGGACCCACTCAGCCTTTACAAATGTTTGCCATGCCCCACAGATTCCCATCTACATGGCGTGGGGCTCTACAAACTCATTCTGGTATAGTTTAGAAAGTTCCACTGTTATGGAAGGTGATGAAAGGGGACATAGGGCAAAACTCTGGTGTTGGACGGATCAAATACAAAAGTCCCGTGGGGAAAGAGTTCATTTTTCTGGCAATGCATACACAAGGGAACTTGAATTTCAGTAGCATTACAATTCAATGCTTTTCCCCCCTTTTTGACAAGGATTTTTTCTATAACTGCATTTGACCAAACTGCAAACAGCAGACAGCACCACCAGCACAAACTGTCGCAGGTATTTCTGGCTCCAAGACAAACACGAGCCTGCAGCATCAGAACTGCCACAGCAAACGGCCCTGCAAGCCCACACCTGCAGAACCTGAAGGGTTTGCTTACTGACACACAGATATCACGGACTTAATGCCGACCTCATCAAATCCAAGCAAGAAACAACCAAAGGTTTATTAAACGCTTTTGGACACTTCTCTCAGCTCAAAACGAGGCCGTGGGAGGTCGCTTCGGGCCCAGCCGGCAGGACGGGGCGCTCGGCACAACCGACGGCGGCGGCGGTTTGGTGCGGTGAGCTCCGGATGTCCCGGCACGGCGACATCGCACAGCTCAGCGCTCCCTGCAGAGCCTCGCACACCGTGACGGGAGGAAACCCCCCTGCCGGGCCGGGCCCGCCCTGCGCCTCCACACAGCGGCCGCGCCCCGCTAGGCGGCACTCACCCTCAGCGCCTCCCGGCACCGCCTTCATGCCGCGGGGAGGGGAGGGGCGGCCGGCGGCCGAGCCGCAGCGCCGGGATCGCCTGGAGAAACGGAAAGGGAACGGGAAAGCCGCGGCCGGGCCGCTCCGCTCCGGCCTCAGGCGGCGGCGCCCGCCGCCATCTCTCTCCGGCCGCGGCTGCTCCGAGCGCGCGACGATCCCACTTCTCGCGAGAACTTCTGAGTCTCGCGAGAGGAAGGGAGTCGCGGTGGAGAGGCGGAGCGTTCCGTTCAGGCCCCGCCCCCCCGCTCCGAACCGCCTTCCGAATGCCGATTGGCGGGGAGGGGCGGAGCGCGCGTGCCTCGATAAAGAGCCGCCTGGACGGAAGAGGCGGGGCTTCGTCCACTCCCCGTGCCAGAGCAAAGTTCGCTCGCAGCTCTCGCGAGACGACAGTGCGCGCGCGCGCACTACCCTCCGCCTTTCCTCTTCTCACCGCTTGAAATCTCGCGGGGGAGGGCTCAGGTTGATTCTCGCGAGAAGCGGCCGTCATCTCGCGAGACTTGGCGGGTGCCCCCCTTGGCCGCGGAGCCGTTTCGCTTTGGGAAGTGAGCGGGGGGCGCTGGGGCCGGGCCGGGCCGGGGCGGCGGGGCCGAAGGGCCGCGCGGTGAGGCCCGGTGCTGAGGGTGGGGACAGGGCGGGCGGGGACAGGACAGGACGGGAGGGGAGGGATCGTGGGCCCAGGTCCCGCCTTCCCGGGGCTCCCCCCGCGGCGGCGCTGCCCTCCGGGCCTGGGCCCCTCGAATGAGGCGCTGAGGCCCGGTGCCCTTCCCCGCCCCTCCCGGTTCCGCTCCCCCCCCCCCTTCCCCGTTCTTCCCTTCCGCCCCGCGCTCTCCGCCCCGCTCCCCATGCGGCAGGGGGTGCCGGCGGCAGGGGGGCGGTGAATGGTGCGAACGGAGGGCGCTGAGGGAGTTTGAAGTTCGGGGGTTTCGGAGGAGCGCCCCCCCCCTCCCCCTGTCCGAGCACAGTGGAGGAGGAATGCCAAACCCGGAGAGACATGGGGGCAAGAAGGATGGGGGCGGCGGGGGGGCCTCGCAGCACGCGCCGGGCAGCTCCAACAGCAAGGAGAGGCACCGGGTGGCTTCCAGGCACAAGAGGCACAAATCGCGGCACTCCAAGGAGTCACCGTTGGCCGCCCAGGAGACGGCGGCACCTCTGGGAGCTGTGATCAAACCGCTGGTGGAGTACGATGACATCAGTTCGGATTCGGACACCTTCTCGGATGATGTGGCCCTCAAATTGGACAGGAGGGAGAACGAGGAGAGGAAAGCGGATAGGAGCGAAAGGACGCAGAAGCACCGGCACCACCAGCACAAACGCATCCGTGAGCTGATGAAGAGCAAACAGGCAGAGAAAGACAGGAAGTTGGAAAAGAGCCTGGAGGCCTCCAGCAGGTCCGGGTCTACCAAGGACAGGGTATCAGGGTCCTCCAAGAGACTGCTTGAAAGCGGGGAGCACCCGAAGGCGCTGTCCTCAAAGAGTAGCAACAAGGAGTCCCGCTCAGCCAAAGCGCACAAGGAGAAGTCCAGGAAGGATCGGGAGCTCAAGTCCAGCCACAAAGAGCGCAGTAAAAGCCATCGCAAAAGGGAAGCTCCCAAAAGTTATAAAACCGTCGACAGTCCGAAACGGAAATCCAGGAGTCCCCACAGAAAATGGTTGGACAGCCCGAAATTGGATGACAGCCCTTCTGGAGCCTCCTACATCCAGGAGTACGACCTCAGCCCGCCCCGCTCGCACACGTCCAGTAACTACGATCCCTACAGGAAGAGCCCCGGCGGCTCGTCGCGCCGGCAGTCCATCAGCCCGCCCTACAAGGAACCTGTGGCCTACCAGTCCAACACACGGTCTCCCAGTCCCTACAGCCGGAGGCAGAGGTCCATAAGCCCCTATAACAGGAGGCGCTCCTCGAGCTACGAGAGGGGGAGCGGATCGTACAGCGGGCGCTCGCCGAGCCCCTACGGCCGAAGGCGCTCCAGCAGCCCCTTTGCTGCCAAGCGCTCCATGAGCCGAAGCCCCATAGCCAGGTGTGTGCTCTCCACGGTGACTTCTTCCTCCTGGGGAATGGGGGAGGGAGCGGGGGGAGAGGATGCCTTGGGGTGGCTGGGTGTTAACCCCCCTCTGTGTCCCGACTTGGCCTGCTCTGGAGCAGCGCCGCGATTTGGCGGCACGGCGCTCGGTGTGCGATTGCTGTGGGGCAGGTTCCTTGCTGTTTCCTGCAGAGTGGTGTTCACACTTGAGGAAACACCTCCTGGCTGGCACTGAGCAGCATCCATGTTGGCTCACAGCAGTGGCCGGGGAAGGAGCGAGCCCCGGGGATTGAGTTACGCTCACCTCTGGAGGTGGCCCCCTGGCAGGGGGGAGCTGAGCTGTGTGCAGCACGGAGCCCGGATGCTCCTCGCTGCTGTGCAGCTCAGTGGGAGGAATGTGTTCACCTCTGCTGGAACCCCTTATCTGTTTGCTGCGTGTGGAAATCTGATCACGCTCTTCAGGAGGGTTGTCTGTGTTTGGTGTGTTTTGCTCTTTCTGAACTGACTTTTTTTTTCCTCTTCTTGAATTAGATGACCACGCATAAGCTCCATCTTTTCAGCCTAGACTTTCTTTTCTCAGTACTAGAGTTACCACTTTCCCTTCTGAAATTGGGGCATTCTGGAAAGGCAGGTAGAAATCATCTGCATTTTGTCTTTCTTTAGACTTTAGAGGGAAACTCTTATTTGAAGGCAGTGTTAACTCTCTTTTATTTCAGGTGTTCATTAATCTTCCTGTTCTGTACACAAATACGTGGTCTAATGTTGTTTTTTTCTTTCTAGCTTCAGATTCTGTTAAGTGAGTTTCCTGTTGTCACCGTGGCTGCTGTGGAGCTTTGGTTGTGGCTCCATGGCAATTAAGATGTGACCTGGAATGTAATAACTATAGAACTGCTGTGCACTGTGCTGCATCCTCTGCTCCAAATATGAGCTGTGCCTGATCAGGCTGCTCCAGGATGTGCTTGTGAGCAGTGGGTTTCAACTGCTTGGGGTTTCTTGAGTTGAGCCTTTACTCTTAAAGCTCTTTGTGAGGAATTTTGTTGTCCATGGAATTATAGCCTTTGTCCTTGCTGTGAGAGATGTACTGGTTCTAGTGGCCTGGAAGCTGTTAAGTAAAATCTACCTCTTCTCCTATGATTATTTTTTTTGAAGCAGAGGTGATCCTGGCCCTCTCTTAAATCCCAGAGGTAATGAGGGATGGTCCTCGACGTCTCTTTTCCCTCCCCTCAGTCCTTTCTGCTGTGGTGGCACAGCTCTCGGAGGCTCTTTGCTAATGCTTTTGGAGGGGTAAAACCAGCAGGTATCCTTCATGGTGTGGCTGTGTTAAATGTCCCCCCTCAGCCCCGTGCAGGAGGAAACCACCTGGAAGCTGAAGTGTATGAGAGGTTCTGCCCCCTCATATTGTTCTGTAGCATTTCCCAACCCAGAGCTTGCTCCTTCTGTAAATGGCTGGTTGCATCTGTGTTGAGAAATCAAGCTGTTATCTTTTCCTGATCTTAATTATGGGAACAACTTTGAGGCGCTCTGTGCTGCTCCTCTGTAGCGTGGTACAAAAAACTTTTCCAGGGTATCTTTGATTCTCTGATGAAATGCTTGAACCCCCAAGCACCACAGATTCCAAAGGTTGCTTACTGTTTACGCTTGGTTTGTTTTGAGTTCTTTGGGTCTCTGGCTTCAGTTTGTGGCCTCCTGCTCTTCTCCCTTTCCTGAGCTGGTGCCTCTCTGCGTGATGCATCCTTGTGCAGCAGAATAAAAACTGATGTGTCACACCTTCAGAAAACACTCCTCTGAAGTGAATCCCTGGTAAAGGACAGAGGGAATTTCAGGTGTTTTCCATATGTTAGGCAAATTGTAAGTTGTAATTCACGCGTTGGTTTTGCTTCGTTGAGCTCACAGCCCGCGTGCTGAAGCAGTTGGTGGAAGTTTATGGTCAGACGTCTGTGCCAGAAGTCACAGATGCTCCCAGCTGCCTGCTGCCACCCCTCAGGGCTGCTCAGGAGCTCACCTGCAGGCAGAGATCAGCCGAGCTGCCTTTCCAGCACTTCTGAGGCTGGCTTTGGTTGGCTGCTGCAGAGGAGTGGACAGAGGCAGCCGAGCGGTGCTGCCTGCTGATCCTGCGGAGGGACAGGAGTGGTTTGGGAGGGGAAGCATCTCAAATTGGCACGTTTGTGCAGTGAACACCTGACTGTGGCTGAAGTCCTTCAAAGGAGGTAACACAGGCTTTTCTGGGCCGCTGCATGATTTCTGCTGGCTGAAAATACGAGTTGTTTTAGTTTGTCTTAGTGCATTCAGTGTTTTCTTTAATCTCCGTGTCCAATCTACAGTGTTAGGGAACTGAATCAAAGTGCTGTGCTGGTTGGAAAGAATACAGAATGTTTGCATTTCAAATGGCTATGCAAAACAACTTGCTTTCAATTGAGGAGAAAATAGGGATGATTTGGTCAGCAGGGAAAATAACAGATGTGGTTTGCCATTCCTCCTTGTTGCTGCAGCAAAGGATAGAAGAAAAAATTCCAAAGTGGTTCAGCTTGCTGAAGGTGGGCTGTGTGCACATGAGCTGCAGGCAGGGGTCTGTGGGGCAGCAGCCTCTGCGTGGCTCGGGGTTGTTGGGCGTGCAGGAATAACAGCCTTTGGTTGGGCTTCTTTCTTGAGCAGTTCACACTGTGGGCTGTGCACTCGGACTTCCTGGCTACTGCTGCCCTCTGCTCTTCTGCCTCGCAGCACTGCTGTCTCCAGGTGCTCCTGGGCGTTTGCACAGCAGGGTTTGGGAGCACGTGGATTTGGGGACTGCGGCCCAGTGCTTCAGCTCTGACAGCTGCTAACTGTGGTCTTTCTTGCGGTGTGCATCTGGGGTTTCCAGTGTGCCCCCCTTCCAAAGCCTGTTCTAACTTTTTGGTTATATCACATTTCTAAAGGATTTTTCATCACATTCATCACATTCATTCACAGTCATCGTGGTTGGTTTCTTGTGTCTGATTTCCAGCGCTGACGAGACAGCGAGGTGCTGTCTTTAATTCCAGAGCACCTTTATCCCGATGGAGATCTGCGTGTTTGGTGGAGGAGAAGCAGGGCGAGTGGTGGCTGCAAGTGGAGGCTGTTAGGGTGAGAGGGGGGCAGGCTGCAGGTGGAGCAGTGGGGCTGTGCACAGCGCTGCTGGCTTCACCCTTCCTCCTGGTGGCCCTGCAGTGGCTCTGCTCCTACCCAACAGTGTGACAGATAAGGTTAAAAAAATAAAAATAATAGTAGAGTGCTGATGCAGAAACTTCCTCTGTGTGCTGAAACAGAATGTGGCTCTGCAGGCAGGTAAATTGGTGTAACTGGTGGGGGAGGAGGCACGGGAAAGTGAGTGTTGGAGAGCCTTAAATAGCGAATCCGAAAGAACTGCAGTAGGGAATGCTAATCCCCAACCTGTCTGTGGTTGTAGTAAACTACATCCTTACAGGATCCATTAGGGATGTCTTCCTTAGCCTGCAAATGTCTCTGGGCGTAGTGGAAACGCATTTTCAGCTCCTGGCAACTTTGCTGGTGAGCTGCAGTCTGGGCAGCCAGCTGTGCCCGAGCTGTTAATTCATCAAGCAGAAACCTTGGAAAAAGCCACGATCCTGAGGCAGCAGCGCAGAGCAAGGGCTGCCCACAGGGGGCCGTTCTCTGAGCACAGCGACTTGAGACTTGGGCTGGTACTTCATGGTAGGGACAAAATGCCTGCTGTTAGGGCAGCGAGGGCTTATAACTCCTGCATTTTCAAAGCTGGATGTGCTCCCAGTAATTCATCGTGGAATAAAAGTCACCTCAGAGCTCTTCTCTCACTTTCTTGTCAGCTGACACGACTCCTCCGGTTCCTCCCTAAGCAGAGCAGGCAGCCCTGTCTCATGGTAACTGAGGGCATGCACTGGAACTACCAGTTTCCAGTTCTGTTGTGGTTTTAATGCTGTTCCTCCATCAGCCCCCACTGCACTGCATGTCCCCCAGCGCTGTGTTCCCTGCTTGCTGCTGAAAACCTGCTCACAGCACAGCAGAGTTCTTTCTTTGTGCAGATATGTGGAGCCCTTCTGTTGGAGGTGAAGACTGAGACCCTCTGAACACACCTCAAACAGAACTAAAAGTCTTTTTTTAGTGCTCTTTTTTCCTTCCTGAATCACAACATGCAAATGTGAGTTCTGATGATGGTAAGTAAAAGAAGCAGGGGAAGGATGAGCTTGAAGTGAGACGTTTCCTGAGGCAGCGTTCCCGTGGGGGCAACCATATTTTATCTGTTGTTTCCTCTAAAGCTGTACATAATGACTATGAAGGATTTGTAAACTGCCAGCTCGTAATCTCGACTGAAGTCTTCTGTTTGGTGCAGCTGTGATCTCATCTCTACCTGGAGACTTGTCTTCCCTGGTTTGCCTTAGCAGCGGGGCTGTAGGGGGCTGGGTGCTGACCTGGAGCTCACGCTGCTCTGCTCAGCAATGTGGTTCTGCTGTCTTTATTCCCTCTGGTAGGTGTGACGGCCTGGCTGAACGGAGCTGAGGTGTTTCATAGAGAGCTGCTGAGGCTGGGGAGCAGCTCAGAGTTGGTGAGATGTTCTGTTTCATTTCTCTTCTTCTGCTCGCAGGAAGTCTGTGAAGTCCCGAAGCAGAAGCCCGGGATATTCGAGACACTCATCATCTCACAGCAAAAAGCAGAGGTCTGGGTCCCGCAGTCGCCATTCCAGTATATCACCCACAAGGCTGCCCCTGAACTCCAGCCTGGGGGCAGAGCTCAGCAGGAAGAAAAAGGAGCGAGCGGCGGCGGCGGCAGCGGCTGCGAAGGTGGATGGGAAGGAGGTGAAGGGCTCCCCTGTTTTCCTGTCGAAAAAGGAGAACAGCTTAGCTGAACTGAAGGAGTCTGGAGCAGAATCTAAAAAGGTCGTCAAAAGCGTTCGATCTGAAAAGTCGTCGTCGGATACAGAATTAGTTAATGTGCTGTGTTCAAATGCAGAGACTAAAGCACCTGCAGAGACAACAAAAGCCAAGGCAGAGGAGAACTCGGAAAGGAAACATCCCGTTCCAGTGAGAGATTCGAAACAGCCGGGAACAAAAGACTCGAAGCCTGCAGCAGCGACAGAGGACCTTCGATCTCCGAAGGAGACAGAGCCAGCAGAGAAGGAGATTCCACCCCCGCTGCCCTCCATCAAATCACCTCCTCCGCCTCTGCCGACCACCACGCCGCCGCCCCCGACTCCTCCGCTGCCGCCTCTGCCTCCATCGCCTGCTGTTCCACCTTTGCCTCCATCCCAGCAGACTCCCGTTCAGGCTCCTCCTTCGGTCCCAACGTCTTTGTCATCATCTTCCCACCCAAGGACGTCTACTTTATCCTCTCAGGTGAACTCCCAGTCCTCTGTGCAAGTCGCTACAAAAACACAAGCGTCTGTGACGGCTGCTATCCCACACCTGAAAACTTCAACGTTGCCTCCGCTTCCGCTCCCCCCTATTTTAGTTGGGGAAGATGACTTGGATAGGTAAGGTCACACAGAGGGTCCTGTCTGTGTTTCCAGGCACGGAGTCGCAAGCAGGCAGGTTCTGGTGGTTGGTTTGGAGGTTGCTGGTTTGTCTTGCACAGTGCTTTGAAGACCGTCCCATTGCATGGCCGCTCCTGTGTGTGCCTTGTCGGCTCTTTGTGGAGACTTCTGTCATCCTGTGTGGGCAGTTACTGCTTTCTCACTGAGGAAGGGAGGGTTGGCTGCTCTTAGTGCTAGCTGGTAGAAATTTCACATTGCTTTGGTTTTATTTACCATAGTAATGAAGGATCCTGAATGAAGGACCCCTTGGTGTTGCAGCCATTTGCACAAAATGCTTTTTTATTTAATTTGCAACAAACCTGTACTTAAAAGGAACAGAAAAGACCTTAACAATTCCAACACAGGAATGCAGTGTAGAGCTATTTCTGGTCCTAATTCATGGAGTGTGCAGGCCGTGCCCGCATGTTAAAGAATAAAAGGCATTAGTTCAGCTTAAGTTTTGATTACTTAAGGAATGAGTATTTTATTAACAATTAAGAAGCAGGTATTTTTTTGTTTGAAAATGGAGTAAAACTGCACCAGCTTCAGCTTTTTTGTCTATCAATATGTGTCCAAGAGCTGATCTCAGGAGGTGAGCAGACATGGCTGTGATGTTTGCAGCTCTAACTGATGCCCATCCCTCCCTGCCATGCAATGTGCCCTCCGTCTCTGTTGCATCCTGCATGCGTAGTGGCATTGCAGTGTAAGCTTGAAGTGGAAGGAAACCCTTTCTCCTATCACTTCTAATCAGAGCATGCAGACTTGATCCTGTCCTGCAATTGTATATCTTGCTGCTCTGGATTTTGGCTGGCTGTAGCTTCTAATACGAACTTGTCTGGAGAAACTTGCTCTGCTTTTTGAATTGATGATGCACCACTGGCTGTTAAACGCAGGGAGTGGACGCAGTGAGCTTTTCCCCCTGGCAGGATGGGAATTCCCACATTGCCTGCTGAGTGGTAGCTGTGTGGCAGTGAAAGAACTCACTCGTAATCACTGACTTCGTACTTATGAACAGATCTTACAAATAGACTGTTTTACATGCTCAGCCTGGGCAAACACCATATCCATGCAAAGTGTAAGATTTGGGAACGGGCTCTGAAGCACAAGCAAACCTTCTTCACTTAGGGACTCTTCAACCCTTTCCTGATGCCTGCCAGGCTCCCAGGAACGATCTGCCTGTGCGGATCAGCTGAGCTGTGCCATGGGCTGCTCCCACTTGCAGGAAGGCAGCAGGAGGAAGCAGAACCAGCTGGTGTCAGTGTCACACGTGCTTGTTTAATGTTGCACCAAAAAATCCATTTGCTTGCATAAGTTTTTTAGGAACACCTGGCTGCCTTCACAGTGCTCTGTGAAGTTGAAAATACAGCCTGATTGTGTTCTTAGTGTTCTGGAGCATGGAGGACAGGGGGCAG
>NW_024885064.1:22572-37682 GCF_019232065.1 Centrocercus urophasianus
TCTGTGTGTCTGTGTGTCTGTGTGTCTGTGTGTCTGTGTGTCTGTGTCAGGCTGCTGGCGTTCAGGTTTATCATCCTAAAGCCTGGGCAGCTCTGAAGTGTCTGTTTGGCTTCTTCACTGTGAAGAAATCCTGGTGAGAAGCCCAAATGTTCTGGCAGTAATTAAAGCTATAGCGACCAGCTAATAGAAGATAATGAAGTGGCTGTAAAGTGCTGAAAGGGAGCAGTGTGTCCACGAGGTGTGCTGGGTGTTGGTCACAGGGGAGAAGGGAACCCAGGCAGTGTGGGTGTCAGAGCCACAGCCCCTCCAGCACATCTGTGCCCTTCCCAGGGAAGTCCTCTGAATGAATTCATATTTGATGTGCATTGGGAAAAGACTGCAGCTTTTGTTTTTGTTGTTGGGGTCAAAGGGCTCGAGTGTAGCACATGTTATAAGATATTTATGTGGTATCAGAAGCAAACGCTGTCCCAAGTAAAAGGGGATCAAACATGAAGCCAGGTAGCTGCTTGTTAGTTACTGTGAGCCTGCGGTCTGTTAAGAGCTGGGCATCACCTTGGTGTTTTAAATACGTGTATGAAATCAGTGAGGAGAGCTCTGAACACAGTTTGACTTCCCAGGGCTCCTCTGAAGGGATTTCTCAGGTTTGCTGCAGCTCCCTGCAGTGCCATTCTGCACACCGAGCTCCCAGGCAGTGGGGGCAGAGGTCAGGGCACGCAGCTCTCCTGCTGCTTCCAGTGCTCTGCCCAGAGCAGCATTCACAGTGAGGGTTT
The DNA here is from genome assembly GCF_019232065.1 of Centrocercus urophasianus. Classification (NCBI taxonomy): domain Eukaryota; kingdom Metazoa; phylum Chordata; class Aves; order Galliformes; family Phasianidae; genus Centrocercus; species Centrocercus urophasianus. The sequence continues at coordinate 23,343 of NW_024885064.1, forward strand.
TCCTCCAGAGGGCTGAGTGAGTGTGCCTTGTTGGGCTCCACAGCTGAGCGCTGAGTTCTGCAGCAGCAGGGTAAGATGACCTGCTGTTCTTTCTCAAATATCAGAGCTCAGTGCCCAAGCTGTATCTTGCTTTGTCTTGCTTGCATCTTAACTGTATTTCACAAGAGATTTTTGGGTAAATTTGGCAGTGCCTGCTAGGAGAATCAGAAGAACGACCTGCTTCCAGATCTTATTTATGTGGAGATCTCAGGGCTGATGAGCATTAGATGCTGCTGCTGACACACAGCAAACCTCCTGCTGGCTGTCCAGAAAACAAGCCCTGCAATTGTTTGTATTGCTTCGTTTTTCTGTGCTGGGATTTACATATAGGAGAATTCCTGGCTGCTCAGACCTAGGAATTCTTCCTGCTGCAAACAAACATGAGAGAGAAATTAGGCTTTGCTGTTGAGCCTCGTGCCAGTCTAAACCAACCTTCTCTGCCATCCATAATTTAATTAAAAAAAAGGTCTGCTCTCTCAATGATATGCACAAGTTAGAGCTCTGTTTCAGTCCTTGCTAAGAAGTGACTTTCAGAGAGGTTCAGTTGTGGTTGTGCAGCTTGAGCAAGTGCTGTTTGCAGAGGGCAGCGCGTTCTGTTTGAAGATGGTGCATCCAAATGCAACGCTTTCCTGGTCGATGATTGTAAAATGTAGGGCTGCTCTCTCATTTTACACTTTGCTATGCTAATTTTCCTAAGTTTATGCTCTCAGATAGAGAGCTTTTGTCCTACCGTAGGATTTTTGTTTGCTTGTTACCACTGAAGTCTGATTTCTGTATTGTATCGACTTTTCGGAGTTTAGTCCAAAAGAGATTCTTCCTCCAAAACCTGTGAAGAAAGATAGAGAGCAGAGACCACGGCATTTACTCACGGACCTCCCGCTCCCTCCAGAGCTCCCTGGAGGGGATCCATCTCCTCCTGACTCCCCGGAACCAAAGGCAGCCACACCACCTCAGCAACCCTTCAAAAAGAGACCAAAGTAAGGCTGACTTTCTTTCTTCAGCTTTTCCGGGTTGTTGGGTTTTGTTTCTTCACACGGCTGTCAGTGAGGGCTCTAAAGCTTCAAGGTAGAGCTGTGGTCCAGGCTGTGACTCCAGAAGAGCTGACTGCTGTCCTGTGCAGCCCATGCTCCACGTGGAGTTGGTGCTCTCGAAAGCGCAGTCGCTTCTGAAATTGAATCTGGCAGCTGCTTTGCCAGCTTTCCCCACTGTTTGTTGGATGGAAAGAGCACTTAATGTGTGCTTATAAGTCTTCAGCCAGGCTTAGTTCCCTTTTATTGCAGTTCTTCTGTCCTCAGTCCAGGGGATGCTGTCTCCATTGGGGGAAATGCAGTGTGGAAAAATGCAGTTCATATTCCTGTTTTTGTACGTGTTCTTATTTCCTGTGGGTGGTTTTGTATTGGCCCACTCGCAGCTGGAGGCTACTTGCCATCTATTTTAGAATGCACAGCACACCTGTCAGGTAAGAAGGGGTGCTGTCTGTCATTCACCAAATGGAGGTGGCAGTTCAGGCTGTGTATTGAGGCTGTGGCAGCCTGTTGTCCTTCCCCCAGTGCTGGAGACAGCTGGAGCGTGCCATGTTCTGATACTCAGCCACATCTACCCTGGAAGCTGTCCCAATCTTCTGACCTAACTGTAGCTTTACACCAGAGAAACTTCCTGCTGAGCATCCCTGCATAAAGCTCTTGATGCTTCTAGGAGGAGGTTAATCACAATAGAAGAATAGAGAATATTCTTACTCAGAATAATAGACCTAAGGTGCATAATGAGGTCTCTGTAGAAATGTGTGCAGTTACCTGCATGGGTGCGAGGGCGAATTCTGCATTTGTTTTTGGGGATACTTCCCAGAACCATCAGATGGAGGGTTATGAGGGGCTGTGGGAGAGGTGGAGCACGTGGCTGTGCAGCAGCCTTCAGGTGGGTGTCTAACAGTCCCCTCTGGCTTCTTTCAGAATCTGTTGTCCTCGGTATGGGGAAAGGAGGCAGACAGAAAGCGACTGGGGGAAGCGCTGTGTGGACAAGTTTGATATCATTGGGATTATTGGAGAAGGGACGTATGGGCAGGTGTACAAAGCCAAGGACAAGGACACAGGTAAAGGTGCCACGTGGCTTCAGGTTGGCCCCACTTCTCCAAGGCCTCCTTACCGTGGGTGTGCATAAACACTCCGTGTTGGTGATGGTGCCAGGGAATGGTGAATGGCTGTAGAGCTTGAACGGTTATTTACAAAGTGTGTTTTGAAAAGGGGTGAAAGAATAGAGGCTCTGACATGCTGCTAACTGAGCATCCAGCTGCCCTCTGTGTTTGTGAAGCTGTGTACCCAACCTGCACGGCTTGGCTGCAGCCACAGGTGCCAACTGAGGCCCTGCTGTTTCAATGTGTTCTTGTTGGGTTCTATTGTAGCAGAGCCTGTAAAAAGGGCCGGAGCTGTGTGGGGTAATTTCAGTTCACCCGTCTGATTTTCCACTGAAGCAAACTAGGAGGAGCTCCGGTGTCACCTGCCTCGAGTTGCTGGCGTGGTGACTGCAGTCCCAGCGCTGTTAACACAAAGTAGCTGAGTGGCAGCTGAAGCAGCTCTTTTGTTTCTCAGTGGATGTTGACTGTGTCCATAGTTACTTCCTGCTGGGAGCCCTCAGAGCTGCTGGCAGTGATGCATGCAGAGGCTCTGAGGCTGGTTTGTCCTGCAGGTGAACTGGTAGCTCTCAAGAAGGTGCGGCTGGACAATGAGAAGGAGGGCTTCCCCATCACGGCCATCCGCGAGATCAAAATCCTTCGGCAGCTGATCCATCGTAGCGTTGTGAACATGAAGGAAATCGTCACGGACAAACAAGATGCACTGGATTTCAAAAAGGACAAAGGTATTTGCTGCAGGGTGTGGTTTCAATTAGGCAAAAAGGTGATGCAACTTCATTTGGTTGCGAATGTAAAACTAGAAATCTTTCTGTGCGTGTAGATTTGTTGTTGTGTTCCTCCTTGATGTGTGGCTCCAGCACGTTTGGCCTCTGGATTTCACCTCCCAGCAAAGGTTAGGCTTGGTTAGGGCTGAGGTTAGGCTTTGTTAGGGCTGAGGTTAGTGTGAGTTTTCACCGTGCAGGGGTGGAAGCAGGTTTAAAGGGGCGCATTGCATTTCTTCCTGTAGAGTCAGAATAGCAGTTGCATTGATATATATATACATTGATATACATCTATACATTGATATACATATATATATATATATATAGGATGCATTGTAACCCCTGTGTATGTGCGTAAAAAAATAAATACATGAACAGAGCACGTTGAACAGCACACACAAAAATGTTTCAACAAACTGCATGTCCTTTCATTCCTCTTTCCCTTGATCTCTCCTTTCTCATCTTAATTATTTCTTTCTGTATTATTCCAGGTGCCTTTTACCTTGTATTTGAGTACATGGACCACGACCTAATGGGGCTGCTAGAATCTGGCTTGGTACATTTCTCAGAGGACCACATCAAGTCTTTCATGAAACAGTTAATGGAAGGTCTGGATTACTGTCACAAAAAGAATTTCCTTCATCGGGACATTAAGTGCTCCAACATCTTACTGAACAACAGGTAACCTGGCAGGGATGGAGTCCCCTCCTGCCTCTTTCCCCTGCGCTGCCTCGTGTTCAGCTGAAAGAACCCAGTTGTTGTCTTCACCTGGAGTTATGCTCAGTAACAAGAGCTGCCCGTACACCACAGAACACAGCCCTGTGTGCTTCCAGCAGTGGTGTGGCAGATCATTAAGTGCTTGGTTTCCTGGGTGCTGTCGTTGGCTGGGAGCGCGGCTCTTGCTGGTGGTAGCAGTCTGTCCACAGGAGGCTGACAGCTTTTGTGTCAGCTGAAATCAAACGGGTCTCTCTGTGTCCTCTGTCTCCATGGCATTCTGGCAAAAATTCTGGTCACTGGAAACCATTGGGGGTTAGGGTTGAGAGCAGCACATCTCCACGAGTTCTCTCTTGTTTAGATAGCAGTGCTTGGCAGTAACAATGGTTCATCAGAGTGCTTTACAATTATTAATTTCTGTTAATTATCAGGATGCTATCTCGATAACCCTAAGCAAAGCTTGTGAGAATAATACTGCATGTAATTGCACCCAGGTGTCTGGTTGTCCTTCTGAAAACATTTCTCTGGGACATTGGTCTGTTGGGAGGACTGTGATAGAGATGAGGCTGAAGCATCACACTTCATTTCTTTGAAGCACTGCATGGGATCTGATGTAGCCAAAAGTCACTGCTGCTCATTTAGGCCTTTCTGTTGCACTGGGGGATTTCCTTACCTTTTACTGCCTGCAGAATGCGAGCCAGCTGCAGTTCAAACCAGATTGTTTTTGTCTTTCAGTGGGCAAATCAAACTTGCAGATTTTGGACTTGCCCGACTCTACAGCTCGGAGGAGAGGTGAGGCATGGGGAGCAGAGGGGTTAACGATGGCTTTTTGTGGGGGTTTCGTGCCTCTTGATGCCAATTTACACTTGGATGTTCCCTTGCAGCCGTCCGTACACAAATAAAGTCATTACTTTGTGGTATCGACCTCCAGAATTGCTGCTAGGCGAGGAGCGTTACACGCCAGCCATAGATGTGTGGAGCTGTGGGTGAGTGCCTGGCTTCCATCTTCTGTCACGGCAGGGCTGGGAACCTCGTGCACACAGTGGTTGTAAGGGGAGGTAGCTTTGGACTTGTGCTGATCTCTGTTCCAGCTAGACACTTTCAGAGTGTTCCCATGCTATAAGCCAGCAGTGACTGGCACCTAGCTGAAGCTACTAGTGAAAGGTCCTGGAATAAGGGTATTTTTTGTGTTGTCATAGAGGTCAATACAAAAGGGAAGATAAAAGTGTCTGTTCTGCCTCTTTAAAAACAGCCAGCTGACCTTTGCTGCTCGTGTGCCACTGAGATCAGGAGGGGTGACAAACCTCTCCTGGGGTTTGGTACACAAACAACAAAGAAGTGAAAGTCAGGCCCTCCCAATTACTGTGGGAAATTTTGGCTGTGAAGTCCAGCTGCTATTTGGTGTCCTGTGCCAAATGAGTGGGGTTAGGCCAGCTCCAGCAGACAGGTGTCTGTGTCAGACTGCAGCTATCTTTGGCACCGCTTGTCCTTCCTGCCAGGAGGCCTGAGGGTGGATCTTAAGGACTGGCTGAGTCAGAGCTGTCCCCTGTCTCGTTCTCTTTCCCTTACAGCTGCACAAATGTGCGTGTGCAAGGCTGTGTGCTGGGTTTGGCAGTGACCAGCAGTGCACTGCTGACAGCTGAGGATATTTGGGCCAGCAAATATCCCCCAAATTTTGACAGTAAAGTTGGAAAGATAAGTGGGAAGAAAAGGAGACACCTGCCTGTTTTTTTTTATCGTGATGCTAACGCATCCTGCTTCCCCTGCAAAGAGTTAAAGTGTGAAGCCTGTGACACATTAACCAGACTGGTGTTATTTCCCAGCTGCGTGGAACTGGTGCCTGTACACATAGGTTAGTTTGTCAGTTCTCAACTACAAGCCCTGATGCAAATAACTCTCCTTGGGCAGATCCGCTTCCGAACAGAAATGCTGCAGTGTTCAAACGATCATCCCAAGGGTTTTCTGTCGTGACCTCTTGCTTTTCCTCTTTCCAGCTGTATCCTCGGGGAACTGTTTACAAAGAAGCCTATTTTTCAAGCCAATCTGGAACTGGCTCAGCTTGAATTAATCAGGTAAAGCATTGCACATGCATGCCTATGAGAAAGAGGTACTGCAGTAACTGCTTGTGCACGTAGTTGCTGTATTATAAAAGCCCTCTTTCTCTAATCTGCCTGCAAAATAGGACCAGTAAATATTGTAAATATTGCACGTGTAAACAGCTGGGCATCTTAGGTGTCTGCACCACCCACGTGTGTGGCTGCTAAGCGTGCACCTGCAGTAAGATCTGCAGCTAGCTGAACGCAGGAATCGTGACCCTAAATTATATCTCACACTGAAAATTCAGTTTGGTGGGTAGCTTATAAGCTTAAGTGAGCATTTTTCCTCTTCCTTTTTAACTTGGGGTTTATTTGATACGTCTTATAAGCATGCCCACACCTAGGCTGTTGTAGGTTGCTCAGAAAGGCAGCGTCTTCACTTCAGCCCATGGCCCTTCTCACTGTTTCACCTGCTGATCAAACTCTGCTTTTCTGCTTCTCAGCCGGCTCTGTGGGAGCCCCTGTCCAGCGGTGTGGCCCGATGTCATCAAGTTGCCCTACTTCAACACCATGAAACCCAAGAAGCAATACCGAAGGCGCCTGCGTGAGGAGTTCTCCTTGTGAGTTTCCATAGTGGAGAGGACGAGCAGCTGTGTGGGGTTGTGGCCTCCTGCTGCAGCGTGTGACAGATCCGTCCTTTGGCTCCGAGCTGCCTGGCAGAATGAAGCAATGCTTCCCATCCTTATCTTCTGCCCTAGGGCAGCCCTCGCTGTGAGGGGTTTGTTCCATTTGTGGAAGGCTGGGCCGTGCATTGACTGCCTGAGGTGCCTCTGCAGGGATTCCCTGCCTCTGCACACGTGGGAACGCTCCTTGCGAGGGTCTGGCCTTGGCAGTCTGCACCTGGAGAGCACACTTGGCAGCGTGGCGTTCTCACGGTGCTGAGGCTGTCTCACTTCAGAGATGTGCTCTCTGGGGGGAGCGTAATTGTGTGGCTGTCTTGTGGGATTCGTAGCAAAGTTGCTCTTTGTAAACGAGGAAAGATTAGATGAGAAATACTGCGTATCTGTGGCTTGTTCTGATGATGTCTGTGGGCTGTGCATCACTTAGATATCTGTGCAGCCCAAGTTTATTGCTCTTGAGCATCTCTGAAAGCCTGTTGCTGCTCTCTTCAGAACAGCCCCTTAGCTCAGCCGTGTTTTCCACTCCCCACACAGCATTCCTTCATCTGCTCTCGACCTGCTGGACCACATGCTGACGTTGGACCCTGGCAAGCGCTGCACAGCAGAGCAGGCCCTGCAGAGTGACTTCCTTAAGGACGTTGACCTCAGCAAAATGGCACCTCCAGAGTAAGTTCCTGCTGCCGTCATTCACTGTGGTGGGCACTGCTAATGAACTTCAGGAAGGAGCCACTGGCCTTGTCTTGCCTTCTTGGTTGGAATTAAGTTACGACTTTTAGATTTCTTTCATTTTGCCCTGGTTTTACAAAGCTCGGCTTCACGCTTGTAAGGTGCTCCAAGAGTGTTGGAAGATGTGGGAATAGCAGGCAGCAGATCCCTGTCCTCTGTGCCATGGAGGATGAGCAGCCTTGTTGACGACGTTGCTTGTTAATTGGCTAGAAGAGTGCAATGCTGCTCAAGAGCCACTACTGGCAGCTCTTTTCTCCCACCTCAGTCAGGCTATAAAACTCTACTCTAGCTTATTTGCATGCAAGGATAGCAGCTTTTGAGATTCCCATTTCCTTCAGGGTTATTAAAGGCAGCTGCTTTCCTCAAGCCACCATACTCTCAAAGATGAATGTACGTTTGCTTGGGGATGGGAGGAGGTGGATGGCAGCAAATCCAGTCATTCAGGGGTGAGACTCCAGTGCAGGTTGTGTGATTCACGTGCGGTTGGGCCGCCTTCCCTTCGCCCCTTCTGGGTTTTGTAGTATGGCTGCATTTAGAGGAGCAGCTGCACTCCTCATACAGCACTAAGGATTTTCACTTGTCTTCAAAGCTGTTTTTGGTGCTCTGTTTTGGTTTTTTTACCTGTGAAGTCTTGCTCTCTTTCAGCCTTCCCCACTGGCAGGATTGCCACGAGCTGTGGAGCAAGAAACGACGCCGGCAGCGGCAGAGTGGGATTGCAGTGGAGGAGCCACCGTTATCAAAAGTTTCTCGGAAAGAAACTACCTCTGTTACAAGCACAGATACTGTCAAAAACAACAGCAGTCCTGTGCACCCACAGCCTGCCCAGCTCAAAACAGAGGCTGGTGCTGGAGATGCAGTAGGTCAGTGCCTTGTCTGGCCTGCAAAAGGCTCCTCTTGATGTTACCTTCGTGCTGTCTCCAGTTTGTGGTGGGTGTGGGGGCTCACTTCTCTTTCAGGGCAGTCTGATGATCTGACTTGTACAGGAAGGGCAGAATCTTTCTGGTCTGACTTTTTTGCTGGCTGCAGAGCGCTCTGTCTGCTCTTCAGGAGTTGTTATTGGTTCACATGCCTGCTTTCTTAGAGAATAATTCAAGGAATCCCTGAGTCTCTGACCAGTGAGGTAATAGATAACAGGCTGGTGGGAACCATCTCTCCAATGTGCAGCTGAGCTGAAATTTGATCCTGTTGATCAAATATGTAAAGATGAGGAAAAAAGACTAGTGACTGATGGCAAAAATGGATGTTACTGCACTGTTCCTTACTGAAGAGATCAGTTGATCACAGGGACTTGCTTGTGCACTGCTGCCAAAACCACATTCAACATTCTGATGTCCCAAAAATAGTTGGAGGGGAGGTATTTTGATTCTTGGGAATGTGGAGATAGCCAGAGCTCCCCCAGACTGTGCTGATTGGTCTCTAGAAGCCTTGCACAATACCAGATAGGGCTGAAGATTCCTTTGTGTCAAATGTTCTACAGACGAGTAGCGGAGAAGACAGTTCTTGCTCCGGGGAATGTGCAGTCCATGTGTTCAGTGAAATATGGCAGATGGACAAAAGGCTGTGGCTGGATTAACAGGCAGTCAGAGGAGCAGCATTAGTTCTCTACCAGTAAGAGGGGGCTTAATTGGAAGATTCTAAAGCCAAACTTGTGCACCTTGCTTGCTAAGGAATCTGACTTGCAGGGTCAGTATAAAGGGTCATCCTTGTCAGCTGGTCCAGCATGATGCAGAGGGGAGGTGTCACCATGTAGAGATTGTGTTTTAGGCTGACCTGGCTGCGTGAAGATCAGGACAGAGCCTTCTGCTCCCAGGCCAGCTTTCAGAGAGGAGCTGCCTTCTGCATGACCTATTTTATTTTTCTTTTTTGCTGCACTGGTGGAAAACCCCCTTCTTCCATCCCAAACCGCCTCTATCCTGGGAACACGGTTTCTAGTGCAGGAAGGGGTGCTGCTTTGATTGCTGTGAGGTGAGCTGAGGGCTTTCAGTCTCATCCCTGAGCCTGCTGCCCTGTCTGGTGTGGCTGCTCAGCAGTGTGATCCTTGGGCTGCCCTCGGTTAGGGGAAGGTTTGGTTCAGCTGTGCTGGTCTGAACAAGCAGCTGTGTGTGGTTCTGTTGGGGGCAGTGACAAAGCTTCCCTCTGCTGCTCGCAGAGCAGTGCTGAACTGTAGCCTTGGGTGAGTGCAGTGTGTGAGCAGTACCACGGGGTGCTGCTGCAGCGCTGCTCAGATCTGATGGCAGGCTGGAGGGGGCAAGCTGATGCTGGGAAGCTGAGCAAACTGTCTTGGAATCCTTCTGCAGCCTGCATGCCTTCCCCAGGCCCGCGGAGAAGAGGGGTTTGCTGGTGTCATGATTACAAACCAGTCAGATGCAGCATTCTCTGACCTTTCCGTGATGTTCCTTGTGTTTCCAGCAGGCCTTGGAGAAATCACCCAGCAGCTGAATCAGAGTGAACTAGCTGTTTTACTGAACTTGCTGCAGAGCCAGACTGATCTGAGCGTCCCACAGATGGCCCAGCTGTTAAATGTACACTCTAACCCAGAGATGCAGCAGCAGCTGGAGGCTCTCAACCAGTCCATCAACGCTCTGACAGAAGCCACAACTCAGCAGCAGGAGTCTCAGGCAGCAGCAGCAGCAGAGGAAGCCATAGAAGAGCCACCCACGGAGGCCCAGCCACCGGAGGAGCAGGTGACTCCAGAAGCAGCCGGTGCTCAGGGAGACATGCAGAACGTGCTGGCCGTTCTGCTCAGTCAGCTGATGAAGAGCCAGGAGCCTGTCCTAACCCTGGAGGAAAGCAATGGGGAGAAGAGCAGCGAGCAGCGGGGGCTGAGAAAAACCCCTACAGTGCATCAGGAGGAAAGCACAGGTAAATAGCCGTGAGCGCTGCTCGTGCATCTCGAATGCCGTGCGCCTGGTTGGCGAAGTCACGCTGCCATATGAGTGCCTGTGGTTCAGCTGTGACCAGGAGGAGCTGAGACATCTGAGGGCTGTCGGGGGAGGTGAAGTGGGGCCTGGGGTGAGGATGGGAGGAGGAAAGTGCTGGGTGTTAGAACGTGGCACCCAGGTAGGCTTCTTGCACGGTGCAGTTATGCAGGTTTCCCTCTCTTATTCGCCCCAAGTATTTTTTTTTCCACCTTCCTGCTCAACCAAGGCCAAAAAAAAAAGAGAAAAGCAGTAAGGAACGTGAGAAGCAAAATACTGGAGAGCCCTGTGAGGGAGGGACGGGTGCACAGTGCCCAGTTCAGTGCGTAGGGCTGACGTGCTGGAGCTGTGCAGCTCTGCAAGCTGAGGCAGCAGGTTGTTGTCCAGCAAGGTAGAGGCGAGTGAAAGACCTGAGCGGCGAGCTGCTGGACTCCATTTCCAGAGGTGAGTGTAAATGTCTCCATGTCTTTTTTGTTTTTTTTCTTGTTGATTTTTTGAATTATTAGCAACATCCTGTGACGACCTCACCAAATTGTAGAAGCGCCTCCTGAGTTGTCTCAGACTCTCCAGGGAGCCTCTTTTGGCCCGATACACAACTCCTCTGCAATGTAGCTGAACGTGCTGTGTTCTCGTGCCTTCAACACACCCGCCCACCACAAGCCAGTTGTGATTGTGCTTTTTTTTTTTCCTTTTTTTTTTTCTTCTTTTTTTCGTTGTTTTTTTTTTTTTTTTTTTTGCCCTAGTACTGGAATATAATTAGGTTATTGTAGAGCAGATTCGATGAAATAACGTTGTTCTCTGTTTATTTTCGATGCTGCGCTGTCCCCAGATCAGCTTAGCTTTAAAATTACCTGAAGATTGTTTTCTGGATTTCAATACAATCTAGTTTTAAAGTGGACTGATGGATACGGGTGGAGGGGTGGTCCTGGAAGACTACTGGTTTTCACAATAAAGTTTGACCTTTTTAATAACCACTTTTGCACATGATTTGAGGATCTGATTCGAACGAGGTGTTGGTGGCCTCTCGCATCATCGCCAGTAATTGCCTTCCTGCCCCGTGGCCGATGCTGTTGGTGGTGGGTGAGACCAAAGCAGTGCAGTGGTGTTGCTCTGGGGCTCAGGGCCGCTGTTGTGAGCGTGGTTGGTGCGCAGGGTGGCAGCCCTGGCCGTGGCGCTGGGGCAGAGGAATCCCCCAGCTCTGCTCCCAGCTTTTTGCACCGTAACCGAAGTGCTTTGTGAGCCGGTGGGGACGCCCTGGTTCTGCTAGGAGGGATCCTTAGAAAGAGGAGTTCTTGGTGCTTCGGGGAGGGCCGAGCAGGGGGGCCGATCCTCGCGTGGCAGGGCAGGCGGTGCGAGAGCCGTGGGTTGAGGTTTTGGGACCGTACTGAACGAGGTGGTGAAAGCAGCGAAAACCCACGAGCGCAGAGGGGCGGCGTCGGGGCTGGGAGCTCGGCGGGGCTGCGGCCGGGGCTCGGCGCCGCTCCTCGCCCTGCAGGGCGCACGGCAGCCGCCGCCAGGCAGCGCGGCCCCGGGGTCCCCCTGCTTTCCAGGAACGCTGCTCCGCGCGGCTCTGCATCTGCCTGCCTCCCCGTTAGCCTTTGATCCGGGAGCAGGAATTCCCTCTGCGGATGCCCATGTGTTAGGACAGCTGTTGCTGAGCGCTTGGGAGCGTGGGGGACCCGGGTGAGTGCGGGGAGAACGTTAAGGAACGTGAGCGGTGATCTCGCACCGAATGGCAGCTTTCAGAATTCTCCGCCTCTTTTTCCGGCGCTTCCTGGAGAGCGGACGGTCTCGGCGGGGCTGTTTGCTTTTCGTTTTTACTTGGTAGAAATGTATTGATATCTGCTCGCGTGGTTGTTAAGATGTTGTTTAAAAGGAGTAACCCTTCCACAGCATGTCCTCCTCGCGCTCTCCCACCAGACAAGAGGCCCCCTGAGCCCCCCGGACCGCCGCCGCCGCCTCTCTCCGAAGCAGACCTCTCCAGCGCAGCCCCGGAGCTGAACCCGGCCGTCACAGCTGCTCTGCTGCAGCTCTTTTCCCAGCAAGAGGAGCCTCTGAGCCACGCCGAGCACCAAGCCGCGCGCTCCGCTGACTACAGCAGGTCCCACTCGTCCAGGACTTACAGCGCCGACGGCTCCGATGGGGGATTCGGGGCCGAGGAGCTGAACTCTGGCCAGACGCTGTTGGAACCCTCTGCCCAGACTCTGGGGAAAAGCAGGACCTTTTTGGGCTCCGTGAGCCACCTCGGGGAGACGAGCAATTACCAGGGCACGGGCTCTGTCCAGTTCCCAGGGGACCAGGACCTCCGCTTCACCAGAGTCCCCGTGGCGCTGCACTCGGTCGGGCAATCCTTCAGCAAAACCGAGGGGAGCAACAACACGCTGGTGCACCCGGAGGCCAAGATTCAGACCTACAGCGAGCTGGGTGTGGGGACGGCCGGTTCCAGTGGGGCAGGAACCGGGCACGGCTGGGGGGCCCCGGCCCAGGCTGCGCCCTACGGGAAGGCGTTCCGCGGGCCGGGCCGGGCGCCCTCGCGCGGGGGCCGGGGCCGGGGGGTTCCTTACTGATGCTCGTCCTCCGCCATCACCTCCCTCCCTCGCTTCTGACCGTAGCGCCGTGATGTTGGCCGGGTCTCGGCCGCGCTCAGCTGCTGCAAAGCTCTCTGTTGCATCCCTCGCTCGCCCGGCGCCTCTCTGCAGCGCTCCGGCCGGACCCCTGTGCTTGGTTAGCGACAATAAAACGGCGCTGAGCTTCGTGCCCTGAGCCGGCAGATGGTGGGGGAGCTGTGTAAAACGGGCTGAATGGAACAAACCGCCGCGGGGGAAGGAGGAAATGAAAGCGAGGAGGGCAGCGGTGCGTCGTGCAGGGAGGAGCGGGGCAGGGTTCAGGTAGGGCCGGGGGGCGGCCTGATCCCAAAGCAAAATGGTGTTGGTTTGCTGGTTGGTTTTTGGTTTTTTTTTTAATTTCCCTTTAAAAAAAAAAAAAAGAGAGAGAAAAGAAATAGAATAAAGAATAAAAACGAAGCTGTTGTTGCAGGGAGCCCCAGCTTGGGCTGCACAGCGGGGCCGTGGCGCTTGGGGCTGTGTGACCCCCCAGGGCTCCGCTCAGCAGCTGTGGGACGCCGGCGTTGCCAAGGGGTCTCTTTGGGTTTCTCTGCTGCCACGGAGTTGCAGTAGGAACTGGTTTTTGGCATTGGTTGGTTTGTTATTCACCCCCCTCCCCCCTCTTTGTTTTGGTTTTTCCGTTCAAAGAGCCGAAGAGAAACGCCTCCCTTTACACCCAGGTAATTCTTTGGGATTCTCAAATAGTGGAAGAATTGAAGTTTAAAAGGAAAAACAAAAAATAATTAAAGAGAGATGAAAAATGGAGCGATTGTGGTGGGGCTCTGCCTGAGGCCGGGGGCTCCTGGGGGTTTCAGGCCGTCCCAGCACCTCTGGGCTCCCCTGGTTGTGCTGTGCTGGAGGAAGCACTGACCGCCAATTTTCTCCTTTCGCAGAACGCCGCCCCTCGGTGTCCATTTCAATGAGACGTAAACAAAAGAGACGAATAAAACAAAGGTACATATTTATGAGCTTTATTTTGTCCTCCTCCCCGAGCAGGCCTTTCCTATGGAAAACATAGAGTTGTTCATTTAATTTGAGATGACAGTGTGCTGAAGTGCTGAACAGATGGGAGTCCGTGGGGCTGCAGGACCTGGGCGCTGCTGCCAGGCGCAGGTTTGGGAGATTTGGGTTCTTCTCATTGGTTTCCCTTTGCTTTCATGGCCGGTTGATGCCTGACGTGCAGGAGGAGGGGGTTCTGTGATGCAGAGTGCACTAAATAAAGCAGTCGCCTCTCCAGTTTTGTTTTTTTTTTTAATTTATATGTATTTTTGAATTCCCACCACGCTGCTGCTGGAGCCGTTGGTGGCGTTTTGCCTTTTCTCCCTGCGCCCGTCCCACGCAGCGCTGAACCCCCCGGGGTTGACGTCCCCAAGGGGCAGCTCTGCAGTAAAGCTGCACTGAGGACCTGAGCCTTAAAGCAGCAGCGCTGCAACCCCGGGGGGCTGAGGGCCAAATTGGGGGCTTTCAGCTTAAAATTGAGTGGGGGGGGGGGGGAGGCAGGGGGCTCCTGGCCCTGAGCGAGGGATGGAAAGCCTCCGCTTCTGTGCCAGCTGCCCCCTACTCACCACCCCCCTCCATCCTGCTGTGGGGCAGAGCACGGGGGGGTTTCTCCCCATAGACCCCCACCAGGAGCCCCTGTGAGGGCGCAGGAGCTCAGGCAGCAGGGCTGGGTGCAGAAGGACCCCGCTGTCACCCCAGAGCAAAGGGGGGGGAAAAAGGGGGGGCCGCCCCCATC
>NW_024885065.1:0-9371 GCF_019232065.1 Centrocercus urophasianus
GCCGTGGTGCTCCTTGCCGTGGTGCTCCTTGCCGTGGTGCTCCTTGCTGTGGGCTTTGCCCCGCTCGCGGTGGCCGTCCCTCTTGTGCCACCCCCTCTCCTTCTTTTCTGCCTTGAACCCCTTTTTCCAATGCCCAGGGAATGCCTCAGCCCCCTCGGATCCCCCCAGCTCCCGGCTCAGGCGCTCCTCCAGCTCCCTCAGCTCCTCTTTGAGCCCCTCCAGCCCCCCCCGCACCCTGCGCTCGCTGCAGGGCAGCTGCCAGCTCGTGCTGCACCGACTCCAACAGCCCTCGGTGCCGTGCCTCATGCCGGGCCCCCCCTTCATGCACTGCAGAACTGGGACCGTGAGGCTGCTCCTTGTGGGGCTGGGGGTCACTGGGAGCCCCCCCGGCCTGCAGGCGTTGCAGCTCAGCGCGTGCAGCCCGCAGTGCCTCGGCCTCACGCTGCAGCGCTGCACGGAGCTCGGCGTTCTCCTTGGCCAAACTCTGCTGCTTCTCCCCAGCTGCTGCTGCTGCATTTTCGCTTTGTTGCAGCAGCGCCTGCAGCTCCTCCTTGTGGGTCTGGGGGAGAGGTGGGGGGGTCAGGGAAGGGTGTGAGGGCAAAGGGTGGTGGCCCTGGGGGGCACAGTGCTGCGCACCCACCTGCAGCTCAGCCTGCATCAGGCGGATGTCCTGGTTCTCCTTGGCCAGGCGGTCCAGCAGCACGCTCATGGACTGCATGCTGCGCACGTCCCCACCGTCCAGGGGGGGCTTCTGTGGGGAGTCCTGGGGGCAGAAGGGGTGGGATGAGGCCCTGGGGGTGCTGAGGATGCGGCAGCCCCTTTGCAGCCCCTCTCCTTACGCTGCCGTTGTCGGGCACAGCTTCCTGCTCCACGTCTGTTGCATCGTGGCTCATCGCATCGGCAGGACCTGGGGAGGAACCACACGCTGACATCGAGCACGCAGCGCCCAGCCCTGCTCACAGCCCTCCCTGCTCACCGTCTGCCGTGTCGTAGAAACCACCTGGAGAGGAGAGAAAGAGACAGCAATGGTGACCTCCACCTGCACACCCCACCCTGACCCCGGCACCCCCGACTCACCAGTGACGATCAGCAGAGCCACAGCCACCAACGCCAGCGCTCCCAGCAGCAGTTTGTTGGCACTGAGCCCCTCCTCGTTGCCTTCATCTTGCAGCACACGGCGCTGGATGGGGGCAGGAGGGGGGGTCCCAGCACGGGGCTGATGGACCTGCCGTCGCCTCAGCCCCTCCACGTCGTCGTCACTGCTGGTGCAGCTCCCCTCCTCCAGCAGGGGCCCTGGGGAGGGATGAAGAGCTGTGAGGGGAGCCCACAGGCTGGATCTGCTGCTCGGTGCCCACAGGCTCGATCCGCTGACCCTCAGCACGCGCTCCGGGCTCAGCGTTGTGCTTTTCCTCCTCCCAGCTCCCCGCGGCGCTGAGCTCTGTAGGGCCGGATGGAGGGAGTTCTGTGCCGGCATCGGGATCCGAGCGTTCCTTTGCATCCTGGGAACACAAGGGTTGGGGTCTCGCATCCCCACGCCGCCCCCACCGTCCTCCCCCGGCTTACCCCGACCTCAGGATGCTGTTTTTCACCCAGGGAGGCGGCTCCATCCTCAGTGCCGTCAGCTGCGGAGGGGCAGAGGCCGGAGGTGAGCAGAAGAACCCAGCCCGGTACCGGGGACCTCAGCACTGCCCCCTCCCCACGTGCCTGTGCCGGCATCCGGGTCGCCTTCCTCCTCCCCTTCCTCTTCGTTCTCGTCATCTTGGGAGGCTGAATCCCGCTCCGGCCCCACCGTATCCACAGGCAGCCCCTGGGGATGACAGGCGGCCACTGGGACCCCCGACCCCCCCCTCGTTGCCCCCCACTCCGGCCCGACGCCCCTCACCTCAGTGCCCGTCAGCACCCAGCTGTTATCCGAGTCTCGGGAGTCCGATTTCTGCGCCATGGCTGCGGGTCCCCCCTGGGAAGAGACGGACGTGGATGGACAGATGGACGCGGGGACAGACAGCCACACAAACAGATAAAACAGACACACGGACGGCCCGACCTCACCCCGTGTCCGCTCTGGGTTGATTTGCCTGGCAAAACGAGTTGATGAACTCAGAGCAAAGGGCAACGGGTGACAGCGCCGCGATCCCCGCACCGGCTGCCTCGGGACCCCCAGGATCCCCCCCTTCCCCGGTAACAGCGGGTTCAGCCCCGGCCGCACTTTTCCCCTCCCGCTCCGGTACCGGCAGCGAGTCGGGATCGGGCACGGGGCGATGGCGGTGCCCGCGGATTCTGCACATTCCCCGCACAGCTGTGGAGGCACCGCCTCCGCCCCGACCCTCCCCGCCCTCCCCCCGGAGCAGCGCGGACCCAGCGGCGCTCAGAGCCCCGGTACCGAGAGGAGAAAAATCCCCGTGGGGCGAAAGAGGGGGACGGGGCTGGATGCGGTCGGGAGCGCGCTACGGGAAGCGCTGAAGCGCGCCCCCAGCCCCGTTATCCCCCCCCCCCCCCCCGGCCCCGCCCCCTCGCCCCCCCCCCGGTTACCACCGCGGTATTTTTAGCTTTGCTGATGCCGCCCGGCAGGTGCGCGGGGCCCCGCAGGAAGGAAGCGGCGGCACCGACACTCAGAGCAGCGCACCGGGGGGCGAGGGGGGCACGGAGCCCCTCTTCCTTTCGGTACAGCACCTCCCCAAAACGGCCGAAGGGGGGGGGGGGGGGGGGGTCTGTGTGTGTATTGGGGGTGGGGGGTTCCGGTGAGGGTCCGGCCCGAGCGCTGCTCGGTGAAATCTCGCGGCCATCGTCGGTGATGTTCCGGGAAGCGCTTCGGAGCCAATCCCGGGGCCGGGAAGGGACGGAACGCATCGGGCCGGAGCTCGGTGGGAAGCGGCCGGGATGGGAGAGCCGAACGGGGAGCGGGGAAGCTCGGGGCGAAGCGGCCCCGACGAGACGAAGCGGAATATAGAACGGAACGATGCTGGGGCGGGCGGTACCTGGAGGCGCTCCGAGGCGCAGCCGGACGCGGTCCCGCTCCGTAACTTTCTCCCGGTCCCGGTCACCGCCCTCGGGACGGGGAGCGCACGTGATGAGCGCAGCCAATGGCAGCGACGGCCCGAAGGGGCGGGCAACGGCAGAAGTGGGGCGGAGGGAGCGGGAGGCAGCGGACGGAGACACGGACAACGGCGGTTTGAGAGTTTTATAGCGACGATACAAAAGTTTCCATTACCGTTCTGCTAAATTGGGGGGGGAGGGGAGGGGGGGGAGGAAACCGCAGCGAGCGCAGGGAGGCGGAGACCGGATCTCAAACGGGGGGAGGGGGGGAACAGCGGGCCTGGGCGTCGCACAGAGCCCACCCCGGGGGCACGGGGAAGACTGGGCCGTCGTGGAGACCCCCACAGCCCCACCCCGGTGCTGCACGGCCAGAGTCCACAGCGGTGGGGAGCATCACCAGGTGCCATCCTGCGCTCGCGGGTCCGACGGCTACAAAAGGGGGTTTGGTCCTAAAACAGCGCGGGGTTCTGTACAACGTGGGGGTCGGTGGGGCATCAGCCGTCGTTGGCAGCCACCAGCTGTCCCATGCCCTCGCGGACGTACACAGATTGGATCTCCTTGGTCTTCAGGCAGAAGTCACAGGCCCAGACGGCGGAGGCCTCGGTGGTGAGCAGCCCGTAGGCGTTCTCCGTCATCCCCGTGCACTCCCGGTGGAACCATTTCTGGCAGGAGGCCTCGCACAGGATGGCATCCTGGTCGTCGTTCACCTCGTTACGGCAAGCCCCGCACGGGTACACCAGGCCGGGGGGGGGTTGGTGCCCCGAGCCGGCAGCTGCCTTGCTGGGGGGTGGGAGGCTGTTGGCTTCAGGAGTGCCTCCCCCGCGGCCGGCGCTGGCGGGGGCGAAGCTGGGCTGCGCCCCGTTAACGGCAGCCGGGGAGCCCGAGTGCTGCTCTGGGGGGAAGGTGCTGGGTGGGGGGTTCAGGTTTTTGCCCCCCTCCTCTCCGCCAGCGGGGAAGCCGGGGTCTGCCCCGGGGAAAGGGCTGGCGTTAGGGGGGAGGGGGGGGATGTTCTGCCCGGGGCGCTGCATGGGGGACTGTCCAAAGAGGTTGCTGGGCTGGCTGAAGCGCTGCGCCATGGCTGGCCCGCCGGGGGGGTTCAGGGCCGGGCCAGGGCCCATGTCCCCCCTGGGAGGCTGCCCCATGGTGGGGGACATCATGGGCCCGAAGCCCCCGACGGGCCCCTGCATGAGCTGCCCCGTGGGAGGGCTGAAGTTCTGTCCGAGGGGGGGCTGGTTGAAAGGCTGCCCGGGGAAGCTCATCCCCCCGGGCTGGACGTAGCCGGGGTTCTGGGGGGGCATGCCGAAAGCCGGACCCATCTGCCCGGGGGCGAAGGGGGGCGGCTGCCGCCGCATGGGCTGCGGGCCCCCTCCGTACCCGGGGGGGACCTGAGGCGCCATTCCCCCGCCCTGCATTCGGAAGCCGCCGAACGGTACGGGGCTGCCCAGGAAAGGAGCGGCCGCAGCCCCCACCTTGGGGGCCCCGAAGTCATCCTCGAAGGGGTTGGAGGCCACCAAATGATCCACCATAGGGGTGGGCGGCGGGGCGAACTCCGACAGGTGGGAGTATGCCGGGCCCTGCAGGGAAACGGCGCCGGTCAGGGCCGCGCTCCCGGTACCGCCCGCGGCGGGGGCGGCCCGGAGCCGGCGGTCCTCTCGCCCGCCCGTACCTGCGTGTTGGATTTCCGCCGCTTCTTCTCGGGGCTTTTCATCTGCAGACCTGCGGGGAGATGCGGAGCCGAGTCAGGTCCGGGGCCTCCGCCGGCCCGGCCCGCCCGCTCCCGCCGCCCGCGCTCACCTGCCTTCCCCTGCTTCCGGCCGGGCCCGCCGACGGCGGCGCTGCCCGCGGGGTGCGGGGGCCCCGGCGGGGGCGGCGGGGCCGGGACGCCTCCCTCCAGCTTCTCTCCGTGCGGGGCCGCCATGGCCCTCACAGCCGGCGCGGCGCCATGGCGCCGCCGCGGTTCCTTCGCACGGCGCGCCGGAAGCGGAAGTTGCGCCTGGACCGGAAGTCGCTCCGAGACAGGAAGTTCCTCCGAGACCAATCGCTGCGCGAGGGGCGGGGCGTGGGGCGAACCACGTGCGCGGCGTGGGAGGAACCACGGGCAGCGCCCGCAGGGGCGGGGGGGGGGGGAAGGAAGGAAGGAAGGAAGCGCTGGAAGGGGCGCCAGGGGATGGAAGGAGCGATGATGGCGGCTCGGAGAGAGGCGGAAGGAACCACGTGCGAAGCCCGAAGGGGTGCACGGCCGCCACCCAGCCTCAGTCCCAACACAGCAGCCGCAGCGTAAAGAAATACCAACTTTAATACGAACCGCCGGATCCTTTGGTTATAGCGGGGCCGGGGCAGGGCTGCGCTTTGGCTTCGGGGGGTCGAGGTGCATGCAGTGGGGCCCGGCCAGCTCCGGCAGAAAGAGGGGTGCCCGAGAAGGGGCTTGGCGGGGCCCGGAGGGCACGCGGGAGCTGTCAGCCCTCGCCCCCTGCCCGGCTGCATTGCATATATGTGTGGGACCTGCGGGGTCAAGGCACAGTTACACATAAAGTGATCGGGTACATTCGGTGCGCGGCCGGCCGGGCCTTGTGCTTGGGGAGCAGAGCGCAGGGCCCAGCCCTGGGTGAGCCCCCAACCCCTTCCCCCCCACCCCCGGGGCTGGTGCTGCTCACCGGACGAAGCCCGGCCACCCCCAGATCCAAGCAGGCTGGAGCAGGGCCCGGCCCCGGGCTCGTGCCCCAGCGGTGACACCGTATGGGGGCGGGATTTGGTACGAGCGGAGCAGCTGTGCGAAGGCTGGAGCTGGGAGGAGAGGAGGGGGCTTTGGCACCACCAGCCCCCGGCCCCGCAGGCAGCTCACACCACGCTGCCCGCAGCCCAGGGCCGCCGGCTTCGTGTGGTGGGGGGAGGGTGAGGCCCATCCCCAAGGCAGTCCACGCTCAGCCCCGGCTGAGTCCAAGTGCTCCCCAGGGTGGGAAGCAGGGCTGGGGGGGAGCGCACCGAGGCCCCCAGGAGCTCACAGTCTCCTCTCCACCGGCTGCTGCAGGCACATCTCGCTGCCAGCTGAGATGATGGGCAGGTGATTGTCCATATGGTAGCTGATGAGGTGACTGACGCTCTCAAAACGGTGATCTTTTGTCCGGACCTGGAGGGACAGGGAACTCAGAAGGCTGCTGATATCCCCAGGAGTTCCCTCCATGCTCTGCCAGGCCTCCTCCATCCCCTAAACCAACCCAGAGGTGTCCCCAGGGTGGGGGAGCGGTGGGGAGATGCCTGACCCCCAGGCTTTGGGGTTATGGGGACTCACCACTCCTTCGGGGTCAACGAGCAGCAGATGCTTGGGCTGCCCACCCTGCAGGCCGGTCAGCACGTACTGCCCGGGGGTGGTGGTGCTCTCCCTCACCAGGAAATCTCCGTTCACCTTCAGCAGTTTCTCGGCCTCCTTGCGGTTCATCTTCCTGTGGTACCAAGGCTCCCTCCTCAGCTGCTCCTCCATGGAAGCCACAACCTGGGCAGGGGGAACGCTCACGGGCGCAGACTGGGGGGCACGCAGGGCATCTTCGAACGGCTCTGCAGGAGAACAGAGAGGAAGGGGGTCCGTCACTCAGCCCCACGCATCCAGGACGGACTGCACAGCCTGGGAACGACCACAGCTGCTGTCCCACTCACTCATGTCGAAGAGGTCTCGCTGCGCACTGCCGTTGGCTGTCGCAGGGCTGCCTGCAGCTGCTGCTTGGCGTGTCTTGTCCACGTTCTGCACGTTCACGTAAGATGGGTCATCAAACAGATCTGTGCGGCCGGATGCTGCAGGCGGGTATTTCTCTCTTCCTGCTGCAAAGAGAGCCGTGGTCAGCAGTGCTCCGGTACCAGGGCTTGCTGCTGGAGCACTTTGGGACCAGGAAAGCACATGGGGACAGCCACATCCATCACGTTACCTTGAGAGGGACCGTGCTGCTTCCGGGGGTCAAATTCCCCACCAGACGTCTGGCCAACAGGCTGCAGAGAGGCACACGGTCAGCCCAATGGATCTTGCTGCACTCTCAGCCCTCCCCCAAATCCCCAGGCTGGGCTGCCAGAGGTGCTGGACAGAAGCGTGGCGTGGATTCTGTGCAGCCCACAGCCCTGTTGGGGTCCTTGCATCTCCCCTGCGTAGCAGAACCTCCCCAGCAGCTCCCTGCAGAGACGTGCTCAGCGTCTTACCAGCGTGGCCCCCAGGTGATTGGGGGTCTGCGCAGCCCCATCCCGCAGCCGCATGTCCACGACCCCCCCGATAGGAGGCTCCTTGCCAGGGAAGTCGTTGTAGTACTGGTGATCTGGGGCAGGCTCCTCCTCTTCCTCATCCCAGGCTGAGCCATCAAACCCTGCCATCCTGGGAGGGCGCAGCACAGCTGAACAGCTGACAGCAGCCAGGGCTGCGTCCTTTCCCAGCACTGAGAGACCTCAGGCACCCCCCGTCTCGCCCTTCCCTTACCTGTCATGGGGTGTCACCAGCTTTGGGGGGTTCTTCAGGTACTGCTTGAAGCGCAGCTCGAAAGCTTGCCCAATTGTGCTGATGACATCCTGGGCCAAACCCTCAGGGCACTCCAGGATATGGCAGGCTGGGAAGGGAACGGCAAGATGAGAGCAGGGAAGCTCAGAGTGAAATCCTGCACCCCTTGATCCCACCCTGTGCACCCCAGAGATTCCCTGCAGGGACCCAATTCCCACTGTGCTGCACCAAATCTTCCCCAGAATGGAGCTCTTGCAATTCCAGCCTCACCTCTCTGGTTGACGGGGTCTTTGGCAACGTAGGCAACGTATTCAGCTGTGTCCTGTGGGAGAGGGTGGTGGATGAGCCAGGGCTGCTGGCGAGCACAGCTCCTGAGACTGTGGGGAGAAGGCAGGAGAGGCTCTGATCCCCAGCACAGCGTAGGATGTGCAGATGGGGAACCTCTGTACTCACCGGGTCGCCCCCAGAAGCGAAGGAGATGGACTGCATGTGATGGTTGGCAATGATCTGCAGGACAGAAGCACTGTTAGGTGCAGCTCCTCAGTGCCCAGCCTGGCACACTTTCCCTGGGAGTGGCCCAGTGTGGGGATTACAAGCTCCAGGAGCCCACAGGCAACCAGAAGAAGGGCTGAGACACCAGAAGAGCTACTGAGACCTGGCTCAAAACTAAGAGACCCCCAAGGCCGGGGAAGTCTCGAGGTCTCAAGGGACAGATCCCCAAAGGCATTCAGGGTATTGCTCAGATCCCTTTGCCACCAGGAATGGGTGGGGTGGGACATTCTGGACCGGGAGAGGAGCCCTCAGCAGGAAACACAGGCACCCACACATCCCCGAGGAGAATGGGAACAACCCCAGCAGGGCCTGGAGGGGATGCACAGATCCCTGCTCGTTTCAAGTCAGCAATGCAGCCCCCAGCAGCTCCCCGCTCTCACCTGCTTGCAGTCAGAGGCCATGAGGTTGAGGCTGCTGGTGGAGATGGTCAGGGTGATGGGCATGCCGGCGAACTTCAGGTTGCTTTTGCCCAGGATGGAGTTCAGAGAGCGGCCGCAGGGCTGGGGGAAAACGGCAGCGTTGAGCAACTCATCTCCACCACCACTCCAGCTGAGCCACGGGGGCAATCAGAGCCCCTGAGCACTGCTGGCTGCATTGAGATTCAGCTCTCAAAACGCTCCCACCAGCAGCTCCCCAGGCCCAGCCTCACCTTCCTCCTCCTCACTGCTCCCTTGGCACCGGGCACGGCCTCGCACACCAGGCCGATGGCCTCCCTGCAGGGAGCAAAGCAAGGTGTCAACCCGGGGGTCCCCCCGTTGTCCCCTCCTGCACCAGCACAGGGACAAAGCTCTGCTATCAGTGCCACGATTATGGGGCTCTGCTGGGCAGAAGACACAGGGACCAGTGCAGAAGGGACAGGGTTAAGCGAGAAACAAAAGGGAAGCCCTCAGGCAGTGCAGGCTGACTCCCAGACCCGGCAGGGACAGGGGAAGAAGAAGCTGTTAATATTTGATGCAGCTGCAGGAGTGCTTCCTGCCTGACCAAGCTCATTGACAGGCTCATCGATCTCCAGGCAGCTTCCTCCATGGCTGCACACAGCCTGCTTCCACCTCCGCACCCAAACCCAGCAGCCCCAAGCCCCCCAGCACAGCCCTGGGGCTCACCTGGTGACCTGAGTCCTGGTGTTGAAATCCAAAGCCCTCATGGACTGAAGGACTTCTACGCAGCCCATGTACTGTGGAGGAGAGCAGGGTCAGCACTGGCTCAGTTTTACTCCCCCACCTCCCCGCGCAGCCCGCAAGCAAGGAGAGCACAGGTCCCCACCAAGCCCACACTGCGGTGTTCATCTCCACAAGCACACCAGGAGCCCCCCCCC
>NW_024885065.1:9471-25172 GCF_019232065.1 Centrocercus urophasianus
AACCCACTCCCACCCCTCAGAGATGCCCCAGCACTCACCCTGACGTGGTAGGAGACCCCAGGACCCATGACCTTGTCATCGGGGTGCAGCCAGCCACGCGTGGGCTTATTGACGAAGCTGCCGTGGCGGGTCCATTCATCACCACCCAGCTGGCCGCCTTCCACCCGCGTCCTCTTGGCACAGCTCAGCTTGTTCATATCCTGGGAACAGACAGTGACAGGTCCCGCTGAGTCTGGGCCGGTTGTTCCCCCCGGTGCCGGTGTGAGCGTCCCGGTGAGGACGGGTTGCCCCGAGCTCCCGGCATCTTTGAGGCTGCCAGCCGATGAGCCCCGTAGGCTGAGCAGGTTGGCTGGGTTCGAGAGCTTCAGGTTGGCCATTTTGGGGAAGAAAGAGCAGAGGGTGGTGGGGCTGTCCTCCGACTCGGATGAGAGCTCCCCGAGAGGCAGCATGGGGCTGAGGGAGGAGGACGACAGGGAGCCAGGCAGAGACCGCGTGCCCGCCAGGGATTCCACCGGGGACGCCGGGGTCCCCAAGGCTCCCACCGCCTCCTCCAGGGAGGAGACAGACTCGTTCCTCAGGTGGCTGTATTTGCTCTTCTGCAGGAGATCCATCGCGGAGACAGGCGAGAAGGGCTGGCGCATGCCCACCCCTCACTGCGACCCCACGGAGCGTCTGAGCTCCTACAGCCTCCTGGAATCCTCCCCCAGGCTCCGATCGAGGCCGAGCTCCGTGCCCGGTGCCCAGCAGCCCCGCATGGCTCACGAGGAGAAGGCGCAGCAGGGGCTGCCCAGCTCCACGCCGTCAAAAGCCGATCGATAGCAACCAGCGTCAGCGATCCGGGCGGATGGAGAGCAACCCCTGCTCCGGGTGCAGAGGGGAGGAAGCGAGGCTGTGGTTACAGCCAGGGGCCGCACGGAGCGGCCGGTGAGGGGGCTCAGCACGCAGCTGGGAGGCCCTCAAGCCCCACTGCCCCACGCCGCTCCTGAACCGGACCCACGGCGAATCCCATTGTCTTCAGCAGGGGCTCAGCACAGCTCCCCGTGCCCCATAGATGAGGTCCCGATGCGCTGCCCCTCCGCCCCTGCCGGCTCGCTCTGGCCCCTGTGCTCGCAAGCGGTTGCCAGCAGCTCAGAGGAAATCAAAAGCATGAATATTTAAAGCCCTGAGACAAGGCAGCCACAGAGCACATCCGAGCCCAGCCCAGCCCTGCTCAGAGCACGGTCCAGGAGCAAACAAGGTCCTTCTGTGGCGGCCGGCGCTACGCGAGCCACGTGCCGGCGGCGGGCAGCTGCCGTTGGCTCTCCGGGATCGCCGGGGGGAGCGACGGCTGAAGCCGGGGGGAAACGCGATGCCAGCAAGCCTCGGGATGCAGGGACGTCCAGCTCGGCTCCAGGCTGGCAGAGGAGGAGGAAGACAGCCGGGAGGAGGATACAGGTGGGCGCAGCGAGGGAGAAGCCGGGCTCAGCGCGGGGCTGCGGCACGGAGCCGCTGGGAGCCGCCGATGGCTGCCGCTTCCCGCACGCCGGCTCCTCCCGGAGGAGAGAAGGGGCTGCCGCTGATCGGAAGGGCTGTGCTGACTCACAGGCGGAGGAGCCGGCTGTGCTCTGCTGTGCGGGGATGGGGAGGCAGCGCAGGAGGGGCTCGTAAGGAGGGGTGGGGACCCAGCGAGGATCTGGAGCAGAAAAATCAAGGTCACAGGCGGAGCTAGCGGGAGCTGGGGAAAAGCCAGAGCTGGCGCCAGGGCAAATCTTCCCCATTTCCAGAGCTGGGCAAAAGCCCCGTTTTGTGGTGGGGGGCACCGGGGCAAATCTGCCCTCTGCCCCTTCTTCCCCGCCTGACGCAAACCGGCATGCCAATGGGGGAGCTCAGAAATCCCCCCTCCAGCCTCTCGGCGTTGGAATAAGACGGTCTTTAAAGCCCCTTCCAACCCAAGCTGTCTCATGATTCTCCTCTTCTGCGCCCCCCGCTTTCCCCCCCCGGGGTCTCCGGGTCCCTCTGACCCACGCCAGGCGCCCTCTGTGTGGGCAGGGCACTCCTCCACCGAGCTGAAACCAGAGAAATCCAGCCCAAGGGAAGCGCTCACCCCGCTCAGCCCCAGCACAGGAGCGAAACCTGCCGTCCTGCTTCCCAACCGTCGGCACGCAGCCCCAGAGACAGGGAAACGGAGGGCAGGGAGCAGCCTGGAATAGCTGGGATCCCGCACGGTGCGGGGCTCCGATGCCAGCGGGTCCCACAGCCCGCCAGCCCCCACCTCGGTGCCGCAGGAGCCGTCCCACGAAGCGCTCCGTCCCCCCCGGGGGCCCCGCGGCCGCTCAGTGCCATGACCTTCCCATGGCCTGCAGCAAGATGGCTCCGAAGAAAGGCAGGAAACCCGGGGCCGGGGAGCCAGGAAGCAGGGACCCGCCAGCCCTGCTCTGCTGGGCGGCGTTAGGGAGGCTCAAGGCAGCAAGGTTTGCCCCCAGGGACCCGACTGGCTTGCGGATGTGGGGCTGGGGGTCCCACCTGGCACAGTACCCACAGAATCACCCGGGTTGGAAGGGACCCCAAGGATCATGGAGTTCCAACCCCCCTGCCCAGCAGGGCCACCAAACATCCACATTCAGATCAGGTTGCCCAGGACCCCGTCCAACCTTGAACACATCCAAGGACGGGGCATCCACAACCTCCCTGGGCAGCCCGTTCCAGGGCCTGACTGCTCTCCTTGGAAAGAACTTCCCCCTAACATCCAACCTCCATCTTCCCTCCTTCAACTTGGATCCATTTCCCCTCGTCCTGCTGTTAGAAAGGCTGCAGGCATCTGCAAACAGGGGCTGGCTGCTGCTTGAGGAGAGCTGGAAAAGGGGCAAAGGGTCTTTTTGACCCAGCCCAGACAGGCAGCAGGGCAGGGAGCAGCAATTCCCGGCACACGCAGCGCCCCGAGCTGTGCCTGCTTCTCACAGATCTCCCTTTCTACCAAACAGAAGAACTCTTGATTTTATCAGAACCTCCGGCATCGAAGCCGAGGCCAAACAGCGCCCTCACATCCCCACCAGCATCTGCAGGTCACCGCTCCCAGACCCAACAGCCACAGCCCCAAAGCCCACCTCAGCAATTGCAGCCTCCTGCCCAGGGGCCACAGAGCACCGAAGGCAAACCGAGACGTGCGCAGCCCCACGGAATCGGGTCCTGCAGCCCCCGAGCAGCACCCAGCAGCCCTTCCTCTCGCCAGACCGGCTGGCAACAAGCTCCCAGCCCTGCAGCAGAGCGGCTCCTCAAGACTGGAAGCCAGGGCTCGGCCAGATCCTGCTTATGTGCAGGACGGGGGGACACTGCGTGCTTCCAGGTGACCTCGTGCACAGCCCAGGGGATGAGGAGCAGAGTGGGGATGCAGCACAGCAAATTGAAAGCTGTGCCCAGCGCTCTGCTTTGGAGGATCCTGCGTTTCCCCGGGGCTCTGCTCGCAGCCCTGCCGTCCTCCCAGGAAACACAAAGCAGGAGCTGAGTCAGAGAGCTGGAACACAAGAGCGGTTTGGCAAGAAGTCACGGCGAGGCGCACGCAGGCACAGGGGCTGCCACACGTACGCAGCTTGTCGGCACACGGAGGGCAGGAGACCCCCGAATGCCAACACGGGGAGACGGAGCCCTCGCCGTGCCCTGTCCTCCTGCAGCACGGCGGGGAGAGCAAAGAGAAAGGCCGAGAGCCAGCCACGAGCTGGATTTTCCCCTAAACACCACTACAGCGTCACACGGCGTCTGTGTGCGACCTGTCTGAACTTCCCAGCAGCCTTGTTGGCAGAGGGGCAGGGGAAGAAAAAAAATACCAGCGGAGGAGGCCTGGAATTGAGGCTGGGCCCCGGTGGTGAAGGGGGAGGGGGAGGCAGGATCCGCCACCGAAGCCACCTAGCCCTTCCACCGAAGTCCCGAGCGCTGGCCGGCCTTACCACGTACTCCATCGCCGGCGGAGGGCAGGGAACAAACATTCAGCCCCTCTGGTCTGGCAGCCCGACCTGCGGTTCAGGGACAAACAGCGAGTTAGCCAGCCCTGCTGCAGGCAGAGCTGCTTCTCACTGAGCGCAGGCAGACGGGGGGCAGAGAGAGACCCGGGGAAACCTCCTCCTCGACGGCCCTGTCATAGGAAGGATGGTGCCTGGATGCTCTGGGAGCACGGGGACAAAACGGGGGGACGAGGTTGGCTCTGCTCAGATCATGCCTGCAGGCAAATGGTGTCGGCAGCCACCTGTTGGCAGTGCCCCCGAAGCAAAAGGACCTCGTTTACGGTCACTCTGTGACCTGAAATAAACGCTCTGCCCTGTAGCTGTCAGGACCCAAAAATAGAGGGCACAAAAGGAGAGGCAGAAGAAGTGCTGAGACATGGAGGAGCGCCCCGCTCCTGCCCACACCGCCCCCCAGGCTGGCACCTACTGCAAAAGGACGCACAAAGTCCCCAGGGAGGAGCCAGGATGTGGCCACAGGAGCGTGTGAAACGGATCGTGGTGTTAGGAAGGAACGGTGGAAAGGGGCCACGGAAGGGCAGACGTGAGCAGAGCCAGGAGGGGCAGGAAGCTCTGGGAGAAGGGCAGCGGTGAAAGGAAAACACAGCGAGCAAAGCAGGAGCACAATGAGCGCCCCTGCCCTCCCCAGCCAGCCCTGCGCCGCTCCCACCCTCACCACGGAGCCGTTTGGGGCCGGGCCAGCCAAGCAGAACAGGACAACAAACACGATTTACTTCCTTGCAGCAATCATACATCCTTATCTGGGGCCTGCAAAGCCAGCGCCGGAGCCCAGGCGGGCGCTAATGGGATTAGCCCGGGGGGCAGTGAGATAAGAGGGGCCGTTTGGCCGCCGCAGCCCCGTCCTGGGCAGGGCCAGGCAGGCAGCAATTGCAGATCACTCACTGCAGAGGAAGCGCAGAAATGACGAGGCCCTTTGGACTCTGGGGCCGAGGTTAGAGGCAGGGAAAGGAGAACAGCACTGTGCCAAAAGCCAGCAGGAGGAGAAAGGGCTGGGTTTGAACGGCGACGGTGTTCGGCCATAAAACAGCCAGGCTGGAGAGGCACAGGGCAGCACAGGGCCACAACCTGACCTCAGCACGGCCTCCTCAGCACCCCTGGCGCCCAAGGGTGCTGCTTAGGGCTCTCCCCATCCTCCAGAAGCCCGTGGCGTGGTTGCAGAGCCGCTCGTTCCTCGATCTTTGTTGTGGCAGTGCCTCAGCTGAACCGTACAGAGCTCCAGAGCGGGCAAAGCACTGAGAAATCTGCCCTTTGCACAGCTTTAATCCTACAGGAAGGAGCGGGGCCACGTTTCCTCAGCCCGTGAGGGACACCCAGTGACCTGGAGATCTGGGAACGGCCCAAGCCGGACGGACACACGGACACAGCAATGCTGCTGTGTGAGGACAGTGGTCTGGAATGGGGCACTTCCACCTCAGCACGCTCTGTCCCGGTTACCTGTCCCTTCAAGGGAGGTTGCACACGAGCACGGCCGGTGCTCTGCTCCAATCGGGGTCGGTCCGTCCCCATTCTGAGCTCCCCGGTTGCTGCCAGCCCCGGGAACCGGCAACGGTGACACACCGACAGACGGACCTCACACACACCCCCACCGTGGCACCGGGAGCTCCGGGACCTCCGAGCAGCACGGAGGCGATCAGCGATTCCCCCACAACCACCGGCAGCGCCCGGCCCCGGTAACACTGGGAACGGGCAGCCCGACGCCACCACTTCCCCGCTCGGTGACTCCCATCACCCCAGCGTGCGTGGGGACGAGCGGGTCGGGTTCAGCCCAGCAGCCCCGGAAGCTCCGCAGCAGCTCAAAGCCCGGCCCGCCCCGCCGAGCCCGGGGCCTACGGAACCACCGGCAGCCCCTCAAGGCCCGGGCCGCTCCCGCAGGCCGTGCAGGCCGCACCGCAGCACCGCACGAGGCCCAACCCGTCCTAAGACGACCCGCACGCTCACCGGGGCACCATGGGTCTACGCGCCGGTCTCCTCCGGTCCCGGCGGCCGCAGCGCCCCGCACCGAGCGCCCTCCCCCCGCCACGCCGCCACTCACTTCCGGCCCACGCCCCTCCACCGCGGCCTCACCGCGCCCCCGTCACGTGACGCGCGAACCGGCGGGCCACCGGAAGGCGGCGCCCGAGCCTGAGCGGAAGGGGCGTATCCGCTCGACCGTCGTCCAATCAGCTTCCGAATCGCTCGTCCCGCCTTTGCGAAGCGGACCAATGAGCGCGCGGGGCGGCGGTGTTTGAAAGCACCGTTGGGGGGAGGGGGGCGGGGGGGAAAAACCAACGGCCGCCGGGAGCTGAGGAGAGGGGCGCGGCGGGGGCTGCCGGGAAAGGGGCGGACCGCGGGCGGCATGGCGCACAAGCAGATCTACTACTCCGACAAGTATGACGACGAAGAGTTCGAGTACCGGTGAGGAGAAGCGGGGGAGGAGCGGTAACCGTTGTCTGATGGGGGGGGGAGGATAACGGCTGTTTGTTGGGGAGGGGGGTCCCCGGTAATGGCGTCCTTCCGGCAACAGGAAACGGAGGGGGGGTTTGTTAGTATGGAAGGGTCGGCTGGGATGGGGGAATGGGGGGGACGGGCTGTACCGGGTTTGGGCCTGAAGGGGATGGGGGGGGGCACCAGGTTTGGGCCTGAGGGGAGGAGGGGGGGGAGTAGTGGGAGGCAGTAAGGGGGGGAGAGGCATTGAGTTTGGATCTGGGGGGGGTGGGGAGTACCGGGTCCGGGCCTAAGAGGGGAGTGGGGTGGAAGTGGGGGGAGGCAAAGGGTCTGGGCCGGAGGGGGAAAGGGGAGGAACAACGATCTGGGAATGGGAGGGGGATCTGAGCCTAAGAGGGTGGGCGGGGGGAGGGGGGTGCACCGGGAGAGTGCCCCTAGCTGAGCAGCCCCCGGCCGCAGGCATGTGATGCTGCCCAAAGACATCGCCAAGCTGGTGCCCAAAACCCACCTGATGTCCGAATCGGAGTGGCGGAACCTGGGCGTGCAGCAGAGCCAGGGCTGGGTGCACTACATGATCCACGAGCCAGGTGAGTCCCGTATGGCTGCCCTACGGGATGCGAGCTCCCATCCCACAGCCCAACCTGACGTTGTGCTACGTCCCCACAGAGCCACACATCCTCCTCTTCCGACGGCCGCTGCCCAAGAAGCCAGAGAAGTGAGCGTTCCCTGGGCTGGCCGCAGCCTTCATCTGCCTGGGCTACAAAGCACCTTCATCATCACCATCATCCTCCTTCTTCTCCTCCTCTCTCGCACCCTCTGTTCCTGGGAGCTTTCCCGGTTGAGGCAGAGCCACTGGGTCCCTAAGATGCTCATGAACTCAGTGCCATCTGGGCACCTGCAGCGGCTCAGCCCCGGGCACCGCGCTGTGGGGACGGGGTTCTCAAAAGCTTCAATAAAAGGATATTTGGGAACTGCTGTGCGCTGCTGTTCTGCCTTTGGGGGGAGAGGGAGGGAGGTGGGAGGCAGGAAGAGCTCCCGGTGCTCAGGAACAGCCCTCCCTCCCCCGGGTGGTTCTGGTGTAGCTGTGACCGGAGAGGGTGTTGGAAGGGCTCATAGGGCGGGAGGGCTCCGGGATAACGGGGCGGGGAAGGCGGGAGGGGGGAGGGGAAGCGCACGTGTGCCGGGCGATTCCATGGCGCTATGGGGGAAGGGGGAGCGGTAGGACCGCCCCCCGCAGTGGCTCTGTCCGCTCTCAACCAATCAGAGCTCGCAGAGCCTCGTGATGTACGTTCCTCCCGACCAATAGGAGCGCGGGGAGGTGGCGGCGTGGCGGAACCGGTTCGGTTCGGCGGGGTTCATGCGGGCGGCGCTGCGGGTTGTGGGGGCTCTGCTCGGTACCGCGTGGCGGAACGCGGCCTGCAGAGCCATGGCCGGGCACAGCTCCGCCTCCACCGCCGGGATCATCATTATCGGGGATGAGATCCTCAAGGTGAGAGCGGGGCCTGCGGCTGGGGGCTGGGCTGAGCCTGGAGTCGGGCCGGGCCAGAGGGCTGCGCTCAGGGACTGCGGCCGGGGGTTTGGGTCTGGGATTTGGCCTGGGGTTTGGGTCTGGGGTCGGGCCGGATGTTTGGGCCTGGGTTTCTCGCCTGGGGGTCTGGCCTGGGAGTCAGGATTGGGCTTCAGGCCTGGGGTTCCGGTGTGGGGTCAGGCCTGCAGTCTGGCCTGGGGCTTGGATCTGTGGCTCTGTCCTGGACTCTGTCCTGCTGTTTGTCCTGGAATTCAGGCCTGAGGTCGGCCCTGGGGGTCTGACCTGGAGCTTGGGCCCGGGCTCGTGCCTCAGTCAGGCCTGGTCTCACCGCAGCTGCCCTTCCCCTCAGGGCCACACTCAGGACACGAACTCCTTCTTCATGTGCCGGCGGCTGCGTGCGCTGGGTGTGCGCGTGGCCCGCGTCTCCGTGGTGCCCGACGAGGTGGACGCCATCGCTGCTGAAGTGGCCGCCTTCGCCTCCCGCTTCACCTTCGTGCTGACCTCGGGGGGCATCGGCCCCACGCACGACGACGTCACCTTCGAGGCCGTGGCCAAAGCTTTTGGGGAGAAAGTGGCCCCGCACCCGGAGCTGGTGGCCCTGGTGCGTAAGTTCTTTGGCAAGACAGACATGCAGTGCCCTGAGATGAAGCTGGCTCGCATCCCTGAGTCCTCACGCCTCAACTATGGCACGGACCGACTCACAGGCAGTGCCTTCAAGTATCCTCTGGTTAGTGTCCGTAACGTCTACATCTTCCCGGGCATCCCAGCACTGATGGAACGTGCCCTGGATGGCCTCAGCCATCTTTTCCGCAGTGAGCAGACCTGCTTCCACTCCCGTGCCATCTACGTGGCAGCTGATGAGGTGCAGATTGCTCCCGTGCTGGATCAGGCCAACGCCAGCTTTCAGGGCCGCGTGAGTTTGGGTTCCTACCCGGACTGGGCCAACAATTATTACCGTGTGAAGCTGACGCTGGACTCGGAGTCGGAGCAGCACCTGGAGGAGGCACACGGCTTCCTGATGGAGAAGCTGCCTCCTGGCGTGGTGGTGCCGTTGGTGACTGACTGCGTCTCGAGGGCTTCCACTGAGGTCTATGCCCTGGCTGAGTCAGGTACAGCAGCTGCAGCTGGGGTCCTTGTGCTGCTCCTGCAGACGTGGAGGGGCCGAGGCAGTGGCAAGAGCAGCCCGGGTGTGGAATTTGCATCGAGTTCTCTTTGGGGTTGGCGCTCGTCCCCTTGCTGGGTAGGGGGATGGTTGTGCCTTAGGGACACGCGAGCTCTTGGCTTCAGGACGCGGTGCCAGCAGCAGCTCTGGGCTGTGCCTGGAGAGGAGATGAGGCACTGCAGGAAGGAGCTGGGCCTTGGGGCTGAGCCGTGGCAGCGCGGCCTTGGGCAGCGCCAGCAGGCACCGACTGTCCCCTCCCAGCAGGCTTGGCTCTGGGACAGAAGGTGGCAGCAGCACTGAGGACTATTGAGGAGGCTTTGGAGCGGTACAGCCTAGCGCAGCTCTGCGTGGGTTTCAACGGGGGCAAGGACTGCACAGCCCTGCTGCACCTGGTCCACGCTGCCCTGGAGAGGTACTGCGTGGTGCTGGGGTTCCTCAGGGCTGCTCGGGGCTCTCTGCCCTGCTCTGCCTGCTTTGCCTCGCGTCTCTGATGGCTGCTGTGGTGGCTCTCTCCCCAGGCGGTACCCGGAGAGGCAGGAGAAGCTGAAGGTGCTCTACATCCGCATCGTGTCTCCCTTCCCTGAAATGGAGCAGTTCATCCAGGCCACCGTGCGGAGGTACGGGGGGCGCTGAGGGCCAGCTGGGCGCAAGCGGCACGGCCCGCCCCGATGCCAGCTGCCTGTCCTGCCCTCCAGGTACAAGATCCAGCTGTGCACGGTGGAGGGCTCCATCCGGGACGCCCTGCTCACCCTGAAGGAGCAGCAGCCGCAGCTGGAGGCCGTCCTGATGGGCACGCGGCGCACCGACCCCTACTCGTGCACCCTGACCCCCATGTGCATGACGGACCCCGACTGGCCCCAGTACATGAGGGTGAACCCACTGCTGGTATGCTGCTGCCATCTGGGATGGGGACGGGGCTGTTCCTGCTTGTCTGGGAGTGAGTTTGGAGTGAATCCTCGTCCTCGGGGGCTTCTCTGCCCAGTTCTCCTCTCCCTAGGGCCTTGTTGCCCAGCTGTGGCCCTGCAGTGGGGACACCCACTGCTGCTGCCGGTGGTTGGGGCTCATTCCTGCCCAGCCGTGGCCTTTGCCGTGTTCAGGGAGGGATGGATGCGCTCTGGGGCTCTGGGCAGAGGGCAGTGGATGCTGGCTGGGCTCCACACGTGCCGAGCTGGAGACGAGTGCCTTCCCTGAGACGAGGGGCAGCCTCTGCATCCACCTCTGCAGCGATCCCTGCCCAATTCTGCCCGCAGGACTGGACATACAGGGACATCTGGGAGTTCCTGCGCAAGCTCTTTGTCCCCTACTGCATCCTCTACGACAAGGGGTGAGTGTGGGGAGCAGGCAGAGGAGGGGCAGAGCACGGGGCGATGCCCTCCAGCCCTCCCACAGCCGCGCTGTCCCCTCACAGCTACACCTCCCTGGGGAGCATGGCCAACACAATGAAGAACCCAGCGCTGCTCTACACCGACGCCAGCGGCCGAGAGAGCTACAGACCCGCCTACGAGCTGGAAAACGAGGAGGACGAGCGCACGTCGCGCCGGTGAGAGCTCGGGGAGCCGCGCTGAGACCGATGGCGTCCACAGGTGTCATCCCCGCTGCTGGGGACGGCGCTAAATAAAGCCGCTGCGCTCAGCGTCTCGCCCGAGCTTGGCTGCGCCGCTCCCTTGGTGCTGTGCGGGGCTCCGGCAGGAGGAACGAGAGCGGCCGCGTCCGAACAAAAGCGACCCCAGGCGGTGCCTCCCCCCCTCCCCCCGTTCCCCACGTGCGCGTCATTGTGGCGGCTTTTGAAGCGCAGAGAATGGAGCAATTTCCAGCGCTCGCCCGGGGCTCCGCGTGGCCGCGCCGATCCCTCCCCGCTCAGATCCCGTTGCCATGCGTCTCCTACGAACCGCGACAGCCCGGCCACCGGGCACCGTGAAGCGGATGGCGCAGGCCGTGGAGCTGCCGGCACCCGGCGACGCGTCCCTGGGGCTGCGGCTCGGCCGCTGGGTGCTGCGGGTGCTGCGGGAGTGCGTTTACCTCCTGCTGTGCAGCTGGTGCATCCGGGAGCTGCTGGAGTAGGGCACGGCTCCTTCCCCACGGTGGGACTGCCGGGACGCTGGTGAGTGGCGGGGATCCGGTCACGGTGGTCCCGGGTGGCGGTGGGGGGTGCGGGGTTCCGGTGTTCAAGAAGTCGATAGGGTGAGGGGGAGAGATTTGGATGCGGTGGTGCTGGAAGGGGGAAGGGTGCAGCTGCGATGCTGTGGGGGTGTGTGGGAGCCGGTCTGTGGGGGGTGGGGGGGTGATGTGGGGGTCCCAGCGGTGGTGCGTAGTGAAGGAGGGGCCCGTGGCTGTGGTGCCCCTGGGGCTGCTCACCCTTCCTGTGCTTCTCTTCCCTCCCCAGGACTCTGTTGCCCCTCGATGGCTCTGCGCTGCCCGGTTTGGACCCGATGGACCCCCAGCACCAGGACCCGGCCCACCCTGAGCCCCCCCGGCACCACGACCCCAATAAATCTGAGCAGTGTGTGAGCGGCTGCGTGTGTCGAGGACTGAGCGTCCCCCCACCCTGCCCACGTGCACCCCCAGAACTTCGACCTGCTGCGTCTCTGCCCTGCCGTGCCCAGACCCACCCTCCATCCCCCCCCCCCGGGGGTCCCCGGCCCCATTGTTGACCGCGGAGCCGCGGCCCTGCTTCCCCCTCCCCTGGGTTATCTCTGCTGTGACTCAGTCCCTTGTTTAGAGACTTCCAAGCCGTTTCCTGCCCCAACCCCACGCGCCCGCCCGGCACCACCGCCGCCGGGAAGCGGCCAGAGCAAAACATACCCCCAGAATCCGGTTTGCAGCCCAACTCACGGAACAACGGGGCACCGCGACCCTCGGGGTCGATGGCGGGGGTCTCCGTGTAACCAAAGCGCTCCGTGCCGGCCCCGCTGTGGGGCTGCGGGCTCCATCCCTGCAGGGAAGCCCCGTCCGTGGCGCACGCCTGGCGCCGGCGCGGCCGCCCTTATCTCGCCGGGAAGTCGGGAGCAGGAAGCGCGGCCCCGCTCGGGATAAGGGTCCCGTTTACATGATGGCTTTGTTATGGCACGAGTTCCCACCCTCACGTTGTGCCCGCGGGGGGGGGGGAGGTTGGTTGCTGAGATGGCTTGGGGGGCAGCTGGGAGCCCTGATTTGGAGGGTTCGGGTCACCCCTGCAGCCCGCACAGCGTTAGGAGTGGGGGCTTTGTGGGACATCCCGCCGCCCCCCTTTCCCGTGGGGTTGGGTTACGCGTCGTTACGCCGCGCTGCTCGCTGCCCCCTCGCTGCCCCCCAGCACGGGGTCACCGTGCCAACATCTGCAACGCTGTGGGCATCTCCTGCCCCACAGCCCACGCAGCCGCCCCGCTGTCGCCGCGTCCTGACCCCATCCGCGCCACAACCCGAGGTCCGGACACACGAATCAATGAATTCCCTAAACGGGGAGGTCCGGGGGAGGGGAGAATCCCGGCACAGGAAAAAGCTGTGAACTGGGCGAGCCGCGGGCAGAGCGGTCCGGGCCGCCCCACAGCGCGGCCCTACGCGCGACCCCATCTCCTGGCACACAGCTCCGCCGCCCACCGTGAGTCTGACCCCATCCCCGGGACCCCCTCGCAGGGGTCGTGGCGCGGGGATGCGTGGCACGGGGATATGTGGCACGGGGACGGGGACGCTGCTCTGCACAGGGCTTCTATTGGGGGGCAGAACGCGACTTAGGGGGATGGCGGCGGTGGGCGCGCAGCGTGCGACGGATGGGGCGGCTCCACGGGGATGCGGCATCGCCCCGGTGGCGGCAGGGGGGACACGGTGCGATGCGTCTCAGCGCATCGAGTGACACCCGCGTCCCCATCCCCAGCTCTGCCCTTCTGCTCCATGTTCCGTTCTCGCCGTGCCGCGCTGCTGAGGCGGCTGTGGCGGCAGCGCTGCCCGACCCCCGGCCCCGAGGAGGGTCCCGGTGCCCTGAAACCCGCGGCGCACGCCCTGTTCAAGAAGCTGAAGGACGAGGAGCTGGAGCTGCTGCTGCAGGCTGTGGAGAGCCGCGGTGCCTGGGAGTCCGGCTGCGTCTGGGTGCCGCGGGGGGCCAAGCAGGCGCTGCCCCCCCAGGTGCTGCTGTGCCGCCTGTTCCGCTGGCCCGACCTGCGGCAGCCCCATGAGCTCAAGCATCTCTGCTACTGCCAGAGCGCGGGGGGCCGGGGGGGCTGCGGGGATGCGGCCGCGCTCTGCTGCAACCCCCATCACTTCAGCCGTCTGGCTGCGCCCGGTGAGTGCCCCCCCCCTCCCCGGCCCTCCTTGCCATCTGGGGGGTCCCCAGTGGCCGATCCTCAGAGTCCCTGCAGCTCCTGGGGTCCCTCCAGCCCCTGGTCCTTGTGGTCCCTCCAATTCCTGGTCCCTGGGGTCCCTGTAACCCCTTGGGGTCCCCATAGCCCCTCGTCCTCGTGTTCCCTTCAACCCCTTCAACCCCTGGTCCCAGTGGTCCCCCTCGAGCCCCTGATTTCTGGGGTCTCTGTAACCCCTTGGGGTCCCTCCAGCCCCTGGTCCTTGTGGTCCCTCCAACTCCTGGTCCCTGGGATCCCTGCAGCCCCTGGGGTCCCTTCAACTCCTGATCCTTGCGACCCCTCCAGCCCCTGGTCCCTGGGGTCCCTTTGGCGTTCGGTCCCCGGTGGGAATGGGATCAGGGTATGGGGTGACATTTAGAAAACTGGGACATGTGCTCAACACCTCACTGCTTCCCATCCCCACTCCAGAGACCCCTCCACCCCCCTACTCGAAGTCCATCAGCCCCTCCTGGCCAGCTGAGCCCAAGTCCCCCCAGCTCCTGGACTTCAGCTGCAACCACGCGGAGCGGCGCGGTAAGGGCCGAAAACGCGGTACCCAAAAAGAAAACCAGGAGCAGAACTGGGAGCCGACGTGGGATGAGGGCTTCTACTGGGAGGATCCACCCCCCCCAAACACCCCCCCCTTTACCCCAGCACTCAGCTCTCCTGTTATTTTTGGCTGCTCCGGACTCCCCGCCGGAGGAAGCGCTGCCCACGGGGCCGCACACAATGTGCCTTGACGCACGCGGCGCGGCTCCAGCCTGGCTGCAAGCCACAAAGCCTCCGGGCTCCACCTTCTCATCCACCAGGGACCCCCCCCCTCTACCCCCCACCCAACTTTGGCACACAATGTGGCCCCCAGGGGGCTGCCCTGGGCCTACGTGCCGACGCTCAGCGGCTCACTGATTCCTGCTATCGCCGTATCCTGGCTGCAAGGCCATGGGGCGCTCCGTGTGTGACCCACGGGCACCAATCCCCCGTGTGCCGTCATCCCAGTGCGTCCCTTGGGACCACCGTACGCAGAGGGTTGGGGGTAGGCACGTGTAGCCACGCAGCACCGTGCTGATCTGCCATTCAGAGGGACTGAAAGGTGGGCCTGGGGGAGCCTGATGAGGTTCAACACAGCAAAGTGCGAGGTTTGGCACTCGGGCCGCAGGAATGCCAGGCATTGATGCAGACTGGAAGGAGCAGCCGCTGAGAGCAGCCCTGCACAGAAGGAGCCGGGGGTCCCAAGGGGTGAAAAGCTGAACAGCAGGGTGTGATTGCAGCTGGGAAAGCAAACGGGATCCTGGGCGCCAGCAGCAGAGGGGGGGCAGCAGGGACAGGGAGGCGATCGTCCCTCTGTGCTCTGCTCTCTGAGGCCCCGTCTGCAGCACCGCGTCCAGGGCTGGGGGTTCCCAGACAAGACAGGGAGCTGTGGGAGAGGAGCCAGAGGAGCCGCAGGGCTGAGCAGGGGCTGCAGCAGCTCCCTGCAAAGCCAGGCTGAGGGAGCTGGGCTCGTTCAGCACGGAGAAGAGGAGCTGGGGCTGAGCTGAGTGCAGCCTGCAGCGCCTGCAGGGAGCCTGCAGCCAGGAGGGGAGGCAGCTCTTGGGCAGGGGAGATGAGAGCAGGGAACGGCTGGAAGCGGAGGGAGGGCAGCTGGAGGCTGGGGGTCAGGGAAGTTGTGTGCTGGGAGAGCGGTGAGGGGCTGAACAGCTGCCCAGAGAGGCTGCGATGCCCCGTCCATCGCTGGAGGGGTTGGAGGCCAGGCTGGATGGGGCCCTGGGCAGCCTGGGCTGCTGTGAAACTGGGCAGGTCGGTGGCTTTGCGGGCGCTGTGGGGTCGCAGCTTTGGGACCCTTGAGGTCCCTTCAATCCAGGCCATGCTGTGACTCTGTGATTCTGTCACCTCTCCGCTCTCCCAACAGACACCAGCATCTCTCGGAGCGCGGCACGGGACGGCTGCTGGTGCAAACTGGCGTACTGGGAGCACCGGACACGCGTGGGTCGCCTCTACGCCGTGCACGAAGCGTCGGTGAACGTCTTCAGCGAGCTGCCGCGGGGCAGCGGGTTCTGCCTGGGCCAACTGCCCGCCGTGCACCGCAGCCGCGCCGTGCGCCGCGCCAGGGGGAAGATTGGGAGGGGGCTGCTGCTGAGCCGGGAGCTGAGCGCCGTCTGGGCGTACAACCGAAGCGAGCATCCCATCTTTGTCAGCTCGCCCACCTTGGGCCCGCCTGGAGCCCACGGGCTCGCAGTGCTGAAAGTGCTGCCAGGGTATTCGGTGAAGGTGTTCGACTACGAGAGGGC
>NW_024885066.1:0-150559 GCF_019232065.1 Centrocercus urophasianus
CAGCACAGCACCAACCTTTGCTCCCAGAATCTCCTGTGCTGGGGACCCCATCCCAGACCCCACAGTGTGGCTTTCCCAGGGGTTTCACAACCCTGCAATGGGGACAAGCAGGGCAGAGTCCAACTCGAACCGGCAAAGTGTCAGCGGGTGGAGGACAGCAGAACTGTGAGCTCCTCAGATCCCACCCTGAAACTACTGGCCGAGGTGCAGGGTGCCCCAGCGTCCCCAGGATGGTGGCTGTGTGCACTGAGCCAGTGGTGACTCGGGGGCGGCGGCCCGGGACGAGGCTGGGAGCCGAGGCAAGGCGAGGAGCCAGGGCCGGTGCCGTTGCCCGAGCTTTTCTAGGACAGTACAGCCCACACCCCGGGCCATGTCTCCTGTGGTGGCCCAGGGCCACCGCGATCACTGCTCTGTCCCCCTGGGGGCAGCGGAGCGTTTGTGGCACAGGGATGATGGATGACCATCGTGATCACCCTGTCCCTTTGTGTGCCACGTGCTTTGAGTCCTGGCAACGAATTCAGCTGTGATCACAGCCACGGGACACCCGGTATCACTGGGGACGGACCCGGTGGTGGGAGGAGGCGGCGGATGGGACAAAGGTCCCACCAAGGTGGCCCGGCAGGGCTCTGGGGGCCTCATCAACCCAGGCGGGCCGGTCCCCCGACCGGCGCTGCTGAGTCTCAGGAAATGGAGGAGCTGGGTTGCTGGGGAACCAGCCCGACCGGCTCCCCGGCTGTCAGCACCTGAGGAATGCCAAACCTCCGCTCGCCAGGGCTGGGTGCTCACCGAGGGCTGGGTGTTCGCCGGGTGACTCTGCCGGTCCGCCCAGCCGCGGCGTGCCGGTGCAGGGAGCAGCACCCCGAGCCCTGCGCAGTGCCTTCGGTGCGGTCGGTCAGTGCAGTGCCCACCCGGCGCGGCGGGACCCTCGGGCGGCAGGTACGTGGGGTGTGGGTTGGGGCCCGTGGATGCTGTGGGGGCCAGGAGCTGTAGGGCACCTGCTGCCAGTCAGGGCCGTGCTCAGATCCGTGTGCCGATGCTGCTGTTTGGTCCCCACTGAGCTGATGTCGGCACGGGTTGGGTTGCAAAGCCCGTTTCTGCCACTCGGCTTCAACTCCTTCAGGCTTTTAACCCTATTCCCAACACAAAGCACATCCTCACACCCATTGAGGACAAAGAAGTGCTCACCCAGCCCCAGTGGCCTTGTGGCTAGCTGATAGCAGGGTCCATGCCCACCCACATCCCCTCCTCTCTGCAGGGCATGTGGCTGCGGAAGCACCGGTAACAAAAGGGGAAATGGAAATTGCCCTGCCCTAATTATTAGTCCTGATCTGTGCAGCAGCCGCTCAAACCAAATTCTCGATTTTCCTGGAGGTAGCAGGTCTGCTCTCACCTGCAGACATTGGGAACATCCCAGTGTGTCTGCAGGCCAGGTTTCCCCATGGCCACAAGCTCAAAGCTGGCCACAGGTTGCTGCCACTCAGCCCTTGGTCTCTTCATTACATTGCAGGCATCTTAATCAGGTTCCAGGAGCCCTGATCAGGCTACTTAGGGACCCTTCTGAATAGCAAGAGCCAACAATTAGCTGAGCGGGTTTGCTTGGGTGGGACAGGTGATTAATTGCTGCGCCAGGTGCCCATTGCAACAATACAGCTGGGTTTCATTGCAGCATGTCCTGGCGTGCAGGGACGGCCACATCCTCACCTGCCTCTATCTGGGGTGCTGGTACCAGGCAGGGCTGCAGAGCACGGGGGTGGTGTGCCCTCAGCACCCACTGGGTGCCAGAGCCATCTGTGGCCCTATGGATCCAGCTGTGGCTCCGTGGATCCAGATGTAGCTTTGCTGATGCAGATGCCTGGCCCTGCCTGAGCTCTTCCTACATCCAGCCCTGCTCACTATCCCAGACATGGTCTCATAGCCTACTGCAAAATGACACCAACCCCTCCTATATAGACCAGAAAGACCTGCCAGGCTGGGGTGCATGGCGGGCAGGCAGGACCCAATGTTCCCGTGCCATCAGTGAAACATTCTGGTGGAGGGCAGAGCAGATGTGATGGGGTTTAGAGGGACCCAGCCCCGGGTGAACCTCACAACAGGAAGCATCCAGCGCTGACCCCAGGGATGGGGGAAGTGGCCGCATGGGAGAAATCCATTTCTCATCCATGAGGAATCAGCCCATGGATGGCCTTCCCCATCCCCAGCCAAGAAAGTGCTTAATTTTAGCACTCTTTGGGCCATACCCCAGTCCCAGAC
The DNA here is from genome assembly GCF_019232065.1 of Centrocercus urophasianus. Taxonomy (NCBI): domain Eukaryota; kingdom Metazoa; phylum Chordata; class Aves; order Galliformes; family Phasianidae; genus Centrocercus; species Centrocercus urophasianus. Next base: position 2,251 of record NW_024885066.1, read on the forward strand.
CCTCCTGCTGCCCCTGCAGCCCACATACAGCTGGTGTTTGGGTTGGGGACACCAAACAGCCCCTAAATGGGAGATGCTGAGATGCTGCCATGCTTCCGGCTCATTCATCCACAGCTGCTTCGTCAGCTGCTTTCCATTTCCCAAACACAGCAATAAAACCATTCTGGGGCAGTCACGCAGCCCTGCATGGCGTCACTCTGCCAGCCGCAGCCTCGGGGTGCCCATGTCGTCCCCGGCAGCATCCAGCACCACCCAGCATGGGGACACGGGCACAGGGTGCTGGGTGCCTGCTCTGATCAGGGTGCAAGCAGCGGGTAATTAATGCAGCTCATTTTCTTGTGCCAGTGGGGCCTCAGATGTGGATGGAGCAATCCCATCTTTGCTGAGCAATAACTGCCATGATCAAGGGAAGATGCTGCTGGCCCCAGCCTCCAGCAAAACCCCTGGGTGCTGTGGCACGGCCCCACTGAGGCCCTTTCACCTCATGGAGCTGCTTCCCTGTTATTTTTTGGGCTTGTTTGTTTGCTGTCTTTGCTGACTCGGTGCAGTCCTGCGCCCTCCTGACTCATCCTGCAGCTCGGGGCAGAGCACAGCACAGCCAGATCCTGCCCAGGTGGTGTGGCAGAGCGCTGGGACGTGCAGACATTGCATTGCATTGCATTTTGTTGCACTGCGTTTCATTTCAATGCATTGCATTGCATATCATTGCATTTCTTACATTTCACGCAGTTGTATTGCATTTCGTTGCTTTGTGCTGCATGTTGTGTCATGTCACTGCATGGCATGAAACGTTGTGTTGTTGCATTGCATTGAATTTTATTTCATTGCAATGAAGGGATGGTGGTACCCCAGGTCATGCATGGGTGAGCATCCCAAGAGGTGCTCTAAGGAAACACAAAGTTACCACCTGTGTGCTTGAGACCCCCAGAATGTTCTAAGGGACCACGGAGGGGAGGACCAAAGTCCAAAGGGATGGGCTCAAGGCTTGGGGTCTCAGCTCAGCTGGATCCTGGTGCCTCTCCCTGCAGCTCCACCAGCCCTGCTGCGTGGTGGCAGGGCCCGCATGGATCTGCCGTTCCAGCACAGTGAGGCGAAGGGCTTCGTCTCCAGTGCCGAGCTGAGCATGAAGCAAACAGCAGCACCCGGACCCGAGAGCCGATCCCGGTTCCAGAAAGTCTCACTGGTGTCACGACGGCTGGAGCACATGGCAGGAGGGGGGGGGCCGGGATGGCAGCCCCTCCCGCGTCTCCCTGCTGCTGCAGGCCTGGGAGAGGGAGATCGTGGAGAAGACGGCGTCGGGGCCGAGCGCGGTGACGCAGCGCAGCTGTTCGTCCTCTGTCAGCATCCTGAAGGACTTTGCAGCGCACGGCCCCATTTTCTCACAGGTCTTCTCGCCACGGCGGCGGGAGGAGAAGCGGGAGGATGACACAGTGCCTGCGCCCAGAGATGTCCCTGTGCACCGTGAGAGCTACATGCATGGCGTGCTGCTCCCCACTGCGCCCCGCTGCCAGCGCTCAACACGTGACCCCAAGCCCAGGGCCAGGCATGTCACTGTGCTGCGGGAGGGCAGGGAGGCGGAGGAGGGCAGGAAAACCCAAAATGGAGTGTGCAAAGCCACCACTGTGCCCCCATCGCATCAGAAAGGCTGTAAGCCGGATGGTGGTGGCATCACCAAGATCACAGCACGTGGCAAAAGCTCACTGAACACCCTGGATACCAGGGAATCCTCCAGGGAGAAATGTCCAAAGCCAAATGAATCCATGTCCGATGCAATGCCAAGAGGCAGAGACAAACCCCAGGACCTGCAAACCAGTACAGCCAGTGCCCAGTGTCCTCTGACAGATCAGTCTGGAGCCAGAGAAGGAGGTGCAGTGCATAGGGATGGCTCTATTTCAGCCATACAGCCCAGGACAGAGAGCTCTGAGGAAACTGGTGGCACCTCCAAAAACATCTCCAAGGAAGCAAGTGATGGACCTGAGCTGTTACATGGAGCACGAGCATCTCCAAAAGACACAGAAGTTGAAATGAAGGAGGGTGAGATGGTGAAGAATCATGAGGGTGTGGCCCAGAGCATCCCTGAGCCTCCTATGGAGAGCACTGCAGAGCCCCAGCCTGAGAACACTGCAAAGCCCCAGCCTGAGAGTGTCCCAAAGCCTCAACCTGAGAGCATCCCAAAACCCCAACCTGATAGTGTCCCCAAATGCCAATTTGATAGTGTCCCAAAACTTCAACCTGAGGGTGTTCCAGAACTTCAACCTGAGGGTGTCCCAAAACTGCAAAGTGAGAGTATCTCAAAGCCTCAACCTGAGAGTGCCCCAAAACTTCAATCTGAGGGTGTCCCAAAACCTCAACCTGAGAGTGTCCCCAAACCCCAACCTGACAGCACCCCAAAATCTCAACCTGAGAGTTCCCCAAAACTTCAATCTGAGGGTGACCCAAAACCCCAACCAGAGGGGGTCCCCAAACCCCAATTTGAGAGCACCCCAAAACCTCAACCTGAGAGTGTCCCCAAACCTCAATCTAAGAGCATCTCAAAGCCCCAAAGTGAGAGCATCCCGGAGACCTCCCATGAGTCCCCAGCTCCACCATCAGAGAGTCCCCCAGATGCATCCGAGGAGGATCCTGAGCTGGTGGTGGACATGGAAATCTTCGTGGACACGCTGCGCAACATGGAGCCCTCAGAGATACGGAAGGCACCCAAGGTTCCGCGCCAGCCCCGGCCCTCAGCACTGGGTCGCTGCACAGCACTGCCACCCATCCATGAGGACCGCGTGGCCCCACGCACCCACATCTCACTGCCTGTTGCCCTGCAGGAGCTGCTGGCATGGGGAGGGGGGGGACAACGAGCTGAGACCCCCCCAGAGGGCACTGAGAGCCACGATGAGGAGGAGGAGATTGAGAACCCCTACCTGAGCCCTGGGGAGAAGACACTGAGGAAGGCTCAGAATGGCAATGGGGAACTGGGTTCGCTCCTGGGGGGGCCGATGCAGGGCAGGGCCACGGGTGAGCGCAGTATTCTGTTCCGAGGGAATGTCCTCAAAGGGATGGCACTGCTCTCTGACTTCCTGGAGCACCGTGCAGCTGCAGCAGATGAGGCCAAGCCCTACTCACGCCTGGACAACAGCATGCTTTACAGCCGCTTCGTGTCCTCCGCCAGCACCCACAATGGGGTCTCCAATGGTATAGGTGCTGGTGACCAGCCCAGCACTGAGCTGGAAGCACTGAGTCATGACCACAACCCTTCTGTTCCTGAAGAGCCAGCGAGTGCCGGAGCCCCATACCCCACTGACATCCCGGTGAGTGCAGCCCTGGAGCAGTGCCTGAGGGTGCTGGGGCACATAGGGGGGTGTCAGATCTGAATTCCCTGAGCATCTTCCCCTGCTTCCAGCCTATGGATGGTGCATTGTATTGGGGGAAGCTGTGCTGCATAACTGCCAGTACAATGGGATGGTGCTGGGATGGGTGATGGGAGGGTACCAGGATAGGCAGTGAGAAAGGGTACTGGGATGGGAAGGTGTTGAGCTGGAGAAGGGAGGGTTCTGGGATGGGTGATGGGAAGGTATCAGAATGAGTACTATGAGGCTACCAGTGTAGGTAATGAGAAGGTTCTGGGATGGGCAAGTGTAGGGCTGGGGATAGGAGGGTGTGGGGATGGGTGACAGAGGGCAGGGGCTGGGCAGAGGCTGTTCCAGATGGTGCAGGAATGCTTGAGGTGTGGCTGCTCGGGGCAGTGGGAGGGATTTGCTAGCTGTAGACGCGAGGCTTTGGCTGCTGCTCTGTTGGGCTGAGGCAATGGCTGGTGCGGCTGATGTCCTGAGCTCTTCATGTGTTCTCGGGTGCGCACAGCAGGATGACAAGGAGGGCTCTGTGAAGATAAACGCCAGACCCGGAAAGGTATGGGGCATGGGGCAGGGGCTGGGCAGGGCTGGCCCTGGGGCCACGGTGCTGAGCAATCTGCTGTCACCCCAACCAGATCATCCTCTTCTCTGAGGCTGGCTTCGCAGGGCACAGACGGGAGATCTGGGGTGATGTCCCCGACGCTACATCTTGGGAGCTGTCACACAAAATCTCCATCAGGGTCATCCGTGGAGGGTAGGGACCATGCAGGGACAAGATTGGGGGCAGCTGGGGAGGAGGCTGTGTCACAATCCATGTTCAGTGGTCACCATTGTGCCACAGGCAATGGCTATGGCCATGAGCCAATACTGGGGTGACGGGATGCTGCTGGAGGCTCTGTATGGCCATGTTCTGCACCCTGCCACTAGGCAGAGACTGGTAAGCATAGCAATGGGCATTTCCCTGATGGCAGGTGGGTGATGTATGAAAAACCACGGTTCCATGGACGCAAGTGTGTGCTGGCAGAGGGGGATGTGGAGATTGACAACCCCTGGATAGTGTATGGGCAGAGCGATGAGTCGCGTGGCAGTCGGCCCTTCCGCATCGGCTCCTTCAAGAGGGTGGTGAAGGTGAGCAGCTGGAAAATGGGGTGCGGAGACCTCCCAAATTCAGCCACCCTTCATTCTGTGCTCTCCCCACACCAGGATTACTGCACGCCTGAGATCAGCCTGTTTGCTGAGGAAAACGGAGAAGGCGCCAGACTGCAGTTCAGCGACTCGGCCGAGGATACCCGCGTGCAGGGGCAGCCACTCACTGCTTCCTCCATCATTGTGCACTCGGGACTGTGAGCAGGACAGGGTGTGGGGTGCTGCTGGCATGGGATGCTCCTAGCCACCAACGGGCATTTGGGCATTTCCTCCCTAGGTGGCTGGTTTACTCCAAGCCCTTCTTTGATGATGACCCCTATGTCCTGGAGCCAGGCGGGTACCCCAACCTGAAGGCCTGGGGAGCGAAGGATCCATCCATCTGCTCCATGCATCCCATCAGGCTGGTAAGCAATGGCTGTTGGAGCACTGGGGCCATATTCTGTGTGAGCACATCGCTCTGCCTCTACTTCCATTTCCCAGGGCTGCCCGGTGGTGGAGCGTCCTGGCGAGCCGCAGGTGCTGATCTATGAGGACAGGGACTTCCAGGGACACAGCTCCATCATCAGCCGGGATGTCTACGACCTGAAGCGCCTGCCCGAACTGCCGCTGCCCACCGTGGGCTCAATGCGTGTCCTGGGTGGCTGGTGAGCAGTGGGGTGACCCACAGGAGAGGGCTTGGGGGCTGCAGGATGCAGTGAGGTGGCACATCTCAGAGATGCTCAGCTGTGGGGATCTCAGTGCTTGTCTGATCTCAGTGTCTTGCACACAGCTGGGTCGGCTATGAGAAGGAGGGCTTCCGTGGCCACCAGTACCTGTTGGAAGAAGGAGAGTACCAGGACTGGCGGCAGTGGGGTGGCTATGGCAAGGAGCTGATGTCCTTACGGCTCATACGGACGGTGAGAGCATCGGGTGCCACCATCCTATGTCCCATAAGGTCATGTATTACGGAGAGCAGCCATTCTCCAATCCTTTCCCCACAACAAACTGAGGGCTTGGGGCTTGTCCCTGCAGGATTTCTCTGACCCAGCACTGGTGCTCTTCGAGGCCATGGACTTTGAGGAGGGTCCCAGCGTGGAGCTGAGTGAGGCACTGCCCGATACACAGCTGGCTGGCTATGGCACCGTCACACAGTCCATCCATGTGCTGAGTGGTGTGTGAGTATGGAACCTGGGACACGGGGACAGAAGGGACATAGGGATGGCCAAGCCTGAGCCTGAGCTTGCATCCCCCTGGCAGGTGGGTGGCCTACGAGGGCCCCAACTTTTCGGGAGAGCAATACATCCTGGAGAAGGGAGTGTATCGCAACTTTGAGGACTGGGGAGCCACCAACTGCCGCATTGCCTCGGCACAGCCCATCCTGCAGGTGGGTGTGCACGGACCCCCAGAGCCTGGATCCCCCTCTGCACACCCATGGGTGCCCCATGGTTGGGTGAGCTGGCAACCAGTCCCACTCTGTTTGTTTGCAGGTTAGGGAACACAACCTGCACTTCGTCTCCAAGGTATGGAGTGGTGTGTGGGGAGGGAGACACACCGATCTTGGTATCACCACTCTTTGTGGGATAGTGACAGTGCTGCTTTGCCTGCCTCACTGAGCCCCTCCATGCCCCTCCACAGATCCTGCTCTTCTCGGAGCCTGACTTCCTGGGGGAGCACCTTGCCTTTGAGGACGAGCAGAGTGCCCTGCCTGACAGCTTTGTGCCCCGCTCCTGCAGGGTTCGTGGGGGCAGGTAGGGCACTGGGGTCTCAATGGTGGGGGATAGGACGGGGAGTCCTGGGAGACACTCACCCCCCGCGATGGCTGCATCAGCTCAAACATGCTCCTCTGCTCCTTGCCAGCTGGATCCTGTTTGACAGCCAGGCCTTCACTGGGCAGCAGCATGTGCTGTCCGAGGGTGAGTACCCCACGTTGGGTGCCATGGGCTGCCTCTCCTCCACCACCATCCGCTCCTTGAAGAAGGTCCCAGTGGTGAGTGTCCATCCAACATCACTGAGGCAGAAGCCCTCAGAAGCCTCCTTGTTTCCTGCAGCATTTGTTCTCCAGCCCCAGAGCCCATCCATACACATGGGTGCTCTGTGCTTCCCCCAGCTTTCCCCCTTTACACCTTCATCTTTGCCCCCTCCTACAGTTCTTCTCAGAGCCCTCCATCTTCCTGCACGGCCTGGAGTGTTTCGAGGGGAAGGAGATCGAGTTGAACAGTGAAGTGCGGAGTCTCCAGGCAGAGGGTTTCAACAACCATGTGCTGTCAGTGCGTGTCAAAGGTGGCATGTAAGTGAGCCCAGCCCTGCTGTTCCCATCCCAGCTGGGGTCTGTTTGCCTACTGAGGCTGACCGCACTCTGCCCATCTCTGCAGCTGGGTGCTATGTGAGCACGGTGACTTCCGAGGCCGCCAGTGGCTGCTGGAGTGCACTGAGATCACCAACTGGCTGACCTACAGCGGGCTGCAGCACGTGGGGTCCCTCTACCCCATCCGCCAGGTGAGCACCCAGGGAGCCCCCAAACCAGCCCTGGTGCAATGGGGCTGGGGAAAGCAGCACGCTGCTGGCAGTGCTCAACCATGAAAGTGCCGCCAACCTTCCTCGGCTCCCTGCTCCTCCCTGCAATTTGTCGTGGCGAAATGCTCCCCACGGGCAAGCACCTTGCACAATGTCTTGGCAGCATGGCATGGCGAGCCATGCTGTGCCAGCTGTGAGATGAACCAGGGCCACAGCCATCACCCTGGCGCTGTGGAGACATGCACAATGTGATTCTTGGGCGCTGCAGAGATCCTGAGCAAAAAGAGCTTCTCTCCTTCCAGAGACGGATCTATTTCCGCATCAGGAGCAAGGAGCTGCAGCTCTACCTGTCTGTCCCTGATGATGTGGAGGACATGAAAGCAGGGCGCGTGGTGGTCTCCAGCCTGAGCGAGCAGAGCAGCTCTGTATGGTACTACGAGGATGGGCTGCTGAAAAACCAGGTCAGGGCTGCAGATTGGAGATGGAGGGGACCTGGGAATGCCCCAGACAGACCTTTTAGGGCTTCCACCTGTTTTTTTCCCAGGATAACCTCAGCCTCGTCACCAAAGCCCATTGATTCTCCCTTCTTCCGGTCTCTTCTGGAGACATGAATGCATTTCTGCCACACCAGAGGATTTTATCACCTTGATCATGCCTGCCCCTCATTGTTTTCCTGCCTTCCCCATGTCCCACCCCAGAACCAGATGCTTTTGACATGAAACCTCCAAGCCCAAAGCCCCTGAGCCTCACCAGGTGGAGGCAATGGAGGGGATGGAGCTGATGTGTCCACCACCTCCCACTGCAGGTTGCCCCCGCCATGAGCCTGCAGGTCATCGGGCCAGCTGGGAAGGGAGCAAAGGCGGTGCTGTGGTCCGAAACCCGGATGCCATGTCAGACCTGGAGCATCAATTCTCAGGGACGGATTCACAGCCAGATGTTTGAGGATATGATTCTCGATGTAAAAGGTAAAGCTGTGGTGCCAGCACAGGGGCTGCTGTTCCAGGCACCCCGTGGAAATGAGGTGTCAGATGGGGCCACTCTCCTCTTTGCAGGCGGCCGATCATACGACCGGGACCATGCCATCATTTGGGAGGTAGCTGAAGAACGCCCCACACAGATCTGGGAGATACAGGTGCTATGAGCAGGGAGCATGTGGCCCTGGTGCCAGCAAGTGTAACAGGGAAGGACAGGAACACCCTGCAGTGGTGGGAGCTGCCTCCTGCCCCGCTGCCTGCGAGCAGCTGCCATGAAGGATGCCATGACCACCCCCATTGCCCAACTCCCTCCTGGAGCACCATGGACACACGTGCTGCTGACTGCTGTGGGACGCACTGAGTGCAGCGCAGCAGAGCCTCTTCCCCACCCCATTTCCCTATCTGAACTGTATTTATGTACGTGTGTAAGATACGGCCCCACTCGAGGGGGCCAGCCCTACCTGGTTTTGCTCTCCTTGTCCTCCTTGCCGAGTTGTGCAGTGCTCCTCAAGCACAGGACCCAATCCTGCCTCCCAGGCGGGAGCTCAGTGTCCAAGTGCTGTGAGCAACATCCAAGCCCTTGGTTCTGAAAAGCAAGGTGCACAGGCTGTACTTCTGAGGTGGCAGTGTGTCTGGCTCTGGATGCTGCTGTAAGGGCAGGGGGCTCTGGGTCCTTCGTTCCTGAGTGCAGCAGGATGAGATGCCGTGTGGATGTGTCCTGGCACTGCCAGACTGGGCTGGGCTGTACCATAGGGATGGGTACAGTAGAGCACTCATGCCCTTCAGATGGAGGGTGTTTAACCAGGGAAAGCCCTGCCATGGAGAAACAAGAAAGCATGTGGGAATCAGAAAGCATTTAGGTGCTCCAGGACATAATGGTTTCAGTCCCACATGGGGATGGTGATGGTCTTGGGCTGACATCAGCACCCTGCTCTGCTGCAGGCTTGGGATTACCAAAATCATCGCCAACGTGAGCCCCGCTGCACATCCCCACCGCAGCTCAGCTCCTTCTCCAGTCTCCAGAACAGAGCTGCCCTCCATCCAAGCAGGGCTCAGAGCAGGGCCGGAGCTGCCCAGGAACACGATGCAGAGCTGGAGGAGACATGGTGGGGGATGTCTGCACACCCAGACACTTCTGTCCTCGCTGCTGGGCAGAGCAGCACTCCTGGTTTGCTCAGCAGGTTTGGACCCAGCTTGGGGACATCGCGTCATGCGGGAAGCAATCAGTTACCAACCCTGCAGCAAAACCGGGCTGTTCTGGCAGCAACAGGCAGCACAACGCCTTCCCTGCGGGTCTCTCCTGCAGACAGGGTACACTTAAGTCCTGACATCAGGCAGCTCCAGCTTGCCAGTGATTGCTCTGGCTGTCGGCAGCAGCCGTGCCCAAACACCAGTGATTATGGCGAAACATGCCGAGCTGCCGTGAGGCTCACTGGGGAAGGAGGTCAGAGAACCACACAGATCGCAGCACAGGGGCTGGAGCCCAACAGCGCCCTGCAGGCAGCGGTGGGAGGGGCGGAGCGCACACACTACGCTGCGCCGAGCAGAGCAGAGCTGCGGCCGGGAGGCGATCACCTGGGAGAAGGGCCTGGGCGAAGCCTGAGGGTGCCCGGCCGCTGCGTGGCCGCCACGCGTGGTCCATCACTGGCAGGGACGCTGCCGGTGCGGGTCAGCCCCCTCGTGTGAGGCGAACGGCAGCGGGCGCACAGCTGCACCGCACCGCACCGCACAACCAGCAGCCCGCCGCAGCGCACCACTACCGCACTCATTCCGCCCTTATATAAAACCCGCCGGGCCGGGATAGGCCAGGACCGGCGATTGGCAGCTCCAGATTGGCGAAGAGCTGGGAGATTTGAATTCGGTGATTGGTCCGCTCGGCGAAGACCGCCTGTGATCGGTTAGTGCTGGGTGGAGGGCGGTGCCTCGGGTCCGCCCGTCCTGCTGGGGGCGCTGCGCCCTTGTGCTGCTTCAGCCCGGCAATCGGGGCGCGGTTGCGGCCGCCCCGGAGGTGCGGGCGGTCTTGGTGTTCCCCTCACCGAGCCCGTCCCGGTGCCGGCCCGTAACAGCACGAGAAACAAACGCGTCGGAGCCTCCGTACTTTATTTCTCAGAGCTTCGCAGCACGACCGTGCTTGGAGCTGATCCTCCTGGAGGCTGCGGCCATAGGGAAGCACTGTGGGGACACGGGGACGGGAGCTGGCCGGGCCCGGCGGCGGAGCGGGGAAGCGCTGGACTGCGGGGACCTTCGGCTCAGCAGAGCCGCAGGAGGAAGGCCGCAGCCAGCCCCAGGGCCAGGGACAGGAGAGCAGGGCTGCCGCAGGGCGGGCTCCGGGCTACGATCCCCTCTGTCATGGTGCTGTTGTCCTCCGCCTGTCCTAAGGGCTGGAAAAGCAGAGAGGGCAGTTGGCGACGGCTGCAAAGTCAGGCAGAGAAGCGGGATCTCCTGTCTCGTAGTGTCTCAGTGCCATGCGCTCTCCTGAGGCCCCACACGCCAGCAGAGCTGAGGACTTGCGGGTTTTCCCATGCCGGAAGCAAAGCGGGCGCTCCCTCATGCCGTCGCCCTTTTTCGAGGCTTTTAGAAACAGCGAGTAGGAAAGCAGAAGGGAGGGGCTGGCCTCTGAGGAAGTGGCTGGGGATGTGGAGCCTGCGAGGCCAGTGCTGGAGGATGTGGGGTGTAGAGACAGAGCTGGGAAGGTCCCTGGTGGAATCAAGGGGGAGGGGAGCCAAGACCTTCCTGTTGCGAGGGGCACTGCAATTGTTACATGAAGTAGTAATGCAGCTGGGGTGGAAATTTCAGGGCAGCTTCCTTCCCTCTCTAAAGAGCCCCTTCTAAATTAAGGCACTTGCTTGAACACTGCCGCCATGGCTGTGCAGAACCACTTGCTTTGTGTTTCACTGCTCCTCGATCTCACAGGTTCCCTCTGGAGCTGTAGTGGACGGTTAGGATGGGCCTCATTTTGCAGGCACTCTTTCTAGCTGTGAAGGCTTGTTGTCACAGGGTGAGATGCTCAAATGTAAATGCATCCCATGGAGCCTACAACGTGTCACATCTGTGTGGCATTTGAGAGTGACGCCAGCTCATCCGGCCTCATTATCAACATACAGCAGAAAAGAATAAGATCAACCCAAGAGCTGCTCTGAGGAGCATCACCCTCCCTGGAGGTCTTTGCCCACTTCCGAGCAAAGGTCCCCACCCAAGTGATAGCTGCTATCTGCCTGCATGGTGCTGGAACCGTTGAAGGGCCTCCCAGCAGTAAAAAGGGGGAAGGGAAGGGAAGGGAAGGGAAGGGAAGGGAAGGGAAGGAGGGAACCCTGCTGCTATGCCCAGCGTCCCTACAGCCATGCGCAGCAACCCTGAACCAGGCAGCAGCTGGGATAGAGAAGGGGCCAGCATGCAAAGGAGAAGCTGCACAATGGGGGGGAGAGCTGAGAGATGATAAGGTTATGAATATGCGTAAAGCTCTTAAGCAAAAAAAAAAAAAACCTCAAACAAAAAGCAACATACAGAAGTATTTAAACTTTGCAGCCTGCAGTGCAAAGCTCCTTTTACAGCAAGCATGGTTAAAGTAAAATAAATTGTTGTGGCTCCCAGCTGAAGGCAGAATTCCCCCACCGGTTGGATCCCAGACCCCTAACCAGTCTTACACCCCAGGGATGGGTCTGGCTGCTCCCCAGCTTTTGGGGTGCCCGAGCAGTGGTCTTTCTCTTACCAAGCAGAGGGCGAGCAGGGCAATCAGGAGGAGCAGGTGGGCACACTGGAGAGGCTGCATGGTCCAAGCTCAGTGTGCAGCTTGCTGCAATGCTTCCTCATCTGCTCACGGTGATTGCTATCAGAGCTTTTAAAGTGCAGCCGTGGCCCCATCTCACCAATCACACTTTCCTTCCTCATGCTGCTTCTGCAGAGCACAACCCATCACGCAGAAGGGACACCATAATCGGATCCATGGAAAAGCGCCAGGAAGGCATTACTGGCACTGCTGATGCTGCAGGGATGTGCAGGTGGGGATGATGCTCTGAACAGGACACCCCAGTCACCATCTCCAGCAAAGGCAGTGAGCCCCTTGCCCTCCCATTTCCAACACCATATAGCACTCCCTACATTGTGCCCCATGCCTGTGTAGGGCCAGCACCAATTACAGGTTCAAACCCTCTGCTTCAGCAGGAGGGTCTGCAAACACTGCGCTGTGTAATGAACCTCCTGCCCCGCAGTGAAGGGCAGGAGCTAGGCCCAAGACACAAGTGTGGCAGGGTGGTCTGATCCACATCACAGATGGTGGCAGGGCTCCCTTCAGCCCTAACAGCGTTTGCAGCACATTGCTGAGCTGCACCACCCACCTGCCAGCAAACAGCAGAAAACAGAACGGGCTATTTTAGGACAGGTTGAAACGAGCAAAGCTACACCTGTTGCTGTGGCTTTCATTTCTGTGAGTGCATCACAGTGAGCCCTGCGTGGGGGCTGGCGGCTCAGAGTGCAGCACATTGAATGCTCTTGGCATTGCATCTCCTATCTCACCCCCAAAAAATCTGGAATGCAGAAATTCCAATAGCCATTTTGCCTGAGTACACAACTGAAAGTCTGCTATTTCTCAGCCAGCCAATTGGGGCAGCCAATGAATGCCTAATAGATAAATTCCAACTTTCCTTCTTGTTTTCTTCATATGTTTCCTTATGGTACACATAAGAAAATATTTGTTCCCATTTGTGATATTTCTGTCCTGAGCAGCGCTGGAATTATTTGTTAAGGTGGCACGGTGTCCCATGGTTATTTCTCGTCCACTCTCTTATCTCCCACTTTGTGGAGGTCGCCTGAGTTCATTCCCACTTCATTACGGTCACCTTCTAATAGGTGCAAAGCGATGCGCGCTCTCTGCCGCGGTGCACGCCGGGACTTGCAATCCTCGCCCGTCCGCCCCGCTCCACGTGACCGCAGCTCAGCCAATCACAGCGTCCAGGCGTCGCCGTGGCAACAGCGGGTAAACAAGATGGCGGTGCGGGCGCTGAGAGCGGGGTGAGTGCTGCGGGACGGCCGGCCTACCTCAGGCCTCCCCGCGGAGCCAACGCCGAGAGGCCGGGGTCGCTTCTGGCCTTTGTTTCAAGTCCCGTTGTGGTGGGGGGCCCTCAGGATGCCTGCGGGAGCATTCGTGGCCATTTCTGCGCTGCGCTGAGAGGTGCAGGAACGCCCTGCCCAAAGGCGCGCAGTGTGGGCCGGTGAGGAATGCAGAGTTTGGGCCCTTCGGGACAGCCTCTTCCTTTGTGTTTTGGGAAACTTGCTCATCAAGCAATCCCTCCCCCCACAAAGCTAACAAACCTATCCTCGTTATTTATATATTCCCTCCTCACCACTTGTCACAGCAGGGCCCAGCTGAGCTGTTTGCTGGCAAGGCAGTGCTCACCATCCACACCTCTCGTGGTGAGCGCAGCTCTTCTTCCTACACGCCCACCATCAGATAAGTGGTGGAGGGTTTTGACATCCTCGGCAACCCGTGGAGCACATTAGAGCTTCATTTCATTTCACAGTTTCACTTTAGGTCGTAGCTGGCCTGTTAGATAAACAGCACAAAAGCTGCTCCTCTGCTGTCAGTGAAGTTTCCTGTTTGTGCTGCTCCCAGATGTTGTACTTTTCATTAAGGCAGCTCTGTGGTACTTCCTGCCTCTCTGTGTGGCACAGGATGTTCTGTACCAGCGTCACAGCCTCTTTCTGCCAGCCCCATTTTGTGTTCGCTCTGAGCGAACTGAGATCCTTTTGGTTCTGTGCAGTAACAAATGCTCTCACCCACTGATTTTGAGAGTGCTCCTGGGAGTGAATAACCTGGGGCCACTCCACTTTCAGTGGAGTTCACTTTCAGTGTAACACCTATGTTTCTTTACCTGTTTTTGGAGAAGTCATATGCAAAATACTAACCTTTCATACATTTTGTGCCTCCTCACAGGTGACACAGCCTGTCCCCTACGGCAGCCTTCCCTTGCAGGGACAACACTAAAAAAGAATATATGACATCACAGAATGGCTTAGGTTGGAAGAGACCTTAAAGATCATCTAGTTCACCACTTCACAGGGTGAAGTCCCTCGAAGATAAGGGGGTTCTTGACCATCATAGTCTCTCAGTGACAGTCTGGTGGACTCAGTACCCCAGGCGAGGGCTATTTTGTGTTGTCTCCCCCTCACATACACAGCATGCTGCCATTGACATAGCTACCTCCCTACCAACAGCTCTCAAAAATAAGAGCTGAGGGATTTCCACCCCACACCCGCCAAAGGTATCCTTTTTTCACCTGCTTTGGCAGAACCAGAGCTCATGTGTGGGTTCCCTTATGGTGCAGATAAGCCTCCAATATGAATTGCCTTTCTAGAGGTAACATATTTGTGCTTTCAGGTACAATTCCCACTGACATGGAGCTCATGTCATCCATGATGCAAAAAATCAGTCTGTTGGAACAAAAAATAGATAAACAAGCGCAAGAAATCCAACTGAAGGTAAAAGTTCTGGCCCTTACCAGGCCTGTTCAGTGTCCTGATTTAACTTTCAAGCCAGGGTAATGATACACTCACTTAGACACAGTCTGGGCTACAACAAGTTAATCCATAGCCTACTCTGTTAATTAGACAGGTTAGCCTTTGTAAAACAGCAGAGCAGTCATATCTGCCCTTGACATGGAAGACTGGACAGCCCTTACTGCTCTGATCCTGTGACTTTACAAAGTAATGACTCTCAGCATCCTTTCACTACTATCTATTTGGCTTCAGACTCTTCTTTCTTTTGCATTCTGAAAACAAAACAAAGCAACCAGTGGTTTAGACAAGAAAAGTAATCTTAGAACAGGTCTTTTTGTAATACTGTTGAGAATAAATACTGTTTAGTTTAGAATAAATAGCAATAGGTTTTTTTTTTTTTTTTTTTTGGTGGTTTTGTCTTCTTTTCTAACCAATGGTGACAGAAATGCTGGTCTGCTTTCTAGATCAGCCACTAACAGGCCTAAGTATGAGCTGCATTCTTGTGCAGATGGAAGGGGGAGATAGGTTAGCAATGTCCGCAGTCTAATATTGGAGCAGTGTATTACATCCCACCCCTCTGCTGAGTCACAAATTAAGACATTTGTGAGGCCATTTTGACCCTTATTTTTACTCTCTGAGAGAGAGCATGTGCAGCACTGCCTCACCCAGCCAGGACTAATTATGCTAGCTGCATCAAGGTCCTGAAAGCAGAGGATCTTAACAAGGTCATTATTCATTCTGATCTTGAAGGACAGGAAGATTGCGGAGCTTGAGGAGAAGATGAAGACTCTTCAGAAAGGAGAAGGTAAAAATTGTTGGATCCTTGGTACCTTGCTCTTACCCACGGGAGAGTTACAGGTCTCCTGGTACTGCTGCAGAGCAGGCTTGGAGACATTCCTTCTCAGCCATCCCTGCCTCAAAAGCCTATGAGCCTCTTCCATGGTGGTATCAGTTACACACACGGTGCTGTTTGCCAAGGTAGATCCTCACTTCAGTTGTTCTGCTTTTCTGGCGCAGCACTAAACATTATTTCCTGACCTATTTTCCGTGCCTTAATAAGTTTCCATGAGCACAGAATAACCACAAACCTGAAGATGGCCAGAGAAAAAAAGAACAATGTACACCATACAGTTCAAATAGGTTGGGAAAAACAAACAAACAAACAAAAACCAACAAACAGAGCAACTCACAGCTAAGCAAAACCAAAAATTGACTTGCAATCTCAAACAGCACCTACAGGTTCAGGCTCACTCATTTGCAAGGCAACTTAATGCTAAAATAAGCTCAGCTTTAAGTGAGTCACTGAAGCTCTTCTGCTCAATTCCTTGGAATCCATAACTCTCCTGCTGATCCCAGACACGTTTCCTGTCATGGCTGAAATACCTTGTTGGTGTAAAGCTGTGCTGTATCTCTATTTCCTGAGCAGAGAACACAAAAAGCCTGTCAAACCACAACTGTGTTTTGTACCTCATCACACACTGTGCCAGCTACGAAGCCTAGGTTTCTGGATCCAGCTTTGGTGGACACCTGCTGATTGTTGAATAGGTCTCTTAGGACCAAGACAAGCAGTTCTCAGTGTACAGCAGTGGACAGCACCACTCACATCAGCTTCCTATAGCATAAAACTTCAGCAGTGTTTTACAGTTTACTGACGGTGCAGGCAGACTGCTGGGGCTTCCACATTGTGTGACGTGGGCTACCAGTAGCTCTTCTTTAAGGCTATGCACAGTAAAAGCAGATCTTCCCTCTCAGCTGCTCCTGACTCATCCACAGCAGAGGATCTGGAAAGGAGGTGCCTTCAGCTGCAGACTCAGGTCTGGGAGATGGAGGTGAGATGCCTGCTTTACTTGCTCCAAGCCATTTGTACCTTTGGTTTCAGATTGTTGCAGTCCCAGACTGCCTGGTTCTTTTCAAGCTGCCTCTATGATAACTACAAATTCTCTCTTCACTCCTCTGAATGAAAATAACAAGCTGAGTGTGAACTACAGGGTAGTATGTTATTATTATATTGTACACTACAGGTTTTATACACTTGCCTGCTGCAAGCCTCATCATTTTGATTTCCAGGGCTGTGGAAACAACCTACACAGCTACTAGACTCTTGGGAGACTGCTGTATCACTACAGATAGTTTAATCCTTCCTCCCTTTTACCTGCTTCTAGTTAGAGCTGCTACTTCTACTGCCATGAGTTGGCAGCCTCCCAACCCTGAGGTAAACGTTGTTCACCTCTACTTCTGCTTCTCACTGTTGCAGCCAAGCACTGCGAGGCTTCTCTGTCTAGTTTCTAGCTCTGGTCTACAACGCTGACTTGTCCTTTCCTCTTACAGCGGTTTCTAAATGACTATGGTCTGATCTGGGTTGGAGACAGACACGAAGAGCTGGAAGACTTGGAGTCGCTGAGAGATGACGAACTGCTGGCAAAGAGGTTCTGGAAGGCAGGTAAAGCATCCGTGCTCTTTGCTAAAGCAGCCATCCCAGCTCCTCTGCATGCTTAGGGAAGGTCTGATACTCCTTAGATAAGCGGGTGATCAGAATCTGAGATCCTGTTCTGAGGTCTTCATGTCAGTCCATCTCAGGATTAGAGACATGGAACAACTTAACAGGAGCTGGGACAGGCAGAGCACTGGTATTCTATACACCTATATTTTATAAACTTCATCTGGAGAAAAACGAGAGATCCTGGTGGCCCAGCCATTTGGAAGAATACCTTCACAGCAGCTGCTTCCTGAAGAGTTCACATACCCTGAATGTTTGAAGCTTGATTGCTCTAAAAACACTGACATAAAATGGGTGGAAAACAGAACCAGATGCTTTGTGTATTTAGTAGCCATAGCAACTTACCCGCATTGTCTGGCTCCCTCAGAGTATTGTTTGTCTTTCCTCCCAGCCACCATGTGAGTGGTTTAACTGGGGCCTGACTGTGCTGTATGGAGTCCAAGCATATTTGGCGGAGTGGTAACAGAGGAAAAAAAAAGAGCACTGCTTGGGCTATGTAACTGTTGCTACTAACTTACAACTGCGCAAATATGAGCTTGTTAATCTAATCCTTACATGAAGGAAGGAAGAAGACGTGAAAAGCAGTAGAAATATTTTTATACTTTTCACATTGCTTGCCCTTTTTAAGGGAGATTCCCTCCCTCTCATTTAAAGCTCTTTTCCCTCACCCATAATCAAATCTCAGAAAATCAGAACAGAAATACCAAAGGTCTTACCTTCTGTTTCATTTTCTCTTTTCATTTCATTCTTCTGTCCCACTGTAATGCTCTCACTGCTTCGCCCTATCACCTCCTCAAACACCCTCTGCAGCATCCCAGCAAGAGAGAAATAAATCTACTGCAGTGAGACGTGCTGGTGGCTCAGAGCATGCAGCCGCACTGACATTTCTTCAGCAGATCTGCCCTGGTCCATTTAGCCTATTTAGGTTACTCATTCCTCTCTGTGCATTTTGCAGCACCACGTTAAGGGTCAACACTTAAGAAATTACAACCAAAACCAAGTTGCCGAACAGTTGGCTGCACTTTGGCTAGACTTCTATGCTCACTTTAGGTGAAGGCTGTTTTTCTGCTACCGTGCCCTTGCAGTTTTGCACACACCCACGTAGATCTGGCAGCCCTGAACCACGGCGATATTGTTGCACCATGCTTTGCAAAGTGACAAAGTGACGTGCACATGAAAGGCAGCAATGACAACCCCAAACTGTTGGGATGCAGAGACTCCTCAGGCACATCCACACAGAGGCGAAAGCTGCTTGGCTGGCATCTCCTTCCCCCCATAACTCTGCTCTTCCTGCCACAGGTGAGGCAGTTGTTTCCAAACACCAGGTTGATTTTGATTTAATCTTGGAAAACGTGAAGGGTTTGAACATGCTGGCTGGAGATGGCGTCTCTCACGTGCAGCACACACCAGGAGGAGCTCGGCTGAGGCAGCCAGAACCCCTCCCTCTGACCCTGTATCAGAATGGGATCGTCATGCTGGAAGGAGCCTTTCGCTCCTATGAGGAACAGTCTGCTCAGGTACGAAAAGGTTTGTGCAGGAGTCAGACGTGGAGCCACCCTGCTGTGATTCACAGTGTATCAGCAAAGGGAACTCAGAAGAACAAGGCCAGTGGGATCACCTCAGTCCCCAAAACAAGCAGCTAACGAGACCTCCGGCCTTCGCATCCCACTGCCCTGCTGGGATGCTTGTGCTGTTCTGCACATCTGTTGGAGAAATCGCACTGCAAACTGCTGCCATTCACAGTGAGTCTCCTCCAGCCCTGTTGGAGTAGCAGTATTCAACACTGGCAGCAAAATCTTGTGGCTTTTTTTTTTTTTTTTTTTTTTTTTTCCCAATTGGCTGGAAACAGAAATGCTGAGGTGCTAACAGGGTGAGTCCTGTTCTTAGCCCTGCCATCAGAATGATCCCAAAGATTGGGTATCAATCAGGTGATAGGTGCTTTATACATTAAATAAATAAATAAATAAATAAATAAATATAAACAAACCTTAAACTTGTTCCCAGCACACCTTTAAAAATCAACTGAGCAGCATTTTTTTGTTTTTGTATTATTGTTTTTTTTTTTTTTTTTTTTTTTTTTATGAGAGGGGGAGTCTGGACTTCTTTTTTTTTGCACGGCAGAAATATTACAAACAGGAGCAGCCCAGGATGTAAACATTAGTCATCAGATAAATAGAAAATCAGAAGTATGACCATGAACGAGCTGTCATTTTTTGTTTCAGCAATGCCTGCAGGACATTATGGATGGTTATTTCCCTTCAGAGTTGCAGGCACGCTACCCAGATGGTGCCCCTCTGCAGGTAAGCAGTGCAAAGCTCTGCTTTCACGGGGTTTTTGGAAGAAATGGCTCTCTTTTTTCCCCAAGGAAGTTGTTCAGATTTCTTTCACCAAGCTACATGTTCCCTGTACCAATCTCTGGTTGAGGTTTCTGAACGCAGCATACGAGCAGCTGAGTTCTGTGCATGCGTGTATGGCAGTGGTGAGGAGCACACCTGCCTGAGCCGTTACAGGATGTAGGTGAGCAATTGTCAGGGCTGAACAATTTCTCTGCCTGGCTGAATCTTGGCTTGGATCAAGACTTGTGAGAGCACCAATAGGCTTTGCAGAAGAGCAGTGGTATAGGTGGTATATGCAGCCCCTGAAGAGCTGTACAACATCAACATCTCAACTGGTTCTCCTGGAAGAGTTTCTAAAAGCAGATTGGAAAAGTATATCTCGCACAGTTTGCAGAGAGTTTAATTTGCAGTAATTTAAATGGGTTTGGCCACCTGCAGTCCTTTTGGGCCCAATTTCTTTCTAATTTTTCAGGGATGGCAAAAAGCCAAGGCCACCTTTTCAGACTGAGAGCCTCAGAGGACTCCGATTTAGGTCTCTAAGTGCCTCTGAAACGTAAGCGGGCGCAGGCAGAGGGGTGCACCTGCACCACCAAGAAGAAAGCAGGGCACATCTGTGCAAATAGGTCAGAGCAGTGTGAGCTGGAGGGGGTGCGGTTGGAAAACCAGATGGAACGGGAGGGACTGTGCGGGGCTGTTGCTCATGTGGTGCCTGTAGCCAGCTTATTGCAACCACAGCTACAGGCCACAGGACAACGCTGACGCCTAGGCAGAAAGACTGACCCTCCTTATACAGTTTTTCCCACTGCTGGAGGCCTCAGTCTGGCACTGTCCCTTTGTTGGAGCCATCCATCAGATCCCACTGCAACTTCTGCAGTGCAGCATGAGTGACAGTAAATCCCCCTCCACTTCCAAACAGCTGCTTTCACACTGTAGAGAGCATTTTCAAGCATGGAAACAGACAAGAAAGGTCAGGCCTGCACACATTTTTTACAACTTATGGAAAGGGGATGGCTGTCCTGTGCCCGTTGAGACATTGAACTACACTGAGGCCCGGATAGGCCAGGATCTAGCAGGATTTGCTTTGTTAGAAAACCTAGAGGAACTGGAGATGTGTTTCATTGGGTTTGGACAGCTGGAGCAGCTCCCAAGGAAGTATCTCAGTTCCATTTGGGACTTACTGCTCTAAGTTGCTTATTTTATTGCTTCTTGATACAGTGAGCCTTGCTTATAGCAATCGGCCTTAACCAACAGGTCACTGACAAAAGAGATGTGGTATTTCGGGAGACAGACCTTCCTGGGAGCTTTCCTGGCCATGGCCGAGTTGTTGGCCATTCAAAACTAAGCAAGGTGGAGGAGCCCACTGAGATCCCTGGTAAGTTCCTACACCTATCTCTCAGAAATGCATCTCCCAAAGAGAAGAACTGAAACCTCAGTGGGGCAGTCCAGCTAGCAAGAAGAGAATATGTGGGGTCTCAAAGAGGAAGGCAACACTTCCAGGTCAAAGCTTCACCCTTCTCAACATCAGAGGACACCAAGGAACCATGCATTCTTTGAATGAGGTCAGGCCTCATATTTCCTCATTTTGCTTCTGGGTTCCAGCAGCCTGCATAAGCAAAGCTGAGATACTCTGACTGGCTGGAGAGCCAAACGTGCTCAGCCAAGTAGGCAGAAAACAGCAGAGCTACACAAGCATAACTAAACAACCTGTACACATGCACTGCCCTCAGCAGCATCTTCATATTTATATACATGAATACTCTTGCTTATCTCAGAGACATTCACAAGCAGAGAAGTTCCCTTTATCCTTTATTACTGGGAAAAAAGTAGCTGCCCACTGACACCACCAAAAGGAACCGACACAACTGCAAGACGAGCAATTTTCCAAGCATGTATGAACTGCCACAGTATCAGACCTTCCTGTTTGCAGCAGAGATAAGAGGGTTTCTGCCTGTTACACATTGCAGGTGTGAGCTGCACAGTTGCTCTCTGGTTCCACTGGCAGTCACAACGTTAGCGAGCCAGAAAGTGGGACAAGCTGCAGCTGGGGACCAGGAGCCAGCATCCACACGGCCAGGAGAGGGTAGAGCTCTCTCTGCCAGATGTTGTACTCCCTTTTCACTAAACCAGTTTATTTGGAGGGAGAATTCTGTAGGTGTATGAGCTTTTTGACATATTCCTTCTTCTCTGGCAGGTCCCAAACCCTCTCTGGAGCAGTCTTGGAACAAGTATTCTAAGTCATCACTGTGCAGTGAAGCAATGGCCACCCAAGACACAGTCGGAGCAGTGCAGCAGGTATGGATGTGCCCAAACAACACCCCAAGGAGCAGGCTGGCATGGTTCCTCAGGCTCAGTGCTCTGCACACAACCACACCTCCTCCTAACCTCCTCTTCCCCAGATGCTCCATCAGAGCACACACGCAGCACTTTGGCACCTGCTCCTGGTCTGTTCTGGCTCTGGTTTGTCTCTGTGTAGAACAGGTGGTGATACTCACCTGGGTTTGGTTGCAGGGCTCTGATGGGGTGCGGAGCAGCAAAGAGATCGTGGTGGGGACACCCAGGCTGCCTGCCCTGCAGAGGTATGGCTGCACACATCCCTGCCCATCAGCTCTCCCTCCTATCTCACTTTTTTTCTTTTTTCCCCAGGGGTTTCTGCCCATTGATTTTAAACCTTGGGAATAACTAGGAAAAAAAAAAAAAAAAAAGCCATATTTGTTTTTTTGGGGAAAAACCTGCCAACTTTTACAACTCTAACAAAATTTCTGTTGTTCATTGTAACTTACGGCAGTGAAATACTTTTCCCGACGGCAAGACAGAATTTAAGAATTTAAAGCCACCTGAAGCTGTTAACTAAATGGAAGAATCCCTCCAGGAAAGTGATGTGCAAGTGGGATGTGACATAAACAGTGTATTTTCACTCAGTTTTCTAGGCAAGATAAGACCCAAATAGCTAATGAAAAAATCCCAAGCAGATTATTTTTAATCAAAAAAGTAGGGCAGAGATTTTACCAGACAACCCTGATCTAAAATAATTAAGCAAAAAAAGGTCAGCAATCCTCTTCTCAAGGCAGCTTTTAAGCAGTGAAAGCATAGTGGCAGCTGGGTCTGTGCGCAGACTAAGCCTTGCTCGTCTCAAGCACATTCCCAGATGGAAAGCTCTTCTCCCCAGTTCTGATGACCCCAGCACACCAGAGCCCTCACTCCTTAACTGAGACAGCTTTCTGACCTCCAGCTTAGAGAGAGCTGAAGAGCCTGGAGCTTCTGCCCCTGAAGTCTGCACTCTTCGCATCAAATCTGAGAGCGGGGAGCAGACGTATGTCATAAAGATGCTGTTCTCAGAGACAATAGGGGACCTGCGCCAACACCTTGCCCACGCCAGGTAGGACTCTTGCCCTCCTTGCTCCCCATTCTGCTCCATACAGCTCTAGGGGAGGTTCTGCTGCTGCTCAGGGCCCTGGAGCCATGCTTGGAGCAGAGCAGCCTGCACTGAGCAGAGCTGGGTCCTGGGCTCTCTCTGCTGCTTTGGCTCCTCTTGACACCAGAGCTGCTCTCTAGCTGGCAGGGATCTGCTCAGAGCACCTAATACACATCTTTGACAAAAAGCTGACGCATCACAAGAGATGCCTTTCATCCTCTCAAAACTAACAGTTCCGGATGGCTGGGGGACCTTTTTGGTCTTCACTCATCATAGGCTGTAGCCCTTGCCTCTATCCAAGCTCATGCTGAGCTCACTTCTGCTGGGACGGAACAGCCTCCTTCCCACTGCAGCTGTGAAGCCTGGAATGGCTGCTCTGTGCCTGGCTATGCGCAGTTTGGGCAGGAAGCCTTTTTTTCTGCTTGGCCTGCACTTGCAAGGCAGCCTCTCCCTCTGCTCTTAAGTAACTGCAATTGGATGAGCCACAGCATCTCTGCAAAATCTTGGGGGATGCTGTGCATAGGAAAAGATTGCGCTGTTCTTTCCTAGGGGTGGAGATTCCGACTCATATGAGATCATCAGCACCTTTCCCCAGAGGCTGTACGCGGACAACTCCAGGAGCCTGCAGGAATGTGGGCTGATCCCCAGTGCCTCCTTGCTGCTGCGGAGAAGAGACCCCTTCCCTCCAGAGGGGACGGGACTGCAAACAGCCTAGCGGCTCCTCTGCAGGAGGAAAGAGCTATCTTGCACTGTTAACTGAATTACAACATCCCCTTGGCTGGAAGAGAGCAGAGTTGTCTTTCCAGATCTAGTTTCATTGTGCCGTTACCTGGGATGGAGAGCAGGGCTCCTTCTCCCTTTAGCAGAGTGCCGCATGCCAGCCCGTATTCTGCTGCCCCCCGGGTGGATGGTTGCTCTTCCCCAGATCAGGTGGGCTGCTGTCACAGGGATTTCTGTTAGCTCAAGGCAGAGGCCTGGTTTCTCACCTCTGCTTTAGGTTATATTGGCTGATCTTTGCTCAGGGAAGGCTGCCAGCTTTGCACTGGTACCAGGGCAGTTGCTTAGCCGGACTCAGGGATTCTCTACAGCAGCAGATATCTAGGCAGGACAGACAAATAGCAAGGGGTCAATCTCCTTTCCACAGAGCTGCTGCCCGGAGATTTCAACTGTATGTATAGCAGAAGTAAAGCAGGCTCAGTGACACAGTCTTGAGCAATGGCCTTGGGCCGTTGCAGTACTGGGACTGAGCCAGCCTCCTTCCAGCCAGGAGATCCTGCTGCTGGGTTTCCTGGACATGAGCAGCTCCTTTCCTTGGACAGCCCCCAGCTGCAGAGGGGCCAAGGCTCACAGCCACACGGAGCCAAGCCTGCTGCGGCTTCAAGCTGCTGCCTTCCTCCATCCCAGCCCGCCACTCTGCTGCAACAGGACACCGTGTCATTGGAGAAGAGCATAATCCCTTTGCTTCTTCTCTGCTGAACCCTGAGAGTAAAGCATCTTCCCCTCCTTTAGGCTGGGGCAACGCTCTGCAGGCCCCTTTCTGTGCACATTCTTCCCATTTCAGCTCTGACAAGTTCCCACTTGACTCCCAGCTGATAACACTCCCACATGTGCAAGGCAGCACCTTCTGGCAGCTTCCCTTTTAGCAGAAGCCCAACACATGCCATCACCCAGCCCTCTTTAAAGGCTCTTGATAAAAACATTTCTTTGGTTGCAATTTCCACTTGCATTAAGTTTCAAAGCAGCAGCTAGATGCAGAAATAGGGCAGGGTGGTCTGAGCACTTCCTGGGGCAGCTCTGCTTTCCCAGTCCCCTCTGACCAGAGCTGAGCCACGCACAGCTCACACAGGAAGCACCACAAGCTTGGGCCAGCTGCCTCCACAGCCTCCCTGCAATCAGTGACTCAATGCCTGCAGCTGTCTGCTGGTTTCCTCCCTTTTCACATACACTCTTGTATTTGCTTTAACGGCCCCCTCCTACAGGGCACTGCCCTTTTGCATAGGGCAACTGGTCTATAACCAACCAGGTAATTCCAGTTCTGTATTTTGCCCCTGGGTCTGGCTGCCACTGTCCCTTCCCCAGGCTGTTCTTACCACGCATGGGCTGCTTAAGAGAGGAACCTGCCACTGCTGCTCTGCTGGATACTGAGACAAGTCCCAGGAGCCCTTCATTAGCAACAGCGGTCTGAGGCATTCCGATCTTTGTGTCAGGCTGCAGTAGCACCTCAGCTCCTCCAAGATGGAACTGACTTAGAATCATTATGTAGGCTATTTAACCTGTCAAAATAAAAGCAATTTAAAAGGAACCCACGAGTACCAGCACAAAAGGTACAGTAACATTTAATAGCATCTCGGAAGACAACGCTGGTTATAAACTCGCTTTTTGGCAGGAAAACAAAATGCACTTGGTCCAAGTTGCAAAAAGCCAACAGAAAACAGGAAGGATGAGATAGCTGGAGCATCAGCTGTTGTGAAGCAGCCCTGAGCCATCAGCGCTCACCAGAGAGCCCTCAAACTGCGTCACAGCACTGATGGAGCAGTGCAGGTCCCAGCTCCAGGCCCACCCGCTCCCAGCCTTCTAAGAGACGCCTCAGCCCCAGCCTGCTCCCCAGTGGGTGGTCATACCCAGCTTTGTGCAGTATTTCTGCATTAAATTATTAAAAAACAAAACAGAAAACTTAGTTGCCATGATCTATGCAGTTGAGATGAAAGTTTTTTTTTTTTTTTTTTTTTTTAAAAAAAAAAAAAGGAAGTGAGGCAGCAGGATTTACAATTTTAACAGCAACTGGGAGGAGTGGAAGTAACATGCAACCCTAAGCCCTTCCCTCCTAAAGCAGAAGCTCTCCCTGTAGAGGAGAAGGCTGACGGGCAGCTGCACTTCGCACAGCCCGAGAGGCTTTGCTGTTTACAGAGGCACTGAAAGCTGTGGTGTGAGCCGGGCCCAGCTCTGTTCTAAGGCCATGCGCAGCAAGCGTCGGGCTTTCTTTGGATCCCTCTGAGATGACATCGGGGTTAGGTAGGAAGGAATCGTAGGCAGCTGCAGTGAGTGGTTTTGGTCACGGGTTTCCTGGTGCTGGAATACAAGTCGCGGTGCCAGGACAGCGCTGACAACACGGAAGTGAAGATGGTCGGAGATGGGGGTGCACAGGAACGCAGGTAGAGTCCAGGATGGGCGGAGAGCCTGCGGGTCAGGCCAGCTTCAGGAACTCCTGCAGGGTGTTTTGTTCCACCGCTTCCACAAAGAGCTCATAATCCTGCAGGGAACAAAGCACCCGGTTGCTCACAAGCAAGAGGCACGCAGCCCCAGCGCCCGTGTGCTGCACGCTGCCTCCAGGCAGGCAGTGCGGTCCTCCCAGCACCCAACACAAATGTGCACAGCGCTGCTGCCAGGTCACGTGGAAGATGATGGGGCAAAGTTACGACAGCCCCACACAGCCCAGCCTCACTGCCCCTGGGCACACACAGCCACCCCAGCACTGCACTGTGCTCCAAATGCAGATTGACACCGACTGCCTTTTGTCCGTGCACCTCAAGGGGAAACACCTTTCCAAAAGCATCCCGAGGGCATCTGCAGCAAAACCAAGGGGATAACGTCACTGCCCTCCAATCCGCCTCTCGCAGCACCGACCCCCAGCGCAGCCTTACCCCGCAGTACTGGTCTCCGTTGACAATCTGGGGTGGGATGGCTTTGGGGTTGCCCGCCTTTGCCCTCATCTCCTCCCGGAGAGCGTTGTCCTGGGAGATGTCCACCAGCTCGTACTTGATGTTCTTCCCATCAAGGATTCTGGTCACTTCGCTCTGTTGGGATTTGATCTGGAAGCGGGCGGCAAAAGCAACGTTATCGGGATGCGGGGAGGAGCTCCGAAGGATGAATGCACGCTCAGTGCATCAGCCTACACCTGCCCGGGGGGGCCTCTGCTGGAGGGGGAGGGGAGGCCACGCAGCACAGAGCCGCGAGCAGAGCAGAGCGGGCGGGGACGGCAACCGGGAGAAACACGGCGGGAGAGCAGGGAGGGAACGCCGGGATGGGGCGGGGTGGGGAGGCTCGTACCCCCATGGAAAGGATGCCCGCCCGAAGAAGGGAACCCGCGGCGCCCAGCCCTGCCCCCGCCGCACCGCGCAGCCCCTCACCTCCCGGGAGCCGGTCACCGACGTGCTGTACACCTTCAGAGCGCTCATGCTGCGCCCGCGGCCGCTCCCTGCGCACAGCCCGGGCGGGGGACGCTCGGAGGGCGGAGCGGGCCGGCGCCGCCCCGCATGTGACTGCGGCGACCAATGGAGCCGGCGGGCGCGGGCATGCGGGGCTGCCAGCGGCGAGGGCCCGGCCGGAGCGCTCGGAGTCCCGGGGGCCCCGAAGCGCTTCACGCCGCCACGCGGGACTGCTTTGCACGAGTGGAGCAGAGCAGCTTTATTTTATACTCAAAACATTCAGTACAAACAAGTGGGTAAAGACAAACGCCGATATAAATACACCCGTGCTCGACTCGACGAAGGAAAACAACGCGAGGCTGAACGCCAACTGTCGGAATACGAACTGCACAACCAGCAGGGAGGTGAGGCACGTGGTCCTGCACGCTGCGCAGGGTGCTCGCGAAGGAAGGGCCGAGTCCCGCGCCCAGCCGGGCTCTGCGTTAAGCCCAGAGGTCGTTTTGCAGGACAAAAGCACGGCCGTTTCCTGCAGGGTAGCCCGCAAGGCGGTGACACGGAAGCCGGGGCTCAGCACGGGCGCAGGGCTGGGGCAGCCAACCCAGCCTCAGGGCTGCGGCGTTCTGCCGCGATCCCATTTGCGCAGCCGGTTGTGGACAGGCAGGAGGCGCACGCGGCCCTGCACCCAGCGTCACATCTCCCACCGCACCCTGAGCAGAACGCGGCTGCTGCTGAACAGCACATCCCAGCCTGCAGCCTTCCGTGCCAGAGCTCCCGGCGGCCGGGACCTCAACAAGCTTTGGCCCACAGCGAGCTCAGGACGTGGCAACCAGCAGTGTGGGGACAGAGCCTGAGATGTAACACAGCACATGCTGGAAGCTCTGCATGCCATCCCGGAGCTGGCTGGCACGGCACACTGACCAACTCGTGGCCTAACTTCAAGAACAAAACAGATTTGGTCTTAAATCTTAACACAAAAGTTACAACAGCATTTCTCTCAAAATTAGGGCTCACGGCCCCAGTGTGAACCAAGAGCAATTGAAGGGGCAGAAGTTTCAGCAGTATGTTCCCCGTTTTACCACTGACTTCATCATTTGTGGGTCAAGAGAGAGCGACCAACACAAGTTTCACCCTTGGCACCACAGCACTGTCTCAAGCCAACACTCAGGACTGTAAAGTTGCCACTAAGATTAAGAAAGTTGTGACAAAATTAACTGTATCCCACACCAATTTAGATTCCAATTATTTGGCACAGGAGTGGGGAGCAACCAGAGAACCAGAGGCAGAACTAGAACAAAACCTGAGCAGTTGCAGCCTCACTGGCATCAGGAGGAGCTCTCAGATCCAGCTGTACAATCCTGCTGCCATTTTAGGACCAGAAGGGCTTTCTCCTCAACAAGGAGCAAGCAGAGCCATGCAGGTTCTCCTAGCAGGCCTGCAGCGCGGTCCCCCTGTGCAGAGGGTCCCTACAGCTCAGGCAGGAGCTACGTACATTCAGAGTCCTGCAGGATTGTTTGCAATGGCTCTAAAGGCTGCTACAAGAAACAGTAATTCCTCACCCTGCCAGCAGATGCATTAGGCACAAAGCAGTGTGTGGACAGGAAGCTTCTGTAGCACATTAAGGCACTTCAGCATCAATCCATTTCCTCTGTAGCCTGGGTCATACACACACTCAGCGTGCTTTTTCAGGGGGATAAAAGGTTTAAGGCTTCTAGGATCCAGGGGCAGCATTTTGAGTCTTCTGTTAGTGTTG
Organism: Centrocercus urophasianus; assembly: GCF_019232065.1. Taxonomy (NCBI): domain Eukaryota; kingdom Metazoa; phylum Chordata; class Aves; order Galliformes; family Phasianidae; genus Centrocercus; species Centrocercus urophasianus. Next base: position 30,834 of record NW_024885066.1, read on the forward strand.
TTTTATTCCCCAACACCTGTTGGCTACCAGAAGACTCTGGCTGCATTTACCTGAGCAAAGCAGGTCCTGGTGCATGAATGGCTACACAAGCATCCAAGCCAGAACTGCACACAGCACCTGACAAGCCGTGGCACAGCGATGTAATTAGTGGTAGCATAATCAGCACACCTGCTTGCCTACAGAATCCACAGATATCCCTGAGCACTCTGATAGCACTCCACTCTTACAAGCTGCACAGGATCTGTGCAGAGAATTTATCAGAAAGACCAGGGCATACATTTTCTTTCAGTGTTGGTTTTAGCTTTTGTCACATTTGCATGTTCAGTGTCTGACATGCCTGGGAGGCTATTCAGAATTCATCTCCCAGAGTGAGAGAGTGCACCAGCTCCAGCAAAGACAACAAAAAACACATTCTATAAGATCAAAGCTACTGCAAAGCCTGACACTGAAGCCCTGAACGATTCCAGTTAGCCAGTCAGCAGATAAACACTTCTGGCAACAACCCCCAATTTCTCCTGGATAAGCCACACGTTTGTACCCAAGCATTGGGATGGTAAAGTGCTGAACAGGTTTTCAATTGTAGGAGTTCTAGTCTCCTGAGAGTTCAAGTCTTCATTTCCTGTCTTACTTTGGGGGGAGAGCTCTCCTCACTGAGTGATGCAGTTGTCTCCCATGTCCTGGGCGTATCTGTCAGATATTGCCGTTCTTAAGTCCTCCACCTCTCTGTGAAGCTGTTTTACCTCCACCAGTTTTTTTGCAAGCGCATCGGGGTTCAGCAGGTCGTCCTTCTCCTTAGCTGAGTACTGCGCAGCTGTGGAATCAGAGAAAAGCGTTACCTCAGGTGTGCATTTCTGACCAACAGCCCCATGCATCTGTAAGTGAGACAAAAATCAATGCACATTTGCAATAGACATATTTGTAACATGCAGCCGTTACTGTATGCACTCTTAAAGCTTGCTAACTGCAGTAAGAAGGTTCAGGAAGGTAAGAATCTTCTAAACTGTAGGTGAGGTACTTAATTCTGCTGCAGCACATGCAACAAAGGGTTCGCTATGCCATCACTGCATACTTACAGCGAATGCCCAGAAGCAGGGAGAGATTAGGATCCTTGCCCTGAGCCCTCTGAGTGACAATGCTGTAGACAGACTGCAAATCCTGCAGGCAGCTGGCCAGCTCACAGTGCAACTCCTGGGCAAGGCGGGCAGTCTCAGCAGGCAGGGGCTGAGCTGTCAGCTCTGCCTGCCGGAGCCGTTCCTGAAGGGTCAGGTTCTTCTCAATGAGATCCTGGTTCTGCACTGAAAGCTGAACAAGTGGCAGCAGATGAGTGGTCACTGGGTACAGAACAAGAACACTTCAAAGCAGCTTAACAGAATTGCTCAGTGATGATGGGAGCACTGATGTCAGGAGGAGCAGGTCTATATTTAAAGCCCTCCAGACTCTCTCCAAGTGAGTGAGAAAGTGAGCAAGTGTCAGCCCTGCAGGGTCTGAGCAGCCTGCTTTCCTGGCTGACAGGAAGCACTCAGTGATGCTGTGCCGTCCCTGACAGCGGGTGACAAACAGAAAAGCTTTCAGGAAACGCACACCACCATCTCATCCCCACCCTAGCCATCTCTTCCCTCAAAGGCTGCCACTGTGGTTCGGTTCCTTAGGCTTGAGACCGAGGCTCACTCCTGCCCTTCAGCCAGGATTGCAGTTGAGTTTGGACTCATGTTCACTGCCTTGCTGCCCCCAGCAGGCCAGCTTGGTGTTGTCCAACACAATCCACAGCCTCATTTGAAGTTCTCGAAGCAGAAACTGCCTCTCCCCTCATGTTTTTGAGCACTGACAGGACAAGTGACGGGCAGAAAGCAGGACAGACTGTGCTGCTGACTGCAAATTAGAAGCCCTGCTAAAAACCACAATCATTCAATTGCTATGCTCAGGTACTCTGCACTGCTCTGACCTCTTTCACTGCAGTCCGCAGCTGCTGCAGCGCATTTTCCCTTCTCACTGCCTCCTCTTTCAGAGCTTGGCTTGTTCCTTCTTCCTGGGCCACCTGTTCTTCCAGGTTCTGCAAAAGACCATGGGAAAATGGTAAGTCTAGCTTGCTTTATAGAAAATTGAATTTCTAGGTCCTTCCACAGCCACCTTCTCACCTTCACTTGCGAAGACAACTGCTCCATCTTCTTCTGCTGTTTTTCCACAATCTGGAATCAAAAGCATAGGTGTAACTATGAGCCACAGGGAATTTCAGCAATGCCACCAGGACTCCTCCTTCACTAGGACAATCCCTCTCTTCCTTGTTCCAGTCCATTTACTGCTTTAATTACTGCCTACATCAGTGGGAGATTAAGGTGCCCTGATAAAAGGCACATCAGCCAGATAAAAGGCAATATCAGCTACAAACAGACCAGCAAAGTTACATTCTTGTGGTTTTCTTCTCTACATTCTGCAGCTTTTCTCCACTAGTACTCCTGTAGTGCATGGTTATCACACCAGGAACAGTTCTTAAAACCTTTTGGTTTAGAATTACAGGAACTGCTGTTTCAGTGCAGTTGTAACTACCTATAGATGTAAAAGTCCTTGATTTCATTCTTGTGCCCAGTGTAACTCCCTGGAAAAAAAAAAAAAATTACGGTTCCCAGTTGGGAGAGCCTGTTACCTTCCTGAGGCAGTCGCATTCTTTCTTCAGAGAGTCATTTTCTATTTTCTGTTTTTCCCCATCCTGTACAGGAGTTCCTCTCTCTGCATTCTTTACACACTGCTGCACCTTGTCCTGCAAGCTGAAAATAGCACAACACCATGGGCAAACCAGCTTTGTTTGGGGCGTTTCCCTCTAGATAATGTGAGGAGGCAAATGATTTCCATAGCAGATGTCAGCGCTCTCAGTTTGCATCCCAGCAAAGGGATGTGAGGGAAGGAATCCCATTCCCTGGGCACAGCCCTGAGCTTAATATTGGTGGAGCCTCAGACACTGCAGGCCACAAAGATCTACTGTGCAAGGAATTATGGTTAAGGCCAATAACCAGAAGAAACAAAAAACTAAGGAGGACAAGAGAAGCTGTTTTTCTTCCTGCTATTTTGATATTCTTCCACCCCCTACTCTCGGCATATAGAATTTGAGCAGTGCTTTGGTGAGTGGTCGCATAATCTTCACAAATTCATGGCAACCCAGTTCAGAGGTGGGACAGCAGATGAGCTAAATCATCACTGCTCTCATGCAGTTACTACTTCAGTCCTAAGGTGAAGATTAGATCTAATCCCATGGATTCTTACCTGTGCACAGTGGAAAGAAGTTCCAGTTCTTTATGTTTCTGGGTTTCTAGCTGCATCCCTTGCTCTCTGAATGCAGCTCGTACATCTCCAAGCTCTGTTTCCAGTGCCAGCACTGTTTCTTGCAGAGCAGTACTCTTCAGTTCAGATTCCTTTAGCTGTAGCAAAGACAATCACAACACTAGAGATCTCCCAGGAATTCCAATCACATGCACAACATGTTCCAACTAACTACCCTTGCAATGCAGATTTTCATTACCTATGTGCCCCCCTTCAGCTGTAGCTCAGAACACCCTTCCCAAAAAAGGGAGGGCTGTAACTTTACTTGGGCAGCTGCACAAGGGTTTATTTGCAGCTGCAGAAAAGCCACCTGAGCAACTGTTAGAAGAGCTATCATCATTACCCAGAGGAAGTTTTACCTTCTGGCTCTGCTTCTGGTGGTCCTCAAGAGTTGGAAGATCAGCCAGGTATCGTTCCAGGGTCTCGATTCTCTGCTGCCTCTCCCTGTTTTGTTCAGATTCCTTCTGGCATTTCTTTTTAAGATTATTAATGTGTTTGTCTCTTCCCTTTACCTGCAAGGATGGTTAAATATGAGATTAGTTTATATTATTTCTTGTCCATTCTTCAGTCATCTGTATACCCACTCATTAATCTGTTTGTTCAGCACTCAGCACCAAAATGCCACCTTGCCTCGGCAGTATTTCTGCTCATTTAGCTAAAGACAGGCTTCTTCTCTGCTTAAAAGCACTTGTAACTACAGGACAAAGGATTTTTCCTTATAAAGCCAAAGTACTCTTTAAGGAGATCAGAATACACATACAGCGCATAGCTGTGAAAAACTTTTGTGCACCTCTCTACACTGCCTTTTGACTTTTCAAAGACAAGACATCTTCCCATCTCCACATCGATGGCATCGTACCCTTTCTTCCTGCTTCTTTAAATCCTCTGCATATTTCTGCTTATTTTCCTTCAGCGTCTCCTGGATCAGCTTTGCATCCACCTCTGCAGCAGCCAGTTTTCTTTCCAATTCAATCTTCTCCTTACTGAGAGATTCAGTCTTCTCTGCGAATTGTGCTCGGAGAAACGTGTTCTCCCGCTGCAGCTCCTACAAACACAGACAGCCCATGAGTTCTGTTCACCACACCAGCGATTATTAACTGGCAGGAAGCAGATGAGTTGTCTCAGAGTTGTGTGCTTTTAATCCCCAACCATCGTTCAGCACATCTTATACACTGCAGTCTCTGACGCTGCACTCGTCAGAGCTGGCAGCACTTGGATCAAAAGCACAGCTTCTGAGCAAACCCTGCACTTCAGGGCTCTCAAGAGTCAGAGGCTCTCAGAGATGACATATAGACATAATAAGGATCACACATGGGATAATTTTGCTCTGCACAGCCCTCCTCCTTGGGAAACAACTAGTGAGGAGTGGTAGGGCCCGAGGTTTCAATACTATTTCCCACTGGCAGCCTGCAGCACCTGCATTCTCAGCATGCAGACGTCTCCATAGGGCGCTGGGCAGCCAAGCAGGGCGCTGTGAACCTGCAGTTCGCTCTCCCGGACCTTCTGCTCCAACTGGGATATGTGTTGCCTTTGCCTGTAAACAAAGACAAAAACAGGTGAAGCACTTTTCTCCAATGTATCCCTTTTTTTTTAATGGCAGTGCAGAGCAATGCCACAAACAGTGCCACAGCAACTCTAACTAATGCTTGATATGGCAACAAGCACAGTGGAAAGACAGCTCGACAACTCAGAGCTGGCCTGCACTGAGCACTGAGTGAAAGCTGCTCATTTTGACCCTTCTACAATTTGCATAAACTTTTCTTCTCTCTCCTCCTCTCAAAATTTCCCTGCCCACCCCCACAGCACTGGTTATACAGCAAACACACAAGCCTTGCATGTTCTGGAAGATCCAGCTCGACTGCAGAGTTTATGAGTAAAACAGACATCAGAGGACTCGAGACGAGCAAGCAGAAAGGATGCTTACAGCTCAGATGCTGAAGGCAGCTTTCTTTAGAACTTTTTCAAAAAGTTTACAGTCACTAGCATTATCTATTGGAAGTGCTCTTTGTTGGTCTAAACTCACAGAAATAACGAACAAATTTGACAGGAAGATCCACAAGAGCTTCCAGAAAGTCCTCAAGCACAGAGGAGGTAGTTCTGACATTTTAGATAACTGTGATGTAAACAAAAATATTTTTTCATTACAAAACACAGAAAATCGTAATTGAAGTTGGTTTATTTGAACTCCTTAGGATCATTGTCTCATTTTCACGATGAAGGGGAGGAGAGCATGTTGGAAAAAGCAACAAAACAAAACGGCCATTTTCAAAGGTATGTTCTTCCTTACAGGAGAATAAAGCAAGTCCATTCAGGTCTCCTTTGTATTTTCAAAACTGTCCCTTCCCAAGAAGAAATACACTGGAGCCCTTAAACCCAGTGTCAGTAGGAAGCTCTCACCTGTCAATGAGGAGCTCTTTCTCCTTGAGTAGGTTTTCATGGGAGTTCAGGATGTTGATCCACTGGGCTGGATCAGGTGTAGGTAGTGAAGGAGAATACATGGAGGGATGGTGGCAGGCACCTCCATTTTGTAACTGAAAGGGGAGACAAAATAAGGAGGGAGAGATTTATGCTCCACAGAGGTAATTGCAACATTGCTAGAGCTATTTTGCACACCGTGTGCTCATCTGCATGCCAGCACACAGCTATTTCAGTCTCTGTTGATGTCCAAGAACAAGCAACTTCACCCAAGAGCAACTGGAGATTAACAAATAATTTTAGATCACTGTGCTTGCCCACTGGAAATAATCTGTCTCCATCAGGGTAGAGGTAGCAAAGGCAATAAGCAGTTCCCCTCCTAAAAACGAACCGCAGTTTACACACCTTCTGAGATCTGTTTTCTAACATACAGAATAGAACTGTTCTATAAACTGCTAAGAACTGGCATGTTTTGGCCGATGGGTATTTCACCTCTGCATCTGCACTGAACTATTGTGCAGTATTTTAACACAATGCAGTGCTGCTCAGAGTAAGCAGCAAATGATATCTGTGACACCACACTGTAAAACAAGCCATTAAGAAAATTACTGTTTGTGTAAGATAGGAAAAGCAGAAGATATTATTTCCCTCACTTCTCAAGTCCAAAACAATCATTCACGAGTAAAAAGAAAGGACAGGTTTTAAACTCACACACACGATGCCCTACCTGCATCTGCTCTATCTGCAGTCGCACACTGTCCAGCTGTTGTTTCCAAGCACTGAGCTCACAGATCCTCTCGTGCGGATGCAGCGTGCAAGTCTCTTGCATCCATGCCACAGATGGGGGTGTTACAGGTTTTGGAAAGAAACTGTTGGTCTGGAGTCCCGTTGGCACCAGCCTGCTGCCTCTTGGCCACGTCCCGTCACAGGCTCCATTAGCCCCTGCAGACTGCTTGATCTCTGGCAGCACCTTATAATGGTCTCCCCCTGCCTCAGCTGCCCCAGAGTTTGGATTGAATTTCTGGAACCTCTGGAGAGGGTCAGCACACAAACTATCCAGAAAGAGAGACTGGTTAAGGGTGCGCTCAATGGCAGGGGTGTCAAACTTCCAAGTATCTTCTGTTCTCACGTGATCAGAAACAGGACGCCAGGATTTCTCAAATCCATTTTCCCCTGAAGTCCCACAGAGGCGCAGCAGATCACTGTGTGGCAGCTGAGATGACTTCCCAGCATTAAAGTCTCCGTTTCTCAGGAGTCCTGCATGTTCCAAAGCAGCCCCTGGCACAGCAGTTTTGGAAGTACTCTGCAAACAGCTCTGCTCTCCTGCTGAGGACAGCTTGGAGGGTGAGGCACCCAGTGTGGATGGCATAACATGGGCTGTTGGGATGGTTGCTTGGGTTTTAATGGGCTGGAATGAGGAACCGTTACTGGTACTGCAGAAGTCTGGGAAAAGATAAGCCATACTTTAATCTTGGAGACATTCTGGCATGAACAGCCATTCCTCTGCTGAACATTTTTCCTCAAGAATCTAAAAAAGCAATTCTTCGCCCCCACCCCAAGCAGCAGCACAATGAAGGCTCCCCCCACGACAAGTTTACCACAGTAAAACTACAGGGAGAATCCAAGTTCAGTTCAGTACACATTTTTAAGTGACTCCAGTATACTAGTTATTCCAGCATAAGCTTAGATAAACAAGGTTCTCTTCCAGTAATTTTAGAAATCAAACCCTTTAAATCAAATAAAAAGGCTGAAACTTACTCAGCTGAACACTGAGACCTTGATCCTGCTCTGCCCATCCCGCAGCTCAGTGACTCTGAACCATGCCCAAACCCAATGGGAGCCTTTGCTAGGCCCATCACCAGAGCACTACATCACCAAGCAGCGGATCTTCCACCTCCTCCAGGACACAGCAGCAAAGGAACTCCTTCCCGAGGCTACAGTAATGGCTGTCGCCTTACTGCTACAGGAAATGATACAGCACAAGCACCCCAACGTGAGCCTGTCCTGTCAGATGGGCACCAAACCTGGCTACATGGAAATGCAGGGTTATTCTTAGCAACTCTCAGATTTCAATGCAGCAACAGCACGAGCTGAGAAAGGCAAACACCGAAATGCCTGTTCCCTCTCCTCCTCCCAACACACCGCATATCTCAGAGACGCCAGGTTGCCTACAGATACACAAACTTGTTTTCTCGTTTCTTAGCTGAACTGGTTTGGCTGGAGGCCCATCTCCATCGGATGTTCCTCTGATCCAAGGTCAGAACTGCAAGGTCACACTCGCACATGCTTGTAGCCTCAAAGCATTGCAGCAAGCAGTAATGAAAGGTAACACTTTCAATATGATCTTTTCAATATGGTCTTTTCAGTACCATCATAAAAACACTGGAAAACCACCATGTGAAAGGACAAGATCCTTTCCTCCAAAACGAGCAGGAAAAGTGTTTGAGGGAAGAAATCTCTTCAGACATTCCTTGGCTGTGTCCAGGAATCCCGGAGAACAACATGCTACCAAGCAGTCACAAGAACACGCTGGCAAACAGAGAAGGGACAGTGCAATTTCCTTTTACAGCCTCTGTATTTATACCCCAGCATCACTGTCAGGAACTTGAGCCCTCTGAGCAGCACGCCACGCACGGACGCTGAAATCAGTCCCTTGAATGCACCAAGGATGATCACAACAACATTTCTACGTAACTGATGAGCTGATTTGAAAGTCAGCATGGCTCAGCCAGTTGTCAGTGCTGCAATTCGGCCTCAGCTCTTGGAAAGACTGCAGCACTGCAGATATTCAGAAGGGCAATTTCCTAAAGAAACATCCTTGTTCTCTATCCTGCCCTCAGCAAACAATAGGATGTTTTCTTATCCGGAGAGAGGCTAAATGAGAGACATAAACATATGCTCTAGTAATATCTCCAGTAATCACAGAATCACCCAGGTTGGAAAAGACCTTCAAAATCATCCAGTCCAACCATCCACTTATTGCCAGTACTTCCCCACTAAACCAGGTCTCTTAGTAGCACATCTAAATGTTTCTGGGACACCTCCAGGGATGCTGACTCCACCACCTCTCTGGGCAGCCCTTCCCAGCAGCTCATCACTCTTTCAGAAAAGTATTTCTTAATGTCCAACTTGAACCTCCTCTGCACAGCTTGAGGCCATTCCCTCTAGTCCTATTGCTAATTACACAGGAGAAGTTGATCCCATCTCAGCACAGCCTCCCTTCAGGCAGTTGTAGAGAGCAATGAGGTCTCTGCTGAGCCTCCTCTTCTCCAGACTGAACAATCCCAGCTTCCTCCACTGCTCCTCAATGTCTTTCTTGTAAGGAGGGCCCAACGCTGAACAAACACTCGAGGTGCAGCCGCAGCAGTGCTGAGGACAGAGGGATGATCTTCCCTGCTCCTGCTGGCTGCACTGTTGCTGATACAAGCCAGGATGCCATCGGCCTTCTTGGCCACCTGGGCACACTGCTGGCTCGTGTTCAGATGAGTGTAAATGAAGAGCCCCAGGTCTCTTTCAGCGACAAAGTCTTCCAGCCACTCTGCCCCAAGCCTGTAGTGTTGCCTGGGGTTGCTGTGGCCAAAGAGCAGCACCTGGCACTCTGCTGGACTTCATCCCATCGGCCTCAGCCCAGTGATCAGCCTGCCAGATCTTCTGCAGGGCCTTCCTACCCACAGGGAAATCGACACTTTATGCCAACTTTGGTGCCATCCCAAATATTTCTACGACCATTTAAAAAAGCCTTAATTTCAACTCACACATTAGGATCTATAGCTCGCTCAAAAGGGACAGACATAAAAGGCTGAGATGTAGAAATGCATGAAATGCACTGTTTTAAAGAACAACACAAAATTCCTCTCTGCTGGAACAGGCATCAGTGAATCAATAGTGTTTTATGTCACTTTTATGAATGAAAGCACTAGTAGGAAAGATCTAAGAGACAAGAAATTTCACCTTCAGGGCTTTAGCTGAGTGCAAGCCACTGTCATTGTCCAGTGAGAAGCACACAGCTTTCACACTGATAAGGCTTATACACAAAGGTACACTGATTTTAAATCCCTAAAATCACAGAATAGCTTGGGTTGCAAAGGCCCACAGTGCTCATCCAGCTCCAACCCCCTGCTGTGTGCAGGTCACCAACAGCAGACCAGGCTGCCCAGAGCCACATCCAGCCTGGCCTTGGATGCCTGCAGGGATGGGGCATCCACAGCCTCCACAAAGCACACACGAGACTTGCTGGTAGATCACTTGTATATATGAGTATCAAACATCACATCACCAAGATGGCTCTTTCAATCTGCTAAAATGCTTATTAGTCAAAAGTCAACAATTCATTAGAGAAACAGTAATTTCCCTGATTACTAGTTTATGTTTTAGGCAGTAAATCTGAGTAGTATCTGAGGCTCTGGTTTTGAAATAGTTACCAGATTTCATTATAGATTCTGTTCCCTCCAACTTGCACATACTAGGGTTCAGTAACTGTTTAATGCCTGTGGGTCTTCTAAGAACACCTCAGGCAGTTATTGTGTGATCCCATGCTGACAATCACCTTCTGTGCTGTCGGAGCAGGAGGTCCCTATGCCCACATCACCGCTGTCGGCCACGCTGGAGCAGCGACTGGTGCGGCTCTGGAACTTCACAGACAGCATTGGTGTTTTCCAGTCAGTCTCTGAGAAATGACTCTTCTGAGCAGCACTAGGATCTAGAGAGAGAAAGCCAGTATGTTTGTGTTTAGCCAGCAGACTGAAAAGCCTTTTAATATATCTCACTGGTGACAGGACAAGGGGAAATGGCCTTAAGCTGCACCAGAGTAAGTTTAGGTTGGATATCAGGAAAAACTTTACAGAAAGCACTGGAATGGGCTGCCCAGGGAGGTGGTTGAGTCACCATCCCTGAAAGTGTTTAAAAACTGGATGTGGTGCTCAGGGACATGATTTAGCAGAGGGTTTTTAAGGTGAGGGTAGCAGGTTGTGGTTGGACTTGATGATCTTTAAGGTCTTTTCCAACCTGAGCAATTCCATGACTCTATGCTTCTATACGTATCTTATTGAGCCATACCAACTTGTCATTTGTAGCAGAAAATAAACTGATGCTTGCTCAACTTCCCATATTGCTTCTAAAGAAATTCCTTTTGCAATTACAAGGAATTGAAATGCAGTTACATGGTTGAAAACCAATCCTGTTATAGAAGTCAGAATGCAGAAGCAATGAATATTTCCAGCAATACGGCTGGTGGTGCTGTGATACTGATTAAAAGGGAGCAGCAGCGAGGGCACACAGCAATATATGCTTTCATATTAACTGTTAAGAAGCGATTACCCAGCAGATGAGCCCGCTACCAAGCGACGGCCGAGCCATAAACCTGCTCTGCAGGAAGCAGCGTTGTGCTACAGCAGAGCTCTGGGCCAGCAGCTCCTCTCGGTCGCGTTTCCCCCAGAGAAACGAAACGGGATCCCCAGCAGCGCGGCAGCCCTTACCCAGCGGATCGCCGCGCTGCAGCCTCAGCTCCGGCTGTTTCTGGAGAGCAGCCATCTTACGTGCTGCACGACGGCGGGGCGACAAGAGACGGGGCTTTAATCAGCGCAAAGCAAACCGCGATCCCACCGGCCGGGCCCTGAGGTGAGGAGAGGGAACAACAGCCCAGGATGGAGGAAGAGAGGCGGAGGAAACCGTAAGGGAGGGAGCGGTAAGGGAGGGAGCCGACACGTAGCACGGCGCCACGGCAACCGCCCGTCCCGCTCACCTGCCCGCCGCGCCAACCGCGCGCCCCGACCGTTACGGCCTCGGGCGGGGGGCGGAGCCAGCAGGACGCACCTCCCCGCCGCTCTCCCCCAGCCTATCGGAAGAGGGAGCTTCACCCCCGGCTCGCGCCGATTGGCTGAGCGAAAAGATGGCCCCGCCCCACGGCGTTCGGTGGAGGAAAAGTGTCGGCAGCCGCCACCGCGGGGCGGGGTTTGCTGTTTTCTTGCGCGTGCGCAGTGCGGGTGGTGCGCTGAGGTGTGGGTAGCTCCGGCCCGAAGTGGGGGAGCTCCGCAGTGGCCGTCAGCAGAGAGCGGAGCTCCGCGCTGCCCCTCCGCTCCGGGTCCAGCAGCCGAATCCTCCCATGCTGGCTATGCGAGTGCTCAGCGGTGCTGGAGGGCTCTGTCGGCTCCTCCCTTCCCCGGGAGCACGGCGGCACGTGGTGTGGGGGGCCGGATGTCACCGCAGAGACACTTCGGCACGTGGCACAGCTGTCAGCGATTTATTTGCTGCAGAAGAGAGCCCGGCTGGAGGCATTGCATTGGGGACGCGTTCCTCCTGGAGAAAGCCCCTGTCCTCACTGTGAAAGCGTCCTCAGAAAAAAGCAGGACTGGCCCTGCGGTGTCCCACCCCTGTGGGCGATGCAGCAGAAGCCACTGTGGGGGGCTGAACCTTCTGAAATGTCACCAAACCCCCACGCACCGATCCAGGACAGGCAGAGCACCCACAGTGCTGTGAGTTCAATGGGGAATGATTCCTGCTGGGGTCCGGGGGGCATCAGGGCTCGGCTGCTCCTGTTGGAGGCCTCTGCTCAGCCTCGTGACCCCCGCCGCTGTCCTGGCCCTGCTGCCGTGCCCACCACTCCTGCAGCTCCTGGTACAGGTCCTGGTGCTCTTCTTTCCAGCGCTGGAACTTCTCGGAGGTCAGCGCGGCATCATCCAGCAGCTGCTCAAGGGCCTGCAGCTCCGCCAGCTTCGCCTGCAGAGGGGAAGGACGCGTTTTGGGGCTGTGTTGGCAGGAGCAGGGGATGGGGAAGGGCTGTGGGATCCCACCTTGAGCGTGCTCTGCAGGGCCCGCACCGCGTGCACCTTCTCGTTGATGCGGGGGTTCTTGTTGCGCCGGATGAAGGACTTACGGCACTGCTCCTGTGTCAGGAAGCGCTGCCGCCCGATGAGGGACACCCCGCCCTGCCTCAGGCACCACATCAGGCTCTCAAGATCCTCCTCGCAGGACTCTGAGCGTGGAGATGGACACCATGATATAGGGTAACCCCGAAACCCCGCTGGGGCACCCTCACCTATAGCCCACATCCAAAGGGGAGTTTGGACGCCAAAACACAACCCCTCAGAGCTGCAAAGACAAAGATTAGCCTCTGCACTTCAAAACAGGGCAGCTGTGAATTTGGTTAAAGGACACACCCAGGATGACAGGGATGCGCCCCTTTTAGCACAGGGCATAGAGTCCCTCGTTGCCGACCAGCACCTACCTACAGGTGAATGGGGCTGAGGGCTGCTCTGAGGGCTGCTGGATTCACCACTGGTCTGGAAGAGCTGGGCTTTCTCTGGGGCGTTCTGCAGCCTTTTCTTTGGCTGGAGAAGAGATGAGATGGGGATGAGATAATGGGGATGAGCTGTCCCACCCTGGGGTGTCCCTTAGGGCTGCTCACCGAGTCAAAGCCAGGTCGGGGAGATTCATCATCAAGGTCCTCAGCTTCTGTCTCGCTGTAGCAGTCTGGAGGCCATGGGGGGGGATAGAAGCAGAGATCCTGGGCCAGTCCCAGCAGCAGCGCCGAGCACCACCCCCATGCACCTCCTCTCCGTTTCTCACTTTCCCCAAATCGTGGACAAAATTCCCAACGCTCCCACCCGCTCCCCATCTCCTTCCTCCATGTTACCTTCCTCCCTGTGTGGGACGGGCTGGTGGGCTAGTGCATGCTTTGTCTTAGCTGTGATCAAGTGGCTGACCCACCTAGGGAAAAAAGGCCAGACAGACAGTGGGTCACGGACAGCCCACTGCAGCAGGACCACTACAAGCTGCCACATCACTCACATGCTCAAATCTGCCAGCGTTTCCGCAGCGAAGACAAAGGGCTTGTACTTCTCATGGGAGAGCTGGAAGACACTGCGAGGAACACATGCTGCCCTGAGCCCATGTCCTGCCTCCCCCGTGTCAAAGCACCCGCTGCTCTGCAGGGACCCCACCAGCACCGCAGTGCCCACTCACTATTTCTTCTTCTGCTCCCTTGTGCTCTCCAGGTTGTAAGTGGCCACATTGATGAGACCTGCAGCCTTGTCATCCTGTGGGGGACACGCGGTCCTGTCCACTGCCTGCCTTGGCACAGAGCCTGGTGGCAGAGTGTGAGGGCATCCCCACTCACGTTGGGGTGGTTGTACCAGTAGAGCGTGTGGCCCTTCAGCACAAACCAGCAGCGCTTCCACTTCTGGGCCATGAAGCCCACGTGGTCCTTCTTCTTCAGTAGCCAGCCATCGCAGTCTGCCCGGCCCAGGTCCCGGCATGAGACCCGCCGGCGGCTCAGCCTGGTCGCCACTCCTGCAGCATTTTGGGGTGCTTCAGGTGTGGGGCGGTGGGACGAGCCCCCAGCCCGCCTCACCCCAGCCTGCTGTCACTGTCGTCCCACTCACCTTTGGCTCTGCGTCCTGTCTGTCCTGTCTCAGGGCTGTCCTGGAAGGAGACAGATGAAGGTTGAAGCAGCACAGCACCCACAGCCCTGTGGGGCCCCCACCTCACTCATCCTTCAGCAGCAAACTCAGCAGGCTGCCCCCCAACACAATCCTCGTGCCCCCATGGATGCCCCCCAAAGCTCCATGCTCCCACCAGCTCTCACCTCCCTGGGGGTCTGGCTGGGCTCTGCACTTTGTGTCCTGGGGGCTGTTGTGGGGCTGAACTCTGCTGTGCAGGGTTGGAAGGCACACGGTGAGCTTGGGGTGCCTTGTGGGGTGCTGGCCTCCCACACCACGTCCTTCCCAGCACCTGTAAACAGTGAGCAAGGTTGCAGCCTCCTGTCCCAAGGGGAGAGGTGAATCTTTCTCCTCGGTTCCTCCATACCGAGACTGAGTGCTGCCGGCCGGAGCTCACCCACGTCCTCCCTGCGCAGGCTTGTGCTGTGTTTGTCTTCGTCAGTGCTGGGGTCTGGCCCTGAGTCTGCGTCGGCAGTGGTGCTGGGGGGAGAAGGGCCCCCTGAGCCACACAGTGCCCCCTGCCCGGCCGTGGAGCTCCCAGTATTGCTCCCACCCGGAAAAGCTCCCAGCGGCAGTGAGCTCAGCCTGCGGAGCCAACGGCTCGACGCGCTTCTTTCCATTCCGGGAGAGGAGAAGGGTCATTTCTAAATATAGTTTCCTCCCCATTAAAACGTTACCAAGTGAATTAATTACAAACAGAGGCACTTCTCTCTGTGTATGCGTGTTGCTTAAGACTCCTGGCAGCTGCCCGGGCTGCTCACATGAAGGCTCTGCTCTGCGGCGATGGGATGCGAGGTCAAAGCTCACCTGGATGCCGGGGACGAGGGGCTGCTGGGGCACTCGCTGCTTTTGGGGAGATCCACAGCATCCAGAAAGGCAGCCGGCACCTGTAGATGGAGCCTCAGTGCTTCACCTTGCATTGCCACATTCTGGGATGACCTCCCATAGGGCTGTAGACACCTGGCTCTGTCCCAGCACAGCCCTGTCTGGCACTGGGAGTACTGGGAATGCTCACCTGCTGCCTAGTGCTCAGGGGGGAACCAGGCAGGCTGAGGGGCAGCTTCTTCAGCACAAGTGACGCTCTGCTATCCTTCTCCAGCAGCTTCTTCACCAGGTTGATGCGTGTCCAACCCACCTGCCAAGGGCACCTGGTGAGTAGGGGCACAGCCCAACCCCTGCATCTGAGTTCCTGCATTCCCCAAATCCTTCCCAGCCAGAGGCAAGCACCCCTCAACTCCAGCTGTACTGGGGTCCGTCCCGGCCAAACCAATATCCCCACGTGTCCCCATTCCCAACTCACCACCACTTGCTCATCGACCTGCACGATCTCGTCCCCGGGCAGGATGTGACCCCCGTGCACAGCCAGGGCCTGGAGCAAATACAGGCAGCAGGGAGCTTTACGGAGCTTTCCTGGCTGGGAGGACTTGGGGGCGGGGTGGCTTGGAGAGAGTGGGTTTAACCATTAACCCGGGGACTGACCCCGGCGTTGGGCAGCTGCAAGGGTCCAGGTGGGGGGGATGGTGGGATGAGCTGCAGCCACTCATGGCATGAGTTGCCCAGACTCAGCCACGTGCAGCCATCCAGCAGTCTGGGGATGGGAGAGTGGCACAAGGCCTAAGAAGCTCCCAGGACCCAGCCTGACAGGCTCCAATGTCCCAAATGGCCAAGTGTAAAAGTGGGGACAAGGTGGCACCAGGGTACAGTGACAGACAAGAAGGGGATGGGCCCCAGCTCACCTCCGAGTTGGTCATGGACACAAAGTGCAGGCAGGAGCTGGTGGAGGTGATCTCCAGACCCTGCAGGGCAGTGGGGGAGGTGTGAGTGAGGGGGGATGAGGGGGGGTAAGGGGCACCAGGGCAGTGGATATCTCACCAGTGGGTTGTAGGGCAGCATCAGGGTGCTGGGGGATGCTGGAGGGCTCCCTGGAGTCTCAGGAGGCAGCACTGGGATGCTGGGAGATGTTGGGGGGCTGTCCCACAGGCCAGGGGGCAGTGTAGGGGTGCTGGGGGAATCTGGAGGGCCATCACATGGTGTGAGGGGCAGTGCCAGCTCCACGTGCTGCAGCATGGCTCTGTGGTCCAGCAGTGCTGGGGGACTGCAGCCCACGATGTTCTCACAGATGCCTATGATGTGCTGGCACTGTGGGTAAAAACATGGAGATGGAGCACTGCTGGGACCCCTATGCCGACAGCCCCCTCTTTATCTAGCACTCACTATACACAGAATCTGGCTGTTCTTCTCTGCAGTAGAGCAGTCCTGGGAGGAAAAATAAGAGGGATGAGTGAGACAGATCAGCATGCTTCTTCCAGCCCTCCCCACCACCTTCTCCCTCACCCCATCTCTCCCTCATCTCCAACACAGAAGGGGCTTTGAGGGTAGGAGATTGCCTGGCTGCCTTCCCCACACCGTGCCCATCACCATGGCCATGTGGCTGTGTGGCCACCCACCATCTGCAGCACCTCCACCAGGCGGGCACAGAGCAGGACGATGTCCCGAGTGGATGAAAAGTCATTCAGGGTGGAGAAGAGGTATCTGGAAGGGAGGTTTGAGAGCTCAGCACCAGGGAATTTGTGCACAGCACCCATGGGTGCCCCTTGCCTGCCCCAGACCTGTTGAGCCAGGAGAAGAGCCTCTTGGCAGCTCCAATCAGGTCGACAACACAGGTCAGCAGGGCGATGAGGGGTGGCTGTGGGGTGGTCCCCCCGGGTGAGCCCTCAAGTACCACGGTCTCAGTGCACTGTGCCAGCTCCCGCAGCCTCTCTGTCAGTGTTCGCAGGCTGGTGCTCACCAGCTCTGTGTCCTGCAGTGAGGACATGGCCAGGACAGTGGTCAGTGGTGGCCAGGATTCCTCCACAGCCTTTCCTGTTCAGCTCAGGGCAATCTCAGTGTTCCCCCCTCCATCCAGCCCAGAGTGTCCCCTTGCTCCATCTACCCCTAGGTAACCCCCCATGTCCTATCCAGTCCAGGTATCACGGTATCCCTCCTCCAACCAGCCCACTGTGTCCCCATGTCACTTCCTCAACATCCATACAGTGCAGGGTGTCCCAGTATCCCCCTCTCCATGCAGCCAGGGTACCCCAATATCCTATTCCATCCAGCCCATGCTATCTCCGTGTCTCCCTTCAACCTCCGTCCATTCCAGAGTGTCCCCACGTCCCAACTCTGTTGAGATCCACGTGTCCCCTTTTCCCCTCCTCAAACTCCAACCAGCCCAGGATGTCCCTATGTCCCCCTGCTCTATCCAGCGCTGGGCAACTCTCCATGTCCCACCCAGTCCAGTTGTCTCCACGTCCCCCTTCAATCCATCAATCCCAGAGTGTCCCCAGGTCCCCTCTCCCGGCAGCCCACAGTAACCTGATGTCCCCCTTCCATCCAGCCCACACTGTCTCTGTGTGCCCCCTCCATCCATCCCAGACTCCACCACCCATCGCACCGTTGCTCACCAGGGCTCTGAGCTGCTCCACGGCCTCCAGCAGCAGCTCCTGGTGTCCCACACGCCAAACTCCCAGCGCCTCCAGAGCTCCCTCTGACAGCCTCAGCAGCTCAGTGCCTTCCAGACCCCACTCCTCGAAGGGATACCCCTGCACGGCTGCGTCCAGCCCTGCTGAGAGCCAGGCACACGGTGAGGGGGAGACCCTGCCACCCACCCACTGTCCCCTGGCTCGGATAACCCCACGGTGGAGGGTGACACTTGCTTCCGTCCATGCACTGAGCATGCCAGACCTCAGCCAGCACCGTGCTCACAGCCCCCACCTCTTTCCCTTTGAAATCCCTCAGGGTTTTGGGAAAAGGAAGAATAAAGGTTGGGGAACGGGCTCCCACCGCCGCCATGGCGTTGCTCCCAAAGCAGGGACGCAACCCTCCCACCCGGGGGCTGAGCTCCTCCCTCGCTGGGGGTCTTGGGGCGGGGGGCTCTCACCTCGCAGCCAGGCCGCAGTCTGCGCAGGGCCCCAAGCGCCCACAGGCTCCATGGCGGCGGGGCTGGAACCGCCCTCGTCGCTGCTCACCTGCGCCAGGTGAGGGCAGCCCCATTGGCGCACCTGCGTGCTGCTCACCACAGCTTCCTGCCTGCTCTCCTCCCTGCGTCCTGGTACGGCGCTGTGGGGTGAGGCACTGCGACGCACCCCAGTGACTCAGGCTGCAGACAGTGACATGCGGCCATCAAAACTCCTCACTGCGGGGAGCTCCATCCTCCGCTCCCCCTGCTGAGCTGTGACTCCCCCTGCACCAGAGCTGAGGCCTGGTACAACTCACAACACTGACGCAACCACACCGATGGGGATTTTGCAGTCCCCCCTTGAACACGATTCCATTGCAATGGGGAAATTGAGGCCAGGCGCTGGCCTCACCTCCAACCACGTCTTTTCCAAGGCACAAACCCGCCCTGGTTCCCCCCCGAAACGCCTCCGTGCCGCCCCGCCGCACTGTGTGCGCTTGGGGGAGCAGCGGGCGCTGATCGCTGCTGACAGCCGCGCTGCGCCGCTGTGTGCGAGGGGCCGTGGGTCCGACCTGCTGCTCCCTCCGCACCATGATCATCCGCCCCCGCCGCCTGACCCCGGGCTATTTCCGCCTGCTCCAGGTAAGGGGCTCACGGGGCTGGGAGGGGGCTCAGGGGCACGCCAAGATCCTGCCCATGCGGCTCGAAGGCCACAGAGCCGTGCTCGGCCCTGTCCTGGCTCACGGGGAGCACAGAGCCCTGCCTGTGAGATCTGCAGGCTGTGGAGCTCAGGAGGAGCCGCAACCCTTCCACACGGCCGGCAGGCCTTGGGGCTGCACTCTGCCCTATTCTCGCCCCGAGCAGGCCGTGAGGGTGCTGGGGGGCACCCCAATAGACACCAGCTGGGTGCGATGGGGGTGCTCAGGCCACGTAATCCCCCTGCTGGGGTCTTGGGGCCGGGGTCTGCCATTGCCGCCTTCTTTATCTCCTCCAGATGCAGCTGGCAGCGGGACGGGGGGCTGAGCCCAGGGAGCGGGTGCTGCCCCCCACGGCCCTGCTGCTGGCGGCTGCTGGGCTCTGCCTCTCCCTCTACAGCGCCCGGAGGATGGCTGGGACACCCAAGGTCCCCCCACAGCCCTGATGGGCCATGGGGATGGTCCCCAGGTCCCCATCTAGGCCTTGGGATGGTGCCATAACTCCCCCCTGCCAACCTACGCCATTGCCCCATCCTGTCCGTCCATGCCTTGGAGCTGGGGAACATACATCTATCCCTGTCTTGGGAGCCAGGATGCCACAGGATAGGTCACAAAGTTGTTTCAAGCCCTCAACAACATGAAGGGATGCAGCTAGCAGGGCCCAGGGCCACCAGCACAGCCCCAGGCCCCACTGAAGCCCCAGGATCGGGAACGAAACCAGAAAATGGAAGAGCGGATGGAGGAGCCGAGTGCCATATTCACTCCCCCCTTAGAGGCTGAAAGGAGGTCAGCTCTGAATGGCATTAGCTAATAAAGCACTGGGACCAGGAACAGCCTCTGAAACGTGTGGACATGGGGCTGCCTCCTACCCAAGGGTAAAGAGCAGTCAGTGCTTCTCCCAGTGCAACCACAGCCTTCCCCTTCCCCATGCTCACTGACCCTGAGCGGAGAGTGAGGCTGCTCCCCCCCGGCAGAGGGTTGGATGCTGACAGCTGGATTTGGTTGCTTTGATCTCTGAAGGCAGGGGGGAACAAATCCAGGCAGGGTGCATGGAAATAAATCCTTTCCCTCTGAACAAAGCTGTGTTGTTGTCGCACTGCTAAGCAGCAGGGAGGAAAAACCCCTGATGAGTGGCTCATGCAGTACTGGCACTGCCACCAGCAGCAGCACAGGGACACAATGCCATGTGATCAGCAGAAGCAGGTGGGGGGATGCAATGAGGGGACCACATCATGCCCTATGCACGGCCCCAGCCCCTCACTTGCACAGTTCCACCAGACCAAAACTCAATGACATTGATTTTCTATAAGCCTAGAAGTGTACTTGCTGGGGGGGGGAACACTAGCATGCCCTCTTCAAGGCCCAAAAGAGCAGGGCCAGCCCCACAGTGAGCTGCTTACAATAAACCCAAGTGCTTGATGAAGACTTCATTCAGGAGCATAACCCCCAGCGGGTGGGGATCCCTCCCCCTAGGAGGGCAGAACAAAGGGGCTTTGCCATCCTGCCCCAGAGAGCTCCAATGTCAGCGTTTGGTTAACATATTTTAATGGTAACTCAACCTCTGACTCCAGCAGAGGCACCTCTGAAAGCAAAGAGGCGAGTGGAACACTGCACAGCTACCCATTCTTTCCCCCAGGAATGGGGACGCAGCCAGGGCACCCAGGAGCACGCTGGCTGCTTCTCCTCATTAGCGCCTGGCAAAGAGCTGAACAAAGAGTCCTTTCAGCAGCACAGTAGCAAAGGGACCCTCAGCTGGATGCCTCCATCTCAACGACTTCATCCAGGGGCTGGGTTTGCACATGGACCTTCTTTGGAGGGATGTAGGAGCCCATCCCAGCAGCACGCTCGGCCTCCTCCTGTGTATAGGGCTCCTCGCTCAGCTGCTTCAGCCTGTGGGGGACAGAAATGGGTTGGAAGTGAATGGATGAAGGGCATCACCACTGTCCTTCTTATTCTAGTCATGGGGCTGGGCACAGCTTTGCTCAGCACCCCCCTATTACCTCTTCTTATGCACCTTGGATCTGAAGTGCTCCTTCATGCTTGTCAGGTCCACAAAGTAGCGCCTGAGGGATAGAAGGGCAAGAGGCCACGGTCAGGGGAAGTATGGATTCGGGAGCCTGTGAGGATTTGGGAACCTTCCACCTCCAGACCCAGCACCCCCACGGTTGAGGTACCACCAGAGCGCAGAATCAGTGCTCAGAATGTAGAGCTTCCCCAGACCCAGACCCCTCTCCAGCCATAACCCACACCAGGAATCCCTCCTACCCCACCAGGTCTCCGCCAAGATCCCCTGCCCCGCAAGCCAGGACCCTCCCCTAAGAACTCCTCCCCAGGACCCCCAGCCTCCCCATGAGCACCTCGAGACACCAGGGCGCCCCCTCCAAAAACCACTCCCAAGACAAGCGTTTCCCCTCCCCAACCCCAGGAACCCCATCCCCCTCCACTGACCTCCACCGACCTCCGCTCTCTCCCCACTCGCCCCAAAAGAACCTCACAGACCCCCCACCAGGACTCCCCACCACGACCCCACGCACGCGCAGTGCAGGCAGTAGAACTGGGCACAGCCCGGCAGGTCGGGGTCGGGCTCCTGGCGCAGCAGCCGGGCAGCCCGCCCGGGCTCCAGATCCGCGTGGATCTCATCCAAGTCCCGGCGCCGCCGCTTTGTTTTCGCCTGCCGGGCCAGCGAGTGCGCCCGGTGCGCGCCCGTGCGGCGACTGCTGCGCGGCGACATGGCGGCCGACTGGAAGAAGCACTGCGCAGGCGCGGGAGAAAATAGCTCCGCCCCGCGCCTCTGGGCCACGCCCCCAGTGGCCCCCGTGTGCAGCCGATTGGCGCGACGCCGAAGTAAATTTGCATGTCCCCGCCCCATCCCCGCCCCCTCTCTTCCTGCTCACTGGAAGTCACTCTTCCTCGTGCTTTGGCCGCTCTGTGCTGCCAGACTCTATGGTCAAAGGTCCTCCGCGCCGTACTAAGCATGCGCACAGACAAGCGGAAGTCGGAGCGAGCTGAAAGCTGCAGTAGCGCGTTGCGCTCAGCGAGGTGGCGCCGTGCAGCGCTGCGAGCGCTACTGGCTGTACGGGATTCTTCCCAGTGTGCCTTAGAGGAACTCACGAACCGCCCATTGTATCCTATGGGCCGCCCTGTAGTGGTGACACAGCTCATCTTTGTGCTCCAGGGTTTGCAGCGTGTCCTAGTGGGCTCCCAAGGCCCCCAGTGTGCTCTAGGCCGCGCTGGAGTCCTCTTACTTCTCCTCACTGTCATCGGGGGAGCTTCAGTGACTGCTCAGTGCGGCCTTGAGGCTTCCAGGTGCCACCCCATGTGTTCTGGGGGCACCGTAGAATCCTCCCAGAGCTGCTTGGTTTGCTCTGGGATTTCTGAGAGTCCTCCCAGTGTATCTCAGCAGAATCCCTGGACCCCTTGGTGTGCTGCAGTGAACCCTAGTGTATTCCCAGAGCTCCTCAGAGTGCTTTGCAATGCCCTCGAGGTTCCCAGTGATCCTTAGAGGACTCCCAGAACTCCCCACTTTAACTTAGGGCACCTCAGTGTGCTCCCAGAGCTCCTCAATGTGCTCTAGGGTACATTCTGTATACACTTGCAAATAATTTATGTTGCACTCATACTTTGTGTTCCTTTTTCCTTTTACTGTGTGAGGTGGGTCTGCTGCCACCAAAAGGTTAGCTTGGATTGAGTTTTTCCATGAATGAAAACCATAGGAGAAAGAAATATGAAGACTACTTGATTGGTTGTCTGCTTGGATGCATGGATGGACAGTAAAATTTTGGAAAGGTATATAATGATACACCGTTTGCAATACTGAACACAAAGAACTGCCATGCCTGCATGAAGGGGCATCCAGGATTGCTTTGAAACAAGGAACTGGGTGACTTTGGAAGACACTGTGTCTCCTGGGGCCTTCCACAGTGTGGTTTGCGTAGACTGGAAGGAGCAATGCTTGGTACCTTTGCCCTTCATGTCCCACTCTGAGGTGGTGGCTCCTGGACATGGTCCTACCCAGAAAGGACTTTGGTTCAACCTCCAAAGACATGCGCAGTACTGAGTTTTATGATGCAAGTTGTTGGGTTAAACTGGCAGTAAGAAATGTAGAATGAAGGGATGCAGTTTCTGTGAAGGTGAGGATCCATCGTTCACCTTACGTACCTTTATCACATTACCAAGTCAGCCAGATGGATCAAACAGTAGCGGAATGACGACAGTAGTACTTTTTTCACATAGACATTTCCGTGGGTGCCAAGATGGATTAAAATCAAATCCATCTTTTAGTTCCTGGTTTACCCACCTCTTGTCCCTGGAGATACAGTGCTGGCATTTTTGAGCCCAGGCAATTTCCCACTGGAGCCAGTAGGGGTCATGGTAAGAACTGTTAAATCTTGTCCTTATTTTCTGGTCTATATCCTACCCCTAGTTTCAAGCAGAAGAGAAAATAAGTAAGCAGAGTTGCTAGAGGTTATTCTGGGATCTAGGCTACACAAGGTTGGATTGAGACTGCTAAGTTTTGCTATCAAGTACTGACTGCAGTCCTCGGTGTAATGCTTGGAAATGTGAGGACTTACTCCTCCAAGTTGGTAAAGAAGATTTTTGTTTAGAGAGAAAGGTCTCAGTATCTCTACAGACCTGATTCTTCTCTAGTGCTGAAATAAATGGTTGCGACTTGAAATGGAGGCTTTCCTGTCTGCTGCCAAGATTATGGAGAGGTGTTAGTGTCAGGAATGAAATCAAACCTTATAGAAATAAATTTAAAATCATTTTAAAAGTTTTTAGCAAACTTTAATCTTTACCCAGAAAAAATCTGCAATGGCATCATTTCTGAACAGGCCAGGTCATCCTTGAAAGCTTTTCACATAGTCTCAAGTATAAATATTTTGATACAACCCCCCCCCAAAAAAACCGAAAACAAATCCCTCCAAACTCAACTCCTTGTGCTCACGTTCAGTGGCGCAGCATCGTGTTGTGTAATCATGGCCTCCTCACTCTGCTCCCAGCCACCCCACATCTCTAGCAGAAGGCAGTGGGATGCTTCTGGCCTGCGCTGCGCTTTTATTTTTATTTCTTTCTTGCCAGCGCTGGGGATCCAGCATCCAGGAGAGGATGTCTGAAGATGTTGAAATAGGCTGACTGGCTGCTGAGGTGTGAAGAGGTGTGGGCTGAGGAAGGAGCTGGTGGTCACTGCAGTGATGAAGGCACCGCTTCCATCGGCAGCAACTTCAGCAGCAGTTCCCTGGGTTCTCGGTAGGAGCTGAGCTGTGGGTGGAGGACAGAGAGCTGAGGAGCACACCTGGGCTGCTGCTAACAGCACTGCCTTGTGCTGCAGAGCCACGACTGCAGGCTCCCTGTACACCATCTCAGGACGTCGCCAGAACGGGTCTACCTCAGACAGGAGCTCCTTCACTCAAACATCACGAGAACAGCTGCTAGCTAGGAAGGCTGAGCTTTTTATCTTTCTGTATTTTACAGTAGCTATGGATAAACCCAGTGAGCAGCAGCATCCTAATCTATCTTATCTGTGATGCAGATCATTACTATACTTCACCTACTAACTGACAAATGGTTCATGTTTACAATAATAAGCCCATCAGCTGCTCCGGTTCACTTTTTACACAGCATCTGAATTGATTTTAAGTCACTTTGACTTTTAAATTAAATTACCTCATGCATACAAACAGAAGATATGGAAGAACTCAGCAAGGATTCACAGTAATCAAGTACTTTTAAACACACATATATATTAAGCTTTAAATCAAAAACAAATCTTCCCCATTTTTTTATATATGCACTCTATATGATGCAGTGAACATGAGCATGGTCTAGCTCCCGGCCACGCGGTGCTCTGCCTGTTATACAATGTCTGCTGTACTGCTCTACTTTTTCCTTTTTAAACAAATGCAGGTAGACTAGACTCTTTAAAAGAAATACAAGCCGGCCATAGCGCTGTGGCTGAGCTGCCCTCCGTACAAAGGAAGGAATTCTAGTTCTGTTACATCAGGAAAGACGGGAATAGAACTTTTTGGGGGTTTTAGATGATCTTATTCTCCAGGGCTTCAATCCTTTTTGCCACAGCTTCCAGTGAGCGAGAGTTAAGGTGAAAAATGACAGTGCATATCAGTGATTCATTGCTCAAATCTTCCCTGCACAGTGAATGGAGCTGCCTGCTGGGAGCAGGTAGCAGAGGAGTGCTGCCGTCATCTACCTGGCATTTCCATAGCTGTTCAGGCTGATGAACTTCTATTGAAGGTGGAAAATGTTTATACATGCACAAACACTCACATGTACCTATAAATTTAAATATAAGAATGGTTGGTGTGTGTTTTGACCGCTTGAGAGAATTCCTGACCTTGAGCAGTTTGGGTTGCACAGAGAGCAGAGCACATTGCTTTTCTTAGAGTTAGGCTGTCTTGCAATTTTCTGCTCTTTTCACTAATTGCTCTTCATGATGTGCCTGTGAGCGGCAACCCACGGGGTGAGAACTACTGATTTACTCTGACCTTTTGCTTAATACAAGTCATGAATTTCACTCTATTTGATGTAAAGAGGAGAAAACATACTGTGTAACTGAAAGAGCAAGCCACAGAAATGCATGTATAAATTAAAACTTTTCCGAAATGATATTCTCTCCTAATTTTCAGTAATGAAGTCTCTCTCTGACCATTCTGTGAGCTGCTCCAATGTTTCACTAATTCCTCTCTGCATGAGGCATTTGAAGTTTATTCACATTTCTTTTTCTTATTTCTCTTCCAAGAATTCCCAGTCTTTGTGCAATATCACAGAATCATTAAGGTTGGAAAAAGCCTTTCAGATCATCTAGTCCAACTGTCCACCTCCCACCAATCCTGCCCACTGAACCACATCCCTAAGTACTGCACCTACCCTTTCCTCCAACACCTTCACATTGTGCTGGGCAGCACGTTCCAACACCTCACCACACTTTCCGAGGAGAAATTCTTCCTACACCTCACGTCCTATTGCTGCTACCTGGGAGAAGAGACTGAACGCTCCCTCGCCACAGCAATGCGGTCTCCCCTGATCCTCCTCCTCCCCACATGGAACCATCCCATCTCCCTCAGCCTCTCCCCACAGCACTGTGCTCCAGAGCCCTCACAGCTCCGTTCCTTCCTCTGGACGCACTCCAGGGTCTTTCTTGTAGTGAGGGGCCCAGCACTGAGCACAGCACTGAGGTGCCATGCAGAGGGATGGACGCCTCCTGCTCCTGCTGGCTGCACCGCTGCTGACACAACCAGGATGTCGTTGGGCTCCTCGTTCCCCTGGGCACCCTGCTGGCTCATGTTCAGCAGTTACCAGGATCCTGCTCCTCCACACAGCTCTCGGCTGCTCTGCCCCACGCCTGCAGCACTGCGTGGGGCTGTTGTGGCCGAAGTGCAGGACCTGACACTCGGTCTCACTGAGCCTCATCCCGCTGGCCTCAGCCTAGCAACCGGCCTGTCCAGGTCCTGCTGTAGGGCCTTCCTACTCTCAGGCTGATCAATACTTCCTCCTTAGTTGGTGTCATCTGCAAACTGACTGAGAATGCACTCAATTCCTTCATTCAAATAATCAATAAAGATATCAAACAGGGCCAGCCCCAGCACAGCCCCCTGTGGAACGCCATCTGTGTCCAGTTTGCAGTCAGACGCCATTCATCACCTCTCTCTGGGCCTGGAACCCAGCAAAGATTGTTCCTGTCCAAGCCAAGGGCTGCCAGCTTCCCCAGGTTCTGACTGAACCTGATCCCTTGGTTGTCCCTCACGTGGCATGTGATCACACTCAAAGATGATCTGATCCATAACCTTCCCTGGCACTGAGGTCTGGCTGACAGGCCTGCAGTTCCCTGGATTCTCCTACAGCCCTTCTTATAGATGGGCGCCACACTGTCAAGTCTCCAATCATCTGAGACCTCTCCAGTTGACCAGGAATGCTGATAGATGGTGGAAAGGGGATTCACAATCACCTCTGCCAGCTCCCTCACACCTCAGGTGGATGCAACAGAATACGACAGAATCCAGAAGGAAACAGGTGGTCCTAGCCCAGCCAGCTCCCTATGGACACATCCTTTATGTCTTAATGAGCATGGTGGTGGTGGGTTAATGATTGCACTTGATGATCTTAGACGTCTTTTCTGACCTTATTAATTCTATGATTCTGTGACAAAAAAGAATCCCACAGATACAGGGGATCAAACTCACCTCATTGAAGATATTTGCAGTGAGCAGTTATGTGAGACAGTGAGCAGTTTCTCAGCACTGGAATTTGACCACTGGAAATTGGAGAGAAATTGGACCTAAGCAGTGCAATTCCCCTGACTTTACGAAGACCACCAACTACATGGTCAGAACTGTTGTGCTGTAGAAGACTCTCTTTTTCAACAGTTCGGTGGAGAGTTTAGGCAGCCAGGTCAGGTATTTGTATTGTAGACATTTACTGTTGCA
This sequence comes from Centrocercus urophasianus, assembly GCF_019232065.1. NCBI lineage: Eukaryota > Metazoa > Chordata > Aves > Galliformes > Phasianidae > Centrocercus > Centrocercus urophasianus. Next base: position 58,066 of record NW_024885066.1, read on the forward strand.
TAAAAAGCATTTCATCTACAGAGTTTTAATGACTTATCATTTGCACACAGGCACCAGTGTTTTTGTTTCTTTCTGCTCGCCGGCTGATGACAGCCACTGCTGCTCTCAGCCCACATTCTGGCTGCATCACAGGACCTGCAGCACACAGAGGCAGCAGCAATATCCAATACAGGAACCTTGCTTCCACACTTCTGGCATCGGCATCGTTTAAGCATCTTCCTAAAAACTGACTTAGGATCTGATGTCTGCATGTTGCTACTGCCTCCAATGATTTAGCATATTCTACTTTGATTCTATTACTTTCAGTCTATTTTTTATTTTGTGTCAGGCCAGTACCCTGAGCTCTAGCACAGGAATTCTTCCTCCTGGACACATTCAGAACCCAACTGTCTAGTTTCTCAGCTTCCTGACTGTTATCTAAACTGTTTTCCCCATGGATAGACTTTCTCAGGTGGTCCCTCCCGAAAGCCCAACCCAGCCCACTGGGTGCTGAACACAGAGCTTCCAAAGGATATATTTCCGTTGCAATGTATCGATGAGTTCTTCTACTTTTGCCTGGAACTTCACAATAGATTTACATTCGCATGGATCTTCCTCTGTGGACCAGAGTATCAAGAAGATGTGTTAAGTGACACAAAAAAGAATTAAAATCACTGAGATGTGAAGTAAAGCAAGTCATTTTCTTTGTCATAAACAGGAAGGAAATAAAAATACCATTCATCCTAATTACTGACTGATCACTTCTGCCTTTAACCTCAAATGACTAGTGACTCTTACACTTCATTGCATCCAGGACAGGCTCAAGTCTTTCCTGGGCTTCCAGTTCCCTGAATACCCACTGAGATCTACTACTAATGCTTAAAGCGTGCCCTGAAAATTTGAATCTGATCGAAACAGATGTGTTCAAACGTGCTCAAAAGAATCTTTGTTTGTGAGTTCATTTCCCAATAACATCATCATGGTGGCTCATACTGTTTGCTGCTCATAAACTTATGCAAAATAAAAATTTGGAGGTACTGTTTGCAGTCTAAGAGTCAAGAAGTGTTGGAGCTTTGCTTCAGGGCTCCGTTTCTTGAATAGACAGAGTAATGTGCATTCATCAGTTCTGCAAATGCTGTGAGTAAACCTCCCCCTCTACCCAGTCCCCCACTCTCACCAACGCAGATTTTCATTTGCAGCTTCTTCCCAATGTTGCTGATGGTTCTGAAGTCGGCTGTGTAGAAGTAGTGCTCAGCTACTGGTTCGGAAGCAATTTCCCTCAGCTCGTCCTCCACTGCGTTACCAACTCCCACAGCAAACATCCTAAAGCCTGTAACCAATAAGAACCTGTCAGTTGGCACCAATCCTCTTCAACTTCTAAATTCTTGTCTGCCTTCTGCACCTCCATGCAACTCTACAGTTGTTAAATTGAAAACTTCTCTCTGCTATTACTGACTTATTTCAGGCCATCCGGGGTTCCGGATGCAGGCAAAGTTTTACTGGACTTATCTAGGTAATGACCACTGTCACCACAAGAACGATGATTTGGAGATGCAAGAAACAAAAGATCATTACAACACTTTGACAGGATAATGCATCCAACTAATAGGAAAGCAATGATACAGCAAAAGGAAACAGTGGAATTTTTCAAAATAGCCTGCAGCCACCATTCATCAGCCCCTCTCATAGCAAAGTTCCCTCTGCAATGGAGACCTGCATGTTTAGTAAAAGTGTGCTTGGATTGCTTTCCAATATTGCAACTCATATTGTCTATCAAGACATTCTATGAGTTAAGAACACGGGCCCAGCATCACTATCAGAGATTGATTGCTGCTTTTGTCTTAAATCCTGCTTCTCTTGAACCCAACTGCAGTTTGCCTTGACTTGAACGATGATAATAGGTCTAGACTTCAGTAATACTTTCCCTCCCTCCCCTTTTTGCCTTGTCTTTCTTCTTCTGGATCTTTTCAGCTTTTTTTTTTTCTTTTTTTTTTTTTTTTTCCCAGCGTTCAACTCAAGGAACATGTTTGGAATCTAGTGATAAGTATTTTTTATTTATCTCTGTGAAATCCTTACCAACTGATGTTGGCAATATCTGTGTAGGGAGAAGAGAGGAGGAGAAAATAAGGCCTGAAGTCTTGTTTCCATGCGTACAGTTTGTAAGGACCTTTTGTCTTCTAAAGGCTGAACACTCACACAGCCTGTCAACTTGTTTAGTAAGCATCAGCATTTCATGACCTTGTGCTTGACCTGCTATTATGTGCTAGCCCTTAGTCCCATCTAGTTGTTGAGACTGAATTTAAAAGGAAATGAAGGATTTAGCAATTCATGAACTTATTCACATGGGCTGCATCCATTTAACGCAGTGATGGCAGAAGACTAGGAAATGACCCTCAGCAGGAGGTCAGCAAAGGGGCAGATCTCACTGGATTTGCACTTTGTACAACTGATAGTAGATGCAGTGCCTGATCCAAGGGAGAAACGAGCCGCTGAAAGTTCAGTAGACCTACCTAAATCTTTGGCTTTCTTAGCAGCGTCGGTGATGTAATCTTGTGACCGTCCGTCTGTGAAGACGATGCCCACCTTGGGAACGCCAGGCCTGGCTCCATTAGCAATGGAGAAGGAACTGTCCACCAGGTACTTCAGAGCCTGGCCCGTCATGGTGCCTTTCTCCATGTAGGCCATTTTCTTGACTGCTGCTTTGATGTCCTTCTTGTTCTTGAACTGTCCCAGAGGAAACTCCTGCCTGACAGAGCTGGAGTACTGAACCAGGCCAACCTGGGCCTGCTTCTCTGACACCTCCAAGGATTCCACAATTTGGTTGATGAATTTCTTCACCAGCTCAAAGTTCTCAGGCCGAACGCTCTTGGAGCCATCAATCAGGAAAACGAGATCCAGGGCAGATCCTGACCCACCACTGCAAGCTGAAGCAAAATGAGAGAAGGGAGAGACGGCAACTAAGATTCTGCTTAATTGTATGAGCAGATGAAATCCTAATACCACTTCATTGCTAATGAAATATGCTAAATCAATCAAAAATCAACAACAGTTCACGCTCATGTTTTCAAAATAATCCTTGGTTGTACATTCATGGTTTCTTTTTCCTCCTTTTCTGAACAGAACATGCAATTCTCTCAACCTTACCCCTATCCTACCATGGCAGACCACAGCGCAGCTCAGTGCAAATGGAAATCATTACGTACCACTGCAGGTCTTCCCATCATTGTTCAGCGTGAAGCCCTCTCTACAAGCACACTTGTACGATCCCGGGGTGCTGATACAGATCTGCTCACAGTCGTGGTCACCAGTGGCACACAGGTCTGACACCACTGCAAGAAAAAGTGCAGATCAAAACCAAACACCATGCCAACGCTTCTCAACCTGAGCACACACTGCCCACGAAGAAAGCATCATATTTGTTCTATACACTCAGTGGTAACTAAACCCACCCTGCAGCAATATAAAGCAGCAGGAAGTCATTACTCTTTGATAGTAATTGAAGTAGAAAAAGCAAAGACAAGTAGTGACAAGTCTCCAGACTGCAAGGCACGCTAGGGCTAGATGTAGTTTCTACAGTGAGGGCAAAAACCATCTGTCTGTCAAGCATATCACAATGTAATTCCCTCTCCAAATACATGAGGTGAGATTTGGTTCCCAAACTACCATCTGGTCTGGCCAATACCCATTTTTTTCCAGCTATATGGTGCAATTATGATTCGTGAGTGCCATGTGCAGCTGCCATTCCTGGGTGGGATTCATGCCCAAACGCACTTGGACTTGACTTCAGAGCTATCCTTGCACGTGCAACTCTCAGAATCGCTCTCTCCAAATATTTCTGCAACCATGCAGTTGGCTCCAACACTGGGCTCTCAGTTCTTTGAAGGCTGCAGAGTTTTGATGAGCCTAACTAGTAGCTGGATCAATAAGGGTCTCCCTTTCCCTGCGCCCGTTGAACACTATGGGAAGCAGCTGGACAGTGCTGCGCAGTTCTTCCTGCTGATGGTGGCCACAAACTGCTTTTCAATAGCAGGTGGTGTTTGGGTACATCTCCAAGGACAGCTCTGTGAAGCTGCTTGCATAGCATGATAACATCCCACTTGGCAGTTAATGCGGTGCTGCTCTCGTTAGCTGTAATAATCCCTAGCACAGTGCTTCCCTCAGATGCATCTCTGAAGGTTTTTACCAGGGGGAGAACTTTGTCATCTGCATTTACACATTTGAAAAGCAAGGCACAGAAAGGATTTTTTTTTCCCCTCTGTCTTTTTGAGTGACACCAATGCCAGAGCTTCCAAACACGCTGTCAGGCCTCTCTGTCTCCAGCTGACTCCTGACTCCAGGGCAGCCAACACAAACTCCCACGAATATTCATGTCTTGCCTTCCACCTTCTTGAATTCTGTCTCTGCTCCTCTTAGCATGTAGTCTTTGTTCCTTTCTTTCATGAGCTTCTGCTGCAGTGACACCTGATTATAATATATGACTCACTTTGTATTCAAATTTTTCCTCCTTCCTACAAGAGGATGAAGTTTTCCTTGACAGAAAGCTGCTCCCCCCATTATTTTCAAGCTGAAAGTTGATCATGAAGCATTACACCACTTGAAGAATTGTTCTCAGATAGTTTTACACGTCCATCTGCGTGCATTGGGTTGCAATGCCTTGCTGCAAGCACTGTGGTGCATCACAGCTTTAAGAAGCATCGCCACGCTGTGCTGAGGCAGGATGGGTGTGCGAAGCCCCCAGGCCCCTTCCCAACACATGGTGCTTTTTATAGACCACTTCCTACACATTTGAAAGCAATAAAGCTTTCTCATTGCATTCACTGCTTCGTGTAGGAGTGTGTTGTTCAATGTGTAGATCTGGTACTTAGGGACATGGTTTAGTGAGCAATATTGGTGGTGGGTGGACAGTTGGATTAGATGATCTTAGGGGGCTTTTCCAACCTTAGTGATTCTGTAAGTGACTGTAGAACAGCCAGGCTCTTTTTACATATTATGCAGAAATTATGAGATACTGCACCAACCAGGAGAGTTTTCCACCCCACAGAGCTTCCAAAAAAATAACAGCAGTCAGGGAGAGGCGGCAGGGGAGTGAAACCAGCCCTTGTTTAAATAGGAACTCAGAAGATGAAACTGGCAGGGGAAACTGCAAGGCAGATCGTCAGTAGTGCCCTGCTACGATAAACCTGAGGGCAGTGATTTCAGCTATTTAAAGATCATGTTTTCAAGGTTCTCTAGAAGTACGTGAATCGTGTTTACAAACTCTTCAAACAAATAAAGCCTTCTTTAAAGAGACATCTTTAACCAAAACCCGAAATTCCCTAAACAAAACCTCAAATTCCTGAAAGGCCACTTTGAAGAGCATCCATCTTCCATATTCTGTTCTTCTGCACACCCAAATCCTTGGCAGAAGGAAGCAGATGGATGAAGGATGATGACATGTGAGACTTCCACATGAAAAGCTTGCTGGCAGCCACTTGTACTCCTTGGCTAGGAACCCGAGGGGTGCGTGGCAAGGACTTACCACAGAACGCTTCTTGAAACTTGTGGGTCAGCTTCTCTATGACACTGTAGCTCTCCACGTAGTCCACGTGGTCGTCCAGGGGCTCGCTTGCGATTTGCCGCAGCGTGTGCATGTCCACCCGGCCAACCCCGATGGCAAAGATCTCAATGCCAGCCTGCCTGGCCCTCGCTGACACGTCCTGCACTCTGTCCTGGGGACGTCCGTCAGTCACAACAATTGCCACCTACACAGAGGAGGGCACAGACCAGGCCTGGATGAGCGCTCGTTCTGCCATCGCTTGTGGCTTACTAAAGGAGGTTTCACATTTCTAAAGTTAAAGAAGAAGGAAATGCCACCTCCTCCCCCTCTTTCTGTTCCTCCCGAGATCACAGGAGCCGTTCTCTTAATGTGTAGCTTGTGTCTTTCTGAGCTGCAAAGGTTAAACTGCCATGCTTAAATTATGGGACATCTGGTGCGTCTCGGCCCTAAGAAAAAGGTTGCACTCTCCATAAGCAAACTAACACCCAACCCAAACTTCAGCTCTCTTTGTGAAACCTCAGACAACACTAAGGACGACTCCCGTACTTTTATGGCGCCTTTGTCCATCTAAAAGTCTCAAGAGATGTTGTGGCAACGTGAGGAGGCTGAGGCTGCCCAGAGAGGCGGGGGTGCCCATCCCTGCAGACAGGCAGCGTCAGCTGGAAGGGCTCTGAGCACTGATGGAGCTGTGGGTGTCCCTGCTCAGTGCTGGGAGTTGGACCAGATGGCCTTTCAGGGTCCTTTCCAGTGACTACTAGTTTAAGGCTTCTCCCCTTTTTAGAGACAGAGAAACTGAAGCTGACTCTCAGGGGAAGTGGTCTGCCTGAGGTCCGGATTTGTCGGTGCCAGCCATTATGTCTGATTCCACCACAAATAGCAGCGTGAGATCCTGCACGGACTGACATCATCATTAAAATACCAGCTGGTGCAGGTGGAAACTGGATTCTGCCCTGGGTGGTGGAACCCTAACACTGCAGGAAAGCCTCTAGGAGTCCTGCTGCTGCTGCTAGGCTTTCTATTTTCCTCTTTCTTCTTCTTTTGCTAAGTGACATTGTCACAAAATCTTCATGCTCCTTTTTTAGCAATTCAGCTGCTCCTGCCACTTTTCCTTGCAATTGTTTCGTTGTGACACCACTGTCAATACAATCAGCAGGAGCAGCTAGATGCAAGCAGAGAACAAAAATCCACAGTTCAAGCAAATAGCAGGATACAGAAAACATCATCTGCAGATGCAACTGGGAAGACTCTCCAGCTGCTCAGTTAGGACAGTGTGACAGCTGTTTTGCACCCTTAACAGGGAGAAATCATCTTTTAAGGTCAGAAGTGGGGTTCCGTACCTCATGTCTCCAAGGAGCCCAGTTGGACTTGATGATCTTAGTGATCTTTTCCAAACCCTATTGATTCTGTGATTCTGTGAAGCATCTCCTTCCCCTCTCTGCCCACCCTTCCACAGTGGGGTGGCTGAATGCTGCGCCCTGGGCATTTCCAGTACTCAACCTGCTGCCCTGTCCAGAGCATTCCTTCTGGAATGAGAGATGGGTGAAACTGGAAAAATGTGGAGCTTTTAGTCGGGTGAAGCAGCAGCCAGCCGTGCAACCATTCTTTCTGCCAGGAGAGAGAGCCCTCGGCTCAGCAGCAGTGCTGGGATGCGCTGCCAATTAGGGCTTATCTGGAGCCAAAAGCCTGTCAGGAAACAAGATGTTCTATCAAGTGGCTTCTGCGAGGAGCACTACCCATGAGCAGGTTTCTGCCAGCACTGCGTGTCTTTCTTGCAGCATTTGTCATAGGACAGAGGTGTTCTGTGTCCTCCTGGCATCTGTCTAAAGCAAGTGATTCTCCCAGTTTGATCAGTTCCTTGGTTTCTTCATACTAGAGTGGCTGAGCCCCAGATACAGCCCAGGAGACATCTGGCAGCAGCATCCACGCCTGGATCTGATGGGAAAGGTTTTCATAATAAAACACAGCGTGCTCAGAAGTTGTACTGCTTTCTGAGCTGCTGCTGGAATTGGGGAGAAGAACATTTGGAGGCACAAAGAATCTGGATCAGGCACTGGGAATTTATCAGCGAGCCCACGGCTGAAATGAACGTAACCTTGTTTGCTAAGACACACGAGTGTTCATGGGCACCTCTGGGAGGTCATAATTCATGTGCCGTGTGCAGGCAATCCAGCAGCTAATGAGGCAGCAGCATCTCCTGATGCAGTGCATTACATGAACGTTGTAACAGCACCGGCAGGGGATTGGGAAGGAAGTTGAATAGCCCCCTGATTTGCTCAGCAATTTGACAATCTATTTGTTGTTCTTCCTGAAGAAAGATAAAAGTAATTGGGCATCCCTGTAGTTTTGATAGAGGTATAAAGAGACGTTACTTGGAGCTCCTGCAGAAACAAATAGTTTTTTTTCCCTGTCCTGTGGTGATTATTTGCTGCACAGAGCACAGCAAGACTGAATGAATGATCTGGTTGTGCTGTGACCGATCCCACGTGGTTGGAAATCCTAGTGCTGATTTCCATGAGGTCATGCTGGATTTCTGCTGTGCAAAGGAGCAAGAGATGTATGCAGCTGAAATCACTGTGGTCTATTCATCATCCAAGGCCAATTAGGGGCTCATCCTGAGCAGAATGAAGGTCTGAGGAGGGAGAGTTTACTGGGCTTGTTTTACACTGGGACACCTTGGGCTGAAGATACTGGCCAAGAATTAGTGCAGTGAGAAAGGAAATGAGCTTTTTTGCAAGGGTGTATTGGAAGAATAGAGAAATAAATGGCCTTTTTGCCTTTTGATATTCAGCAGTGGTCTGGCATTCAAACTGCTGGGATATTTTTTGTGTGGAAGGCAAAACGTCTATTTTGTTCATATTAGGTTTTTTTTTTCTTCTCATTTCAAGCAGGGTAAGAATTTCTGAGAAGCAGAAACAGATATCATTCAGATACTTCTTGTTGCAGTTAAGTTGCTGTTCTTGGGCTAAGCAATACCCAACAAGACAGACATTTCCTACAACCTTTTTCTTCCAGATGGAAAGTCACTGAGCGTGGCCATGGATGATCCTCCTCGGGGGTCACCTGCAGCTCCTGCTCTGCCCATGCATTCCCAGCACTGGGTGCTCTGGCCAAATCTATCCCCTTCCACTGGCTGCCTGGAATGGTTTCAGTGGAAATGTCTCTTGCTGTTGGATTTTCAGCTGGTGGCTCCTATGCTTGAGGAGTGATGTGATGGCGATGGCAGATCAGAGGAGTTTCTCTGGAGCAAACTGCCAACAAAACTTCATGAAAGTTTCTCAGATGTGATTTTCCCAACTTATTACTCTTGGCTTTCTTCCTATTGTGTCAAGCCAGACTTAGGCTTAAAATACAGACAATTAGGTTAAAATACAGAGAATCTCATGATAAAAGACAATATGAAATCGGATTCATTAAAATTTTCAAGTTCCTTGTAGCTCAGCAGGGTGAAGGAGCACAAGAGACAATCAATGGGTGGTATTTTTAGGAGATAGACTCATTTTTCGTATTTTTTTGTGAATTCCAGTCCAGTCCAGCCTTCAGGTTGCTGTTTGTTGGAATTGGAGGATTTTTAGCAGTGTTTCATTTTTTGGTGATATTTTTGACTTGCCATCCCCAAGCATCTTTTCTGTGTACTGCTCTGCCTTCCTTGGAGCTTTACTATCAGTGAGGAAAACTGAAAGTGTCTGATGTTCCAAAAATGTTGTAGTCAGGAGAAAAATCCCAGGCTTCCTCGCTCCGTCAGCTGGGCTCTCATCCAGCTGCTGGAAAGCCCTCATCGCTTGCTAAAGACTTTGCTTATTTTTCTGGTCTGATCTCATAGCAGACAGCCAGTGGAGCTGGCACAGGACAAAAAGTCCTGAGAAGCTCAGGATGTTTAGCTAAAACACATATTGTCAATAATAAACATTTTCCACAAGCTCAGATTAGAGTTTTCCTGATGACCATCACTGGGCTGAGGTCTGGTTGCCTTCAGGGACAAATCCAGAGGGATGGATGAGGTATCTGGGGAAAATTTCTTTAAAGGCTGAGTTTCCTGGATGGGGAATCTGGGTCAGGAGTGGTGATGCCCATTGCAGCCAAGTGTGGAATTAATCTGATTTTATACCACAGTCTGAAATGTTAAATAGTCACTGAAGTCTGTGTACATGAAGAAAATACCCGGAATGGAAGACACAGCTGTTAGCCAGCCTATGAAAAACTAGTAGAGCACTGGAGGGTTCAGAAACAACACTTTGCTTTGTACACAGAACGGAAAGGGCCCATGTCAAAGGAAACTTTCAGAAGATTGTCTCGCATTTCGTTAGAGTGGATTTGAAGCATTTTTGTTACCACTTGTTGGGGAGGATGGCTGTGAGCATGCTCATGCCTAGTGGACCTGGCTGAATCAATGTCTCAGGGCGGCGCATTGCCCTCAGTGAGCAGAGCCACTGTTGTCCTACACACAGACAATCACTGTTTCTCCTTTTCTGATTTTCCTAACCATTCACCAGTGTGAAACAACACCTCCAATAAAGGGACAGCGTGCTTGATCTAGCGATTGGCAGCCCTGCCCATGGCAGGGGATTGGAACTAGGTGATCTTTGGGGTCCCATCCAACCCAAGCCTTTCCACGATTCCACGATTCTTACCTTATTAATATTGGGAGATCTGAGCCTGGCCCCTTCTGCGTCACTGAAGGCCCGGCTGATGGCAAACTGGATGGCCAGGCCGGTCATGGTCCCTGTGGAGAGTGGCTCTATCCTGCGGACCGCCTGCAGGAGCCCGGCCTTGGTTTGGTGAGTCTTGAGGGAGAACTCATTCTTGACTGCGCTGGCATAATTGATGACCCCGACCCGCGTGGAGTTGGGGCCCACGTCCAGCCCCTCGATCACGCGCGACAGGAAGACTTTGACCTTCTCGAACTCCTGCGGGCGCACGCTCCGAGAGCTGTCAATGATGAACACCAGGTCGGTGGGTTTGGTTCTGCACAGGGTGCCTGGGAAGGATGAGCAGGGAGAAGAAAAAAAAGAAAAATATGCAAAGAGGGACAAAATAATTCCTCTTACAGCAGGCAGCTGGGGCTAGATGACCTGCGAGCCCTGATCCTTTCTGTCCCTGTCTCAGAGAGGCCCTGGGAGACCAGTTTAACCTAATACTTCCAAATGCTCTTTTGCTTTTCATAAAAACTTCTGTAAGAGAAACACATTTAGCTGTTGACAATATGTACTCCTACAGCAGCTCTGCACTTGTGGGAGCGGGTTCCCACTTGTCACACCAGGCTATTGCTAATGGCTATAGGAAACTTAATGGAAGGAGGAATTTAGCTGAACTAAAGCCTGTTATATATGCTCCCGTATCAAAGGAGGTCTCAAAAGAACTCACTGTGGTGTATAAGCAAGCTACGTGGGTATTAATTAATGAGCTTGTGTCTTTGTCATGCATGACCAGAAGCAGGAATGAAACTCAGCAGTTCAGATTCAGTCACGAATCACGACTCCCAGACTAACTAACCAACGTAACAATCCAGTCTTGTGTTTTTCAGCTAGTGGCACTAATAATGAAATAGAGCAAAGACCAGCACGGCTTTATGTCTGTGAGCTGGTGAGGGAAAACACAATAGAGAGATGTAGAACCGTGCAATTGATAGTTAATCTCTACAAGCCACTGGTAAGGCATGAATATCCACTCTAAAAGATAAATAGTATAAATGGGAAACATTAGCAATGCAAACAGCTGACTAATATTTTTCTTTCCAATTTCTCATTTTCATGCTGTTTTCCATCCTAATGTTCAGCTGTGACAAAACATAAAAAGGACTGCCATTTTTTATGAATTTTGGAATGAGTTGATCCATTTTCCTCACCAGATCTATAGCATTCTGGTCTTTATTTTTTTCTATCATTTAACCTGCCTCTGTAGGGTCATCAAGAGCTCTGTTAAGATTTGATTTCCGCAGAGAGGGATGATATAGGTTATATCATAAAAGAGATTTCTGTGGACAGATTTTTAAATGTGAGCTTTTGGGCCAACAAATCTGTTCTAAATTATGACATAAATATTACAGCTAGTCCTCAGTGTGAAATCTAATGTGGCTCTCAGTCTTTCAGACACATGAAAATAAATACCCTGTGATGTCTCCATAAAGAATATAATCAGGTTAGTTTCCTGGGAGACATGAACGCTGAATCTGCTTCTGGCTCCCAGAAATGTCTGAGCGATGTGGTGTGCAGAAGAGAAGAGGGCAGTTGTTGCTCCATCAGGTGCTCTAGTTTCCACTAAAACATAATATTCCCTTTTCCCATAGGGGTGGCTTTCACTTTGCCACTGTAATTCATTTCAGAGGAAGGGAAAACTCACTTGGCAGATCCCTCACATTGCAAATCCCTTCAGCAGGGGTTGGTTTTGCCCATTTTACAGGAAATACAAAGAAAAATGCAAGGTCTTGCAATCAGCTTCTCTACAAATAAAGCATGGATTCCCCTTTGCTGCTGTGGCTAATGTGTCACGTCTGCTTTGAGTGACAAACCAAACAAAAAAAAAGCTTTTTTTTTTTCCCCTTAGGAATAGTCAGATCAAATAGGAGTTTTGCAGCATGTTTTCTTTTTGTGTAGAAGCTCTGTGATAACATTTTGAACCTCTTTTTTTTTTTTTTTTTTTTTTTTAATGAAAGTGCAGTGTATTCCTGGGAAATAGAACATATCAGATGTAAGTGCTGGGATTTAGCACACATCAGGCTCTGCAGGACAGACAGATCCCCAGGAGGTGGCAGCTCTGGGTGACGTCCCAACTCAGCATAGTTTACTTCAAAGCAGAATGAAACCAGAATTGAAATCCTCTGGTTTTAAAAACATCCACACCTGAAGCTATTCAGGAGCAGCTGAACTTCATGCATCAGTTTAGCAGAAAATCTCTCTCAGGGCATCCTTGCCACATTAATTAAAAGAGCAGGAAACCTACCTAGTAATTCAGAATGAAATGCTGTTTATTTTAGAAATAGTGATTGCTCGTGGTAGGGCTGGTTGAATGAGCACTCTGTTCTGGCTTCGTAGAATCATCGAATCACTAAGGTTGAAAAGATCACTAAGATCATCAAGTCCAACCATCAACCCATGCCAACTGCAGCAGTGCTTAGCAGCTCTAAGCGAATATAACTCTCCCTTTGTTCATCAGAAGAGATGGTCAGTGCATCAGGGAAGTGCCTTTTGTAGCAGCAGCAAATGCCACAGTCACTGGCACGTCTATTTTACTTATGTGGGCCCAGAGCTGCTGCCGTGGGGCCGGAGCCAACCCAGTGCTGCCTTTGCTGTGCTCAGCTCAACCTCCCAGCTTTGCTTCAAAGCAATGAAACAGGCAGAAGGAGTCCATTTCTATGTCTGTCTGCCTGGTGGAAAATAGTGGAGGAAGCTGTCTGCTTTTTGGCCAGAAGTTGGGTGTTGCTTCCTCCTTCAGCGCCCTGCACTCCCCAGCAGGTTGGTGACCAGAATTCGGGGACAGAGCCCACAAGCATTCAGCTCCCACTTACCTCTGGGCTGAGGAGGTGCCCCCCAGACTCCACAGCTCTGGAGGAGAAGCAGCAAGGAGAGTGTCAAGGTGGCGAAAATCCTGTCCATGGCTGCGGAGGAGCTGCCGGAGGTTGGATGCAGAATGGCACACGGGAGCCTTGGCCCTGAGGTATTAACCTGCCCTTCCTTGGGGAGGCAAGGGGCCAGCCCCTGACACGTGTGAGGGGCCGGGGGGGCACTGAGGGGCGAGTGAGAAGGGCTGGGAGAAAATATTGCACGAAGGTGGGGAGGAGGTGGACGTCCAGCCCTGGCGGCCCCTCCACAATGGCTCCATTGCTCGGAGAAGGGGATGGGAAGCTATAAAGGGACCCGCAGCCACGCGGTATGTGGGGAATCTGGGATGGGAACAGTGGGAGCAGTGAGGGCAGCCCTGGGGAGCTGGGGTTAGCCTGTCGACCTCCAGCTCCCATCTGCATATCTTCGCTTCCTTTGCTTAATTTGTGGGCTGGAGCTCTGTCACGGGAGGAAGGGAGAGGAAGAGGAGAGCAGGCGCAGGGGCAACGCGTGGGATGCAGAGCAAATTCCTTCCTGAGGGGAACAGTTGCTGCTCTATGAGGCTGTGAGCAGAGGCAGAGGGAGAAAGAACGCAACAGTCTGAGTTAGATAAATAGAGGAGCAGCGCGGGACGGACAGGCAGATTATAAGTTTGATTTATTTTTAACAGAGGAGCGATCAGGTCCATGCAGCTCCAGCCACAAGAAGCCAATAATCTGAATCCACAAATAAGACCAATGATGCTGCAAGAGAGCAGAAATCCAGTGTCTCCTTTCTGGAAGAGCAGCAGGGAGATTTTCTACTAGAGTAAGATGAATTTAATGATGGGTCCATTGCAAAGCTGTGCATCTATTTTCTTTTAATTAACTGCTGTATTACACTGATTAAAGCCCTGGATGTTGATGTTGTCTTTGCCCACTTTTCAGCTGCACCCTCAGAGTGCTCACGCATTGCATTTGCATTGTGTTGGTGCAGCACTGGCAAACCACCTGTGATCCAAAGGGCTGTTCTTCCCTTACTCAAGTCCGTATTACTCCAGAAGTGCTTTGACAGACTGAGAGCTCCTGGAGAGAAGGGCTGTTTGACTATGCAGAAGGGGACCTGCCCTTAGTGGTGCTGCCAGACTGTTCTTTGCTCATTCAACATTAAAAGCGTTGATCAAAATATTTAAAGATATTGCAGAAGGTGAGGAGGGATTAGTATAGAAAACACAAGCAGATCTTTGTGTGGACGTTTGCATGCACAAGGACGCTTGTATAAAAACTTCACAAAAGCTTAAGGCTGTGAGTAGATGCATGAAGATGTATGTGTAAATGAAAATACATGCTTGCAAATATGGTTGCACATATGTGCTTACGTATCCATTTGTATGTGTGCACATACATGCAGACATAACTCCTCCTTGCATGGTGTGTGCACAGATGCATGGATTTCTGTGAGTTCAAACATGTATAAATCCAGTGTGTGTTTATAGGATATAATTTGTCCCACAGATAAGTAGAACAGATACAGACACACTGGCCATTAGTGGGGAACAAAGTGAAATGCAAGCATAAAGTCCTGCAGATTTAGCCTCCAGCCCTGTCTGTGATGGGGTTTCTCCTCTTGCTCTGCCATACATACAAGGACCCATTGGTGCAGACAGTGCATGCCATGAATAGGATCATTCAGAGCCCTCTGTAAATGAAGTCTCTATGACTGTTCTTGCTGAAGAAAATATAAAGTTTCTCTGTGTCATTTTGCTGCTAATTAATAAAGAAGGATAAATACATTTCAGGTGAATATTTTCTCTAGCAGAGGTTGGGGCACACAGGCAACATTAAAGCTTTGAAAATAAGGCGAGAGGCAAAGGTGTGCTGGATACTGTAGGTCTGCAGTTATACCTCTGTAAAAGCAGTGTTTATTTTTAAAATATGAAACATAATTTTCCCCCAGGCCTCCAAAAATGAAAACACTGGACTCAATATTCCAAGAGGAAAATATGCATTTAAAGCTCTTCCCAAGCCCACTTGCAACGTAAACAGACAAACCATTAATGGGCTCTTGTGCTCTCTGGTGCCCATCGTCAGATGAAATGGTTTGGAGACAGTGAGCCTGGCTGCTGTGTCAGGGCCTGGAGGGGTCAATCCTCGAATACCCGCTGCCTTTGTTCTTTGGTTGCCACATCTGCCAGGGGGTGATGGGGCTGGAAAACCTATTGCCCAGTTTAAGAGTAAGAAATACAGTGAAGCAAAGACATACGAGGGATGTGGTCAGCTAGGAAAGTTGCTGGCTTCTCATTTGCCATAAAACAAGCATGTCTGATAGCGTGGGCTGTATAAATGTAGATTCTTTATCAATATACACATAATATTTCACAGGAGAGTGGATTGGATGGAAAAGGACATGAAAAATGACATTTTAGTTCTGATAATGTGGAAATGCCTTGATTTGATGTGGCATTTGACTTTTTCCAATTTCTTTTGCTCACATTTTCTCTTTAAAAAAACTTTTTAGTTTTATATCTACATTTCCAATAAACACATTTATTATGTTTGTATAAATGTCACACTGCAATGAGCTGAAATGACCAAATCAAAATGAATCAGACCCTGAGTCATATCCATGTCAGTGAGCCAGAAGAAGGCGACAGATTCCTGCGAGAAAAAGGAAATCAGACCACGATGTCAGGACACTTCCAAATTTCTGCTAGAGCCCAGTCAGATGGCATTTTAAATATTGGATTTTCCATAGGAAGAAAGCACAGTGTTTGTGGTCCTGGACCGTAAATGGTTCCTAGAGAGAGTCTGGCGATGCGGTTGAGTTGCGCCAGTTGGCCATGGAGGCAGTGAGCAAGGAGAGGGCCTGGGGAGGGACGAGCAGCCAAATCCTGAGTAGTTTACTGTTGAGTTGTATTTCATTCTAAACAAACCTGGTAGCTATAGTAAACACAGCTTTCTTGCCCTCGAGCAACCAGGAAACTCCTCTGTTTAGTAAAATACTCAGTTTTGTCTTTTAATTTTTTCTTTTTTTCTTTTTCAGTCTTGCTTTCGTGTTCCCATGTGTTTCCAGGCCTCCAGTTTTCAAATATTCAGAGAAATAGTGACCAAAGCAGCCATTTAGTCAAAGCTCCAATTCTCATGTTTCATCCCCATGATGTTTCTGTATCAGTTATGGGGAGTGGAGGAGCTCTTCCTGGCCTGCTTCATTATCAGAAAGGATATTTAATGCACCACTATTGTATTGCAGCAGTGATATTTGCAGTGAAGGAATTGGTGCAAAGCACAAAACAGATTATGGAAATGGTGAAAAACTGCGGAGAGACGAATGGCTTTAAATACAACCCTTTTGACAAGTCAAGATCAAAAGAAGTACTGTTTATCCTTTAAGCTGCAAATGGCTGGCAAATATCCTTCTGCTCTGATGCTGTAAATAGTAAGTGCTGTTTACGACTAGTCAGTGTTTATGTATTTTATGGGTCACATTTATTTCAGAGGGATCATTTTTTATTTGCTGTGCTAACCTTGCCCACATCCCCTGGGGCCAAGTCGCCTCCTGGGCGCTATTCCCAGCTCTGATGTTGGCCACCTGCAAGGGTTGGGCAGCTCGTGCCCTGCCTCCGGGCCCCAAATTCTGCACCGGCGGTATTGGCCTGGCCCAGAGGGTCGTAGCTGCTCTGCTGAATTGCCTGGATGGAGCAGCAATGTAAGACTTGTAAAAGTTGAAGGTCACTGTGAATGCGGCCCATTTTCTCCAGCGAATGAGCGAACGTACCAAGGCAAACCATACAAAAGGACCGTGGCACAAAGGCAAGTGGTAAAGTCTGCAGGCTGGTCTAAGAAGAGCTGTGTAACATAATTCTCAATGGCAGTGGTGTTACAAACCACTGGCAGACAGAAGGATGAGGGAGATCCTTGGCTGCTGTCCATGAAGTGTCTGGTCTGATGGATGGGCACCTAGACAGAAAGCCAAAGGCAATGAAAGGCTTTGGGCTGATGAGTGGCCACACTTGTCATCTTCCCTCATTCTGGGCCAACCGCTGGGGACAACATCGCAGTGACTTCGTTCGACTGATGCGAATAATTACTTTAATGAACTGTCTGCAGGAAAGCTAAAGAAAAACACATCTTGTAATGATGTTTGATTAATGCTATTATCATGGCAGCTGTCCCAAGCTCTAAGTCTGAACCTGGATGGTTTGTAGGTGCCACTCAAAGCAGCAGGAATGAAGGCAGCAAGACAGCCAGGCAGGGCAGTGTGGTCCCTGCGTTGTGCAAGGCGGTCTGCAGTGACAGAGTCCTGGAGAGCTGCCACACACTCATCACCCAGGGTTCCCTCAGCTGCTCCAAAGCAGCTCAGCACATGGGCTTGAATCAGCCTGAGGATGTGCCAGGGAATTCTGCCAAGCTGCTGTCTTTGCTCTCTTCAAGGTCTATTTATGCTCTCTTATGGACATCAGAAGACTCTTGGGACAGAGGAGACCTTTCCGTAATGGTGAATGCCACAACTGGATCTGCCTGATTTTGAGTGCTGTCGTTCCTGTTGCATTATGCATGTTTTTTGCCAAGTTTACCCTCTATGACTATTTGTAGAACCAGAGTTTCTTTGTCAAAGTCTCTGACAAAATTTCTGGATTTCTGGGGCTGCCCATACGGGTTTCCTTCACTGGAAAACATTCCTGATCACTGGACAGGTTTGTCACAACTGCAAGGCTGGGAGTGGTGCATGGGAGGGCTTCCAGCACCTCTCTTGAGTTTGCAGCATTGATTCAGCAAGACCAGCTCAAGGCTGAGGGAAAGAGCCTCAAGAAAAACCAAAGAAAACCAATAAAACAAATACTTCCACAATGAAGGAGGCTACATTTGATCAATAAAACAGATACTTCTGCAGTGACAGTGAGCACAACCTTGTCTCTTCCAGCTGTGAGGACTGCCTGCAGGCAGTCTTTATAGACACAGGTAGGGGCTGATGGTTGGACTAGATGACCTTAGTGGTCTTTCCAGCCTTAATCATTCTATGATTTGTGTGGACCATTAGAGGCATTTCTTGCAGCCTTGAGTACTGAGTCTGGTTTTGAAGCAGACCAGGATCGCACTCAACCATTTTGCAGTTTCTCTCCCTTCTCTATGTCCGTGATTATTGCAAAAGTTGTTTCATTTTTATTTACGCTTCAGTTTCCCTTTTTGTGGCATAGGGAGAGCAGTGACGTATGTTAGGTTTAGTTTCTTCTTTTAGAGCAGACTGAGGCACGTCACCAACTGAAGGCAATGGCATGAGGATGCCTACAGAAGAACAATAAATTGAACCCAAGAGAAGTGTCCAGTGCAACGTGAAAGACAATACAGACATATTTCTACTCATGTGAAACACTTTTCCAGCAAGTTTCTTAATTTCCTCTCTGCAAAAGGGGAAGCGGGAGTAGTGTAAACAAAACCCAAACAAAAGAAAGTCCTGTTTCAGGTCAGATGAGGGAAATCACAATCAGATGGGGAATCTGATGGATATCTTGACTCCTAGAGCACATCTGCCTCCACAAGATGCTGCTTCTAAAGGAGGTCCTGTCCCTCTCACACCTAACTGTCAGCGCTGACATCATCTGCCCAATCTTCTGTCTGTATCAAAGAATTGCTGCTCATTTTTCCTCTGCGCTGAAAAAAAAAAATTAAAGAAAAAGAGGAAGTGTACAGCAGCATTAAGAATATGAATGTGAATTGGTTCTCAACCTATTTTGGAGAGTCACATCAGTAAATCAATTTAAAGGAGAGAAAACCGTATAAGAGTAACATATTAAAAAGAGTCTTTTATCAGACTCAGGACCGGCATTGAAAGTGCCATCGTGTGGCTTCTTAGAAAGCTTGTGACACCTCACGCTTGGTTTGTGTTGGCTGAATCTTCTAACATTTCAGAAAACCCAAACGATTTCCCGTCTAGAACTCAGATCCCAACCTGGCTGGAAACTCGCAATAAATCTATACATTTTATCAGGTTTCATGATTTTCTGAGTCAGGCTTTCACAGGGAACTATTCTGAGCCCAACAGAGGAAATACTGAATGAAGCAGAGAGATCATTGAGCTTGCTAAGAGCTATGAAACATCAGGTTCATTGCAAAGATCAGGTGTGTACCTGAGGGCTCAACTCCACATTGTCTTTGTAACCTGCCCCATCTCTGCAGGTGGTGTGCTGAGCCTATTTTGATTGGACTTGATGATCTTAGTGGTCTTTTCCAATCTTAATGAGTCTATGGTTCTATTTTAGCTACTTTGGTTAAAATACAGAATGGAATTTGAACCACTTAAAGAGATTAAGAAAAGGATTTTTAACACTGTTCAGTTAGATATGAGGGATGGATGCTGTCCACTGGGATCTAGACTGACTTGAGCAGAGAACCTCATGAGGTTCAACAAATGCAAGGGCAAGGTCTGCGCCTGGGTTGAGGAAACCCCTGCTACCAATATGGACTGGGGAATGAAGGGATTGAGTGCAGCCCTGCTGAAAACGACCTGGGAGTACAGGTGGATGGGAAGTTGGACATGAACCAGCAATGAGTTCTTGCAGCCCAGAAAGCCAACCATACCCTGGGCTGCATCCAAAGCAGCATGGGCAGCAGGTCAGGGAGGTGATGCTGCCCTTCCACTCTGTGCTGGTGAGGTCTCACCTGGAGAACTGCATCCAGATGTGGAGTCTTAAGTACAGGAGAGACAGGGAGCTGTTGGAGTGTGAGCAGAGGAGGGCAACAAAAAGGATCCAAGAGGTGGAACACCTCTGTATGGGGACAGGCTGAGAGAGTGGGGCTGTGCAGGTGGAGAGGAGAAGGCTCTGAGGAGACCTGAGAGCAACCTTCAGTATCTAAAGAGGAGTGACAGGAAAGAAGGGGAGAGCAGAGCTGTGGTGGTAGAAAAAGGGGAAATGGTTTCAAGCTCAAAGATTTAAGTTAGATGTAAGGAAAAAGCCTTTTACAGTGGGGGCAGTGGCACAGGTTGCCCAGAGATGTGGTGGTGTCCATCCATGGAGGCTTTCAAGGCGAGGTTGGATCAGGCGCTGGGCAGCCTGCTGGAGCTGTGCACGGCCCTGCTCACTGCGGGCATTCGCACCAGGTGCCCTTGAAGCTCCATCCAGCTCTAAGGATTCTATGATTCTATGATCACACTGATCACATCAACGTTCAGCCTGGTTTTCAGGAGTACAACAAGGAAATCACTGCTTTTCAACAATGAAAAGCAGCTCAAGTATATGGTCAACATCACTATCATTACCATCTCTGTTAGTCATCAAATGAAAAGAACATCGACAAATCATTCATTGAAGTTTCAGAGTTGATCAAGAATCCTAGGCATTTTTTTACAGTGTTGATGATGTTGGAATAGTTGTTTCTGAGCAGATTACACTTTCAAAAAGCAGGGATCCATCCAAAAAAGTAAGCAGATGCTAAATTCCATCTACCAGTTATCAGCAACATCATTCACCATCATTTACACAGACTAACCTGTGCAGTCACCACGGGTCATGGATGTGCCAACCCTTCAGAAATCAGACAGTAAAAGATTAAAGCTGTTAACAGGTTTTTTATTATTGAAACTCGTTTGTCAAGTCACAGTCAAAGCCAAAAAAAGAAAAAATAATTAAAAAAAAGCAAACTCTTGGGTATAACATGGAAGAGCAACGCTGTCACAATTCCAGCATGCTGGAGTACAAACTCAATCATGATCATAAGCAGATAGAATGAGAGTGTGTTGTTGAGAACTTCATTCTTTTGCTAACTCCTTTCCCTTAGGTCCTCATTAAAAGATGCTAGTAAGCATAGTATACTTTAGGGTTGGGCTACCTCAGAAAGCAGAAAAAAGGTTATTGCTTGTTTTTCCCCTCATTCTACTTCTTAAATGCCTCAGCTGCTGGGTTAGAGATGTAAGACAGATAAGAAACAGCATCCTGCTGGGGTAAATAAGCCTACCAAGGGATCCAGGCCAAATGCCTGGCAGATGTCAGAGCCCAGTGATGGGAACCTCTAAGATGCCTGGTGCCAAGTTTATTAAAATCAGCACTGTAACTCAGTAGTACCAGCTCAAAACTGCCAGTGTGGAATGAGACACCAGCTCCAGTGGTTCGTCACTGCTCTTCATAGGCTCATAAAGTGAGCTAGAGTGCAACAAGCTTGATGCTGCTGTAAAGTAAGGGCTTCTCAGTGAGGCTGAGTATCTGACAGAAGGGGTAGGAGGCTCCAACAGCAGAACTCTGTCTTCTCTCCACGAGTAGAGCTTAGACTGCTACGTAGGGTGGTGGGCATTCCTTGGAAGGCAACTCCAAGGCTTCCTCATAAGATGGCAGCACAGCCTGAAAGAGAAGACCAATAGTCATGCTTTGGATAAATGAAAGGGTTCCAAATGGCCTTGGTCTTGAATATGTTTCTCTTCCTCAAGTATCTCAGATTTTTGGAAGGTCTTAAATATCCCTTCATGGTGTCAGAGCAGTTGGATGCTATACTGGAGATCATCAGTAATCTACATAAGGACATTCATTAAAATGAATCAAATCTCTTGCATCAAATGCATCAAATCTGCATCAAATCTCTTAGACACTGATCCAGCATCAAATCTCTTAGACACTGATCCAGCAAAGTGAGACGAACTTAATTTCGGGCACAGAAACAAAAGTTGATCTGAAATTAAAAGCAAGCCTTCAAGCCAGAGATTGAGTGATATATTCCCGTTTGTTTACTTTGCCCAAAGTCTGAGTATCACCTTCCTTGCAAGTACATTGTCTTTGTAAGTTTTTACAAAAGATTAAATTTAAAGGAATTTTATGTAATTGGGAACTGATTATTACTAGCTGTTAATGCACATTTGAAGTGTTGAAGTGTCTCTCATACCTCCAAAGCAGCAAGCACAAGGATCATCAAGCATCTCACCATCTGAACCACGACCTTTCATGGCACAGACCTAAAGCAACCTTTACTCACCTTCTCAACTGCCTTCGGATCAACTTTCACCTCCTCTCTCTTACTGGCTTTAATATACTTAAAGCAGCTCAGGACGCATTTGAACATATAGGCCTGAAAAGGAAAGGGAAAGGGAAACCTTGGCACTGCAAGTCAACAAGAGCATTTCTATGCTCTTGCCATCATCCTACCACCATCCTTCTCTTCAGGTGAAAGCCTTGAGGTTAGCCTGACACCACACATTCCAAGGCCTTAAATCAGTCTGTCCTTTTGGAGGGGTGCAACTCCATCTGCTCAGAGCAGTGAAGTCAGTATGACTGTAGGCACACGCTTGAAGCTGCTGAGTGCCCAATGTCACCATGCAGGAAAGGAAAGCATTAATTTTCTTGTTATTCTTCTGAGAAGGCGACTAAGTCTGGGTGTCTCAGAAACACATGGATGGGCACAACATCCATCTCCCAGGGATCCAAGGACCCCTTGTCGACCAGGACTGACCTCAAAGGAAGGCTCATTCAAGAAAACCTCGTGTTTCCATTCACTTTGCTTTTCTGACAGGCCTGCCTCGCGCCTCGTGGCGTTACACAATGTGGTAAACAGAGATTTTCTGAGAAAAGGGGACCGATTGACAGACTGCGGTGCAAGAAAATAAGCAAGGCCTGTGAAACATACCATATGAAATAAATATTTTCCCTGCGCTGTGCACTGAGGCGAAGTCATGTGCCTCTTGTTTTTATTGGCTAAGGCTGTACTTCAAAAACAGCTGGCATTTTCTAAGGAACACAGGGAGTTGTATGTCCCCAGAACAAGCCCTGTAGCTTAGGATTTCCCAGAACAATGAGGACTGTTTGCCTTGACACAAAGCCAAGACAAAGAATGAGAACAAGGAATGGAGTATCTGAGTTGAAGGAATCTGTCTCTCAAATAGGATTATGAAGAGGAAGAGGTAAAGTCATGCTTTGACCACCTCCAGGGAGCACTGCAAACACCTTCCCATTCCAAAAGCCTCTTCATATAGAAGAGCAAACATGCAATAATACACTGAAGCTATCGTACTATCTGTACAAAAAACCCCACTCAATTCCTAAATAATCCTCGAATAAATTTTTAAAAATTACGGTAATTAAATATATATGTGTATATATTTACGTATATTTTATTTGATTTTTTAATAGCTAGTCCTGTAGTAAATTCAGACCAACTGATCTGCCAGGTCACACTGCCAGCTGGGTTGCAGAGTTACCTCCATTCTTACTGCTCAGTTTATGCAAACATTAAGATATGCTGGAGTCACATCTGCAGTTCATCACACAGATCTCTCCATTCCACGCTGTTTTTCAGGCCACCTGGGAAGATCTAGATAAAAAAACGCTTTCCAGCTAACAAGTAGCAATTGTCGCTGTGCAGAATCTGCTCTCTACCTGAAGAGATGCATTTTTCTTTTTGAAACCCTGTGGTGAAAAATCTGTTCTCTGATCCATTGAAGCAAGAAGAAGAGAAACCATCTCACTGTGCAGGAAGTCTTGTATGATGCAGTTTTAGAAGATGTAAGCAGAACCCAGTAGCTCATTGCTTTTAATTAAGTTTCAGGACATCTGACTGCATAACTCTGTTTGCATCAGTGCAGACACAGCAACTTACCCAAGTGGAAGATCCAACCTGCTGCTTAACGATTTCATTGATCAATAGCAGAAGTTTCCTATAATTTGTTTTCAAACATCCTTTTAGAGATGAATGGCCAGTCATAGTTCTTGAACACAGGGAGAGCTTTCTTTATAACTCACACCCTCAGAATCATAAGAGTGATCTGATTATCAGACCCTCACTGAGGCGTAGCTCCTATTGCACTCAAGAGG
Source organism: Centrocercus urophasianus (assembly GCF_019232065.1). Classification (NCBI taxonomy): domain Eukaryota; kingdom Metazoa; phylum Chordata; class Aves; order Galliformes; family Phasianidae; genus Centrocercus; species Centrocercus urophasianus. The sequence goes on from NW_024885066.1 coordinate 81,881, forward strand.
AGACCCAAGCAGCTTTCTATGGCTCTGGCAGATTTGAGAGAGAAGTAAAAACCACCTCCTCCTATCCCTCGTGCAGCAAAGCTTTCTTTCTTCCCTCACGTCTCACCACACTCCGCAGCCATTTACCTTCAAGAAGAGGACAGCAATGAATGCAACAGTGAAGGTGACCATCACTTTGGCATATTCCTCTGTTGGTAACTTCTCCAGGGCTGGCATAAAGCCCTGTGAAAAGAGGGAGAGGGTCTCAGTCAAACACTTGCCCCTCAGCCAGGGTCACGCAATGTGCTCATCACCTACCCTGTTGTCTGCAGACTTGAGGCTGAGGTATGTGGGCACCTCCATGTAGGAGCTGCAGAGGGTCAGGATGCTCAGGCAGAAGTCCAGCAGCTGCAGAGCCAGGAAAGGGGTCTTCAGGTGTTCCTTCTGTGCAGACAAATAGCAAGGGACAGGGTTTGGTTATGACTATAAGACCTTATAGATTTTCCCTACTTACATGGGCTTGTGCTTCGTCATCATTTACAACCTAAGTTATCTGGGGATTGGGGCTCAATGTTATTTAAGGTTTCTTCCAACCTCAGCCATTCTGTGATTTAATTCATTTATACAAACCATAATATTGGGCAAACCATCTTGCTGGGTTGGTTTCTACCAGTTCCTCTGGCGAAGTCTCTAGCTGTTGCAGTGATGTCACTGACTTATCTCACAGATATATCCCCAGAGCCCTGAGCAGAAAGTAAAACCAACAGGAAAAGTCCTGGATGTGGGAAACCCGATTTTGTCCCAGCTGTCCCCAGTTGCCGTTGCGGACCTTCTAACTCCCAAGAATTGCAGACCCTGTAGGAACAGCTTCGCCATAAAAAGCCGTCCCATAAAGAGCAAAGAGCATTCTGACATAAGCTGTTACCTACTGTGTGTCTGAGGGATGACACTGAAACCATGGCTGGGACTTGGATGTAGGAGCTGAACATTGTGAGGAGGCTGAGGAGAAAGTCCATGACTTGTAGAGCAAGGAACGGGATCAGGAGGCGTTCCCTCTTCTGTGAGAAAAATCAGTGTGAGTTATTTCTGTTCCTAATGGGAGAATGAGCCCAAGCATCAGTACCTAAAATTACATGTGTTAAGGTACTACAAGAACAAAACCTCTCCTGAAATTTCTGCATCTGATTCTAGATATTGTGATGACCATGGTAGCTTCAGCAACAGTGAAGGGCAACAACATTGATTTTAATTCTTTTTCTCACTCCGCACTTAGAGTTTTTGTGAACTTTCACTGCATGACCTTGATGTTTGATGTGATCAAATCAGTTTCCATTAGTTGTTCAGCATCCCCAAGCTTTCTGCTGCAAAGAAAGTTAGGTTCCCAGATCAGCATATGGTCATTTCTCCCCCAGAAATAGGAAGGGAATCCTCGTGTAGGGGGAGTTATAGTTTCCCTCTAAGGTCTGACCTACACAAGAGTATGGAAATGAGGCAATAGAGCAACCAAAATTTACAAATAAGAGTATTTCCATCCCACAGCACAACAAATAACCTTGTTTTAAACGTCACTCAGTCTTGGTGAGGCTGGCATCATTGTGGTCATGCCTCAGCACTCAGCATCCTCTAGTCCCCAGTACCAGAGAGCCCACAGCAAGCAGCTTAATGACATGTGTGGAGAACGTACCTTCACCACCCCAAAGAGGAGGTTGAAGCTGATGACAAACAGCATGATGATCAACAGGAAACTGGTGGTGACATCAGCTGGAAGTGACAACATTAATTTCACATTACTAAAAGCTGGAGCCTAATGTCCACCTCCCGCATTCAGGCACATGGGATTGAAGTTTTAAATATCCTGGGCTACAATATTCAAGTAAAACAAAATGAAAAGAGGCAGTGAAGTTTTAAGCAATGATCAACAACTCTGGTCAGGAAATTATTTTGAGACTCAGATAAGCTGATCAACAGCAAAAGCTGTGGAGAGATCTACGAGATACTCAAGCAAGGAAGAAGATTCAACCACCCAACAGTGGCATGGAGCACGGAGCTGCAGGGTGAAATACCTTGCCTCCATCCACTCTCCGTTGTTGAGAATGCAACACACTCCTTATAAAAAATAGATGTGTGAGGAGAAACAAGGGCCTTTGCTTGTACTTATGTCTTGTTAAATAAATACTGAATTTATTTCTTTTTTTAGCCACAACATAATGAGAACTGAAACATGGAAGGAGACTTAGGAAACAGCAAAGAAAGGAAACCGAAGCCCAGTATCTCAACCTTTGCAGACAGTCCTAGACCCACTAAGCCCCAGTCACCTGAGGCCACTTTCCCTGATTCTCCTTCCAAAACCACCCATCAGAGAGAGTTTATCCCTTTAGCAGGATGTTTCCACAGATTCAGACAAGGCAGCTGCATTTTTCTGCCTCTCTCAGTCTGGCTTCATGCTTTGGGCTTGCTAATTAATTGGACTACTGGCCATTGCCTCTGCTGACTAATTGCCCAGATGAACTTTCCAATTAATCTACAGAGCATCTGTGGGAGCACAGGGCCTGTTGGAAAGGTAAAGTGCCACCTGAAATGTCCCAGCAGGGCTGGCAGAGTGCTGAGGTGCCTTCCAGGACCAGAATTAATGGGGTTCATGAGGCTGGAGCCTCTCAAAACCATGGTAGACCCCACAGCTGGGATCGATGTGACTTACAGGCCCTTTCCATGCCCATGTCCATGGCTGAAAAATGTAAGAAAGTGTTTTTTAAGTCCCTTTAGTACTTATCTCCGTGCCTAGCTGGCTTCTGTAAGACTGTTGTACATAAGGGGCCTCAGAAAATGGCTCAATATAGGACTAAACTGTAATTTAGGACAAAGTTGTAAGTTAATCTTTCTTGAAGAAAAGATCCAATACCTTCTGTGAGAACAAAATTTAGTTGTTGCTCAAGTTTATAATACGTGAGTTTGGGGGAAGGAGAGCTCAAATACCTTAGCAGGCTTTGCACTGTGTGTCCATTGGCAGTTTTTATACAATAGCTTTTCCAGTTTTCTGTAGCGGGAATAGACCCAGGACTGAGCTCTGGAACAGGTTGTCCAGATTGGTGGTGGAGTCTCCTTCTCTGGGGATATTCAAACCCCCTTGGATGTGACTGTGGGTAATGTGCTTTAGATGACCCTGCTTGAAGCAAAGGATTTGCACTGGGGGATCCCAAGTCGTCCCTTCTAATCTCAACTCTTCTGTGACTTTTTGATTCTCGTAACAAGCTTGAGATGAGCTGTGTCCCAGAGATCCCAGGGAATTTCATGAGAAAGAGCTCATATGTGCTATGAAGTAAATGCCATTTCCCTTGGGTTTGTGATATCACCAGAATGGAGCCATATGGCAGAGCCTCTGTAGAGCTGTGCTGGACATCTGCACTGCCAGCAAGAAATGCCAAAGAGTTCATGCCAACCAAATAAGCCCTCCCAGCAAACAGAAAAGCAGAGAATTTATTTACCAAACGTCTATATTTGGTTAACTTCACATCAGGATTTATGTCCTGTATGTAGCCAGGAGGGACTTTGAGTGACTTGTAATATTTTTGATGAATGTCAAGAAACTCCTGTTTTATGGCCCAATAAACTGGTTTGGGAAATGCGAGCAGGGCTCGTAATGCTCTGGTTTAACAGAGCATAGAGATATAAACTAGTTCTTCCAAATTGCAACTGAATGTCCCCAAATGCCACACGGCCATTTGTCTCCTGTTCCTTCTGCCTGGCCAGATTAATCTTGTTCTATTTCTTAAACATCAGGTGGTAAAGTTAGACTTGCTTTAGACCAGTTAACATCCTGACATTGACCCCACTGTGAGTCATCTTCAAAGGTTCAGAATGAATAGAGAAGATATTGGATATTCTTCCTGTTTTAATGTTATATTTTTAGTAGATTTACTAATCTCTTGATGAACTTCTACTGAAAAGCAGCTTTCAGAGGTGTGCTCTTGGTGCTACCCTGCCTGCAGCATCTTATAAACCAAGGCAGCAAGGAGAGGCTGCTAGGAACAGAGCATTTCTCCTGAAGACTGCTGATCCTGTCACTCTTCCCATTGTCCCATCAATGACAAAAACAATCCCAGTTCTTCTTCCTGGGTAGCTACAGGTCGGTGAGCCTCACCTCTGAGCCTGGGAAGATTATGGAGCAGATTCTTCTGGAAGACATGTTAAGGCACATGAGGGATGAGCGGGTGATCTGAGACAGCCAGCACGGCTTCACCAGGGGAAGGTCGTGTCTGACCAATCTGGTGGTCTTCTGTGGTGGAGTGACGACATTGGTGGTCAAAGGAAGGGCAACTGATGCCACCTACCTGGACTTCTCCAAGGCCTCCAAGGACCCCCACCACATCCTAATTTCCAAATTGAAGAGCTATGGATTTGAAGGGTGGACTATTCTGTGGATAAGGAATTGGTTGGATGGTCCCAGGCAGAGGACGGTGGTCAACGACTCCATGTCCAGCTGGAGGTGTGACCAGTGATGTCCCCCAGGGGTCTGTCTTGGGGCTGGTGCTCTTTACAATCGTTACCAGGGATACAGATGATGGAATCAAGTGTATTCTCAGCAGATTGCTGATGACAGCAAGCAGAGTGGTGAAGCTGATACAGCAGAAGGAAGAGATGTCATCCAGAGGCACCTTGATGGATAGCCCCACATGAGGCTAATGAGGTTCAACAAAGCAAAGTGCAAGGTTTTGCAGCTGGGCTGTGGTAATCCCCAGTATGTGTATAGACTGGGAGAAGAACTTGCCAGCATCTCTGCTGAAAAGGACTTGGTTTCCTGGTAGATGAAAAACTTAATGAGCCAGCAGCGTGCGCTTGCAGCCCAGAAGGCCCACGGTATCCTGGGCTGCGTGAGGAGTGGCAGCAGGGCAGGGAGTGGATTGTTCCCCTCTACTCTGCCCTTGTGAGGCCTCATCTGGAGTGCAGCATCCAAGTCTGGGGCCTCCAGCACAGGAAGGACGTGGAGCTTTTGCAGAGAGTTCAGAGGAGGGCCACAGATACGATCAGAGGGCTGGAGCCCGTGCTATGAAGACAGGCTGAGGGAGGTGGGTTTATTCAGTCTGGAGAAGAGAAGGCTGCTGGGAAACTTCATTATGGCCTTCCAGTATTTAAAGGGAGATTATAAACAGTAGGGAAATCAACCTTTTACGAGGACAGTGACAGGAGAAGGGGGAATGGTTTTAAACTTGAGGTCCCTTCCAACCCAAGCCATTCTGTGATTCTGTCATCTACAAATAGAGCAGCATATGCTGAGGACATCCGCAGAGCCTCTCCCACATTGTTCTCCAGCTCTTCCATCTGGGTTCTGAAGTCAAATTGAACTTTTTATACTTCTTATCTGCCTTGCTTCCCTGCTTGTTTTTGGAAATAGAAGAGTTGCACTGTGTTTATTCCCAATATAATCAGAAAGTGCTCTCCGTCTCCAGGCAGAGCCCTTTCAAACACTTGGGAGAAGCAGCCAGGTGGAAGGGGGAAGCTCTGCAGAAAGCATTATCAAAAGCACTCGTCGTGCAAGTTAGGTATTGAGCTCCCTCCGACCCACACAGACTTTCCTCCACTTTCTGTGCACTTCTGCAGCTTGGGAAAGGAAACAGTGGAAAAGCAGGAGATGGGCAAATCCTTGCTGCTGTGGGCTTTTTCTCCTATGCAGATCCTCATGACTTTGTAGGGTGAGACACCGCAGGGCGAAGGACTCAGATTTCCACCTTTCTGAGCACAGAAGGGTTATCTCAGCCTGTGGTTTTACAGCAGAAAGTGACTAAGAAAAGGAAAAAGCACCCTGCATCTATTGTCCCCAACAGCTTCATGCAATTTTTTTTCTGGCTAAGTAAATTTTGAGGTTTGGGGAGCTGTTTTCTTTTAAATTTTTAAATTTTCTTTTAAATTTTTAAATTTTCTTTTTCTCACCCCATATGAGTAGGAATTCAATCAGTTGTGACAAATGTAATGCTTGCACTGCATGTGAGATAGGGAACAACCTGGATGCTTCTTGCAGATAACTCGTGTTGTGCCAAAACCACCAGGGACGTGGGACAAAGGGGCTGGAGTTGGAAAGGCATTGGCATAGCTGCCCAGGAAAGTGGTGGAGTCCCATCCCTGGAAGTGCTCAAGAAACGTGGAGGTTTGGCACTTGGAGATGTGGTCAGTGGCCACGCTGGGGCTGGGCTGGGGTTGGACGTGGTGATCTTAGTGGTCTTTACAAGCCTTAATAAAAGAGGAACCTAAAAGAAAGAGGAACCAGTGGAAGATCCCAGTGTTCCCTGCTCCCTTCCAGCATCCCGATCACCTACCAATTCTGTAGTAATCCTTGCCCAGGTCTTTGCAGTAGCCCTTCCCACTCGCCACCTCCAGGGAATACTCAATCAGCAGCAAGACGCTCATCACCTAGGAGAACAAAGGCAAAAGGCACAATGCAACCCGCTGCTGACCAACTCGCTTTCCACAAATCTGTGTCCAAGGAGCATGCAGTGGCTGCAGCCCCTAAGAGCAGGGTGGCTCTCCAAAAGCATTTTGAAGTGCTAAAAGAAATGCAGTAAAAATTAAGACCCTTCTGTAAGTCTTGCTGTACTCTTTGCTATATTCTTTCACTGACAAAAAAATCATTTTCCTTCTTTTATTCAATTGAGAAAATCTTCCAAATGTGTTTTTTTGGTTTTTTTTTTCTTTTCTTTCTTTTTTTCTCTACATTGAACCTAACTGGATTGATTTTCTCTCATTTCGCACCAAAGAAAATAAAAAATGGTGCAAACATGATTCCATCATCCCACTGAGTCCAGCACTGGGAGCACATATTCTTCATGCTTGAGACACTGACAAAAGGACCATCAGTGAAGAAGTCATTGGGAAGAGGTGAGTGAGGGAAAGTGTTTGTCTGCTCAGCACAGGGGTTGCCTGGAACCCCATGATGATGCAGGAAGGAAGTCTGTATCTGACACCACAATCAGCACAAAAGTTGCCAGAGGCTTCTGTGTTAAGACTCACTTAAAGAAGTGACGCAGGCAAGGAGGAAACTGAGCTGTTGTGGTTGTGCTCCTGCTTGCAAACTTTGTGTATGGGCAACAGTGCAAAACAAGCAACTGCAGGAGATGAGAAAAAGCTTAATGGTTAAGCAAGCAGAAGAGATGATTTGTTCTTTCCATAGAGAGCTTAGGCTGCAGTAATGCATCATCATTTGCCTCCTGCACTACGGTAGGTATTGCAGCAAGAGAAAGAGGCACGGCTTTGCACTGGGCCAGAAATGAGGAAGCAAGGCTAGGAGGGCACTGCTATGTGGCAAAGACAGGAACCAAATGCAGCCTCTCCCAGTGTCAGTGTTAGCTGGAGAAAACCAGAAACTATCCCCAGAACAAAATCCATCAACTTTCTTTGCCACAATCTGCAAGTGCTGTTTCCAGAAAAGCTGGAGGTCCTTGGAATCCTTCTTTTCTGATGAACACATGCTCTCCAAGAGATTTCTCTTTTCTTATTGCTGCTACTGGTCAAACTCCTCAAAGGGCAGCATGGGAAACTGAGAAAGAAACTGCTTTTTCATGTTTTCATTAATTGGAGAAAAGCATAAGATCTGAGTCCAAAGCATCCACATGTTTCCTGAAAGACAAGTGAATGAGAGCAGGAGATGGAATCCCAGATGAATTTACAGCCAGAGCCAAAGTTTCAGCACAAAAGACCATCCCCATTGCCTATCAGGGGAACAATAATAAAAAAAGACACTGAAATCCTTGCAAGTGTTGAAAAAACAACCAAAGGAATGGCAGTCCCATATCGGAGAGCCAAACCAAGCATAAGCAGGCTAGTGAGAAGACATTTTAAGTGAAACTTGGCTTTAAGTTTCCACTTATTTTGCATTAGATTTTGCATAGAAAGAATGAGCCACTGAACTGCAACGAGGTAAGAGGCAAAGCTCTGGGGGTCTGAGCTCTCAATCCCATGGGTAAGCCATGGCCAAGAGATCCCTCCATCACCCACCTCTGCGTTTGGCATCCCACTGCCTGGCCCGTGACAACCCCATTTATTTCTGCAGAGAACAGAAGGTAATTGAGGCCCTACAGTGGAGCTGAGAAGTTGGAGGAAGGTTTGTGACCATCGCCAAACACTGAAGGACAGAGGCATAGCGAGCCGCTTACCCAAAGCAGATAATCTGGGCAAGCAAAGGGTGTCTTGTAAGGCAGAAACTTAACAGCATGTTGCATGCAGCCCCCATTCCCTGGGGGGCATTTGCTGCAGCCGTGGTAGGGTTAAGCTGCTGCCAGAGGTTGTGTCAGGTACTTTTTCTTTGCTGAAATCTGCGCAGCTTGACTAATCTCCAAATTATTTATATGTGTGCACATGGCCTTGGTGTGACATGTGCTGCTTTTCTCACACCCAGGCTTTGCAAAGAGCCTGAAGCTGCAATGAGCAGGGGTCAGTGGGGACACAGATGTGCTTTGAGGGTTCCTGATTCTGTGCATGCAGGGTGGTGACACCTGGCACTGTGAGGTCGAATGGTGCCTCATGTAAGTGCTTTTCCTTCAGTGCTTCACCTCTTCTTACTTTAATTTAAAAGTGGCTGCTGTGGTTCAGAGCATTTTATCTTTTCCTTCCTGCTGCCTCTTTTTTCCTCTCTGTTCATGTGATACAGATGCTCTGGGAGGATGAGGGCAGTCACAGCCTGCTGGCAGCACAGTTCCATGCCAACACAAACCACAGCCACAGTGAGGGCTGGACCTGGGGAAGGTCCCAGAGATGGAGCTCTGCTCATGAAGTACCAAAGCTCAGCTGTGACAGGTCAACCCAATGAGATGCCACTTTCCAAGACCTTTGTCTCTAATTAAGGATGAGTGGCAAATGAACTGCAGCTTTTCTGCTTCTGCACAGAAGCAATAGCCAGGCTTTGCTCTTGAAGCTAAAACCAAGTAACTTCTAGTCTTTTCTCGTCAGTGAGCAGGAGGACAAATTCCTCCATGCTTCCTTTCTAAGTCACCACCCGATGCCTCTTGAAGCTTAGTTAATCACACAACTGTCCCCTCTTCATCCCCCTCCTTCTCCTTCCCCATTTGTTTGAGAACATCCACGTTTATTTCAGCTGTCTATGGAGAGATCAGCAGTAAGACAGATCTAATTTATAGGAGTACAAGATATCACCAGAAAGCCTGAGAGCTTTGTTTGACGGTGCTGCTATCACCCAGCATCACTATGATTCATCATTGGGACCTATAGCAATAATTTATATTGATAAAAACGAACAGTATTGATGTGGCAAATCATCCATGTCACCACTGAGTTATAAATTCCTTTTCCCCTTTCCCTCCCTCTGCCAAGGTGCAGCAACATCATAAAAAGGCAGGGAAAAGGTAGGAAATATAAAATGTTGCTGCTATTCTTCTGTGTTATCTGTTAAAGCAGTATGACAAGACCATCTACTGCAAAATCCAATGGCAATCTCCTTCCTGAGAGCACAATGAAGCCTTACCCCAAGGCTCTGCCTTTTGCTGCTCAAACTCAAATGAAAGTCTTCAGCAGACTGGCAATGATTTTTGCAGTAACACATCTTCCACCTTATTGGAAATGAAGGTTTCCCTGTTGGCCATCAGCACCATGAGCTGATCTCATTCTCTTCCAGTAAAGGCTGGTGCTAATTAGGAATACCTACTGGCACCACAGTGAAACAATGGTTAGAAAAACGTGTTTCGTTTTGAAGCGTTTGGAGGAACACAAAGGAGGCTTTGTGATTGACCCTCACAGCTAGGAAAGATTACTTCCCTTTCTCTCCGTGCTTCTGATTCTCCACTGGCACCAGGCAGCTTGCATCACATGCCATGCCTGTAGCTCTTTGTCATGCATTTCCTCCCTTTAATTTTGCCACTTCCTCTTCAAACCTTGGACGTGCTTCCTATGAGGGTCCCATTTCCAAGCAGGTCATGACCATCCCTCCACGATGGCTCTGTGTTTAATTGGTCATCAGAAATTGCTTCTGCTCTGCTGCAAACTCTCTGCTTTCATATGGTTCAGTTTTTGTCACTTGGGGTCATAAGACTGCACAAGAGATACAGCAACTTCCGTTTCTTTAAAACAGTGAGATTATGAGCTTTGAGTCTGTGCTAGGAAGATGAGAAGCCTGCCTGGGCTGTAAGCTAGACGCTCAAAAAGCAGAAAGCAAAGGAGGATATAAAATTGCAATCTCATCACATTTTGAGGCCCCCAAATGATTAAAAATTGGCATTGGAAACGCCATTGCAGCACCTGGCTTCCACATCGTGCCAGGGGGAAGCTCTGCTGTTCTGAGCTGGTGTGGGGCTGTCTTCTGTGATCGTTAATGGCACAGACTGCACAGGGAGTGGTGGAATCAACGTCCCTGGAGGTGTTCGAGAGCCGTGGGGATGTGACACTGAGGGATGTGGTCAGGAGGCATGCTGAGGATGGGTTGAAGCTGGACTTGATCTATGATCGTCCCTTGCTGAATGCTTTCACTTTATCCCACTGTCCAAACCAGCAACTCAACCCATCTCCAGTTTCTGCTGCCTTTCATTGCATGAGTTCAGTGCTCCATCAATGGATGCAGGGATGGCATTATGGGAGTCAAAGCTGTTATGTCACCTCATGCTGGACCCCAGTCTCAGCTTCATGTGAGCAAGAAGAGAGCTGTGGCATAATGAGGGTGTGCCTGCTCCAGCTGCTCCAGAAACGCTGTGGGGACCATGACATTCCCATGCCCAGCACATCCTTGCAGCTGACAGTTCCCCTCACTCCACTTCTGTGCACAGAGAAAGGTCAGATCCCTGTTAGATGTTATCTGTGTGCTCCCAATGTGTGACTGCACACACCCAGTGCAGCAGAAGGGATTATTTTAAGTGGGTCCTGCTGTGCAAGAAACCACATCCTCAGTATGACGTGAGGCCACCTGAAAGCACATCTCTGCAGCCTGAATGGGGGGAGAAACATCTCTGAATAGGGGAAGAAACGTCCGCGAATGTTCCCTGTGCTGCTCAGCTGCAACCAGCAGCTCCAGGCAGCTGCACCAAGTGCCTCTCTGCACAAGCAAGAGCTCCTGAATTGATTTGTAAGGGAAAGATCAGGAAGCCGAGGTGGTTTCCATGAGCTTCAATGGGTAGAGAGAGGGGATAACAGTTTAAAAAAAATACAACTGTAATAAATTTCTTCCTGCCCACTCCTCCCCACCCACCTAACCTCCCACTCTGCACATCCCCCTTAAACTATTTGTCTTTTGTTTTTGACAAAACATGAAGGTCAGCGGTCAGGGAACTCCATGATCTGCAGTGCTCATACCTTCTGCAAGCATTTCCCCCTTGCTCCTTTCTTGTCTCCCTCTATCACCCATTGCGTCACTTACCATGTGAAAGATCCCCAGAGCAAGAGTTGCTGTCTTGATGTTGAAGAAGCAGCATTTTGGGGGCTTGGTTTGGGCAGTCATGTTGGGATCCTTCTGCTCTGCTGGGAGATACAGCGGTTCAGTCTGCAGCAGCCACCTCACTGGAGAGCAGAGTGAGCAGTGCAGTTCAACTTCCTTCCTGGTCTATAAGTGTGTTTAGTCATCCACACGGTCACATGAGGTCTTCAATTTCTCAATAAGAAAGAAAGCAAAAGATAATGTTGCTTTTCTAGCAGATCTTTAATTGCTTTCACATCTCTGATGGCAAATGTGAGCACAAAACTGCTTCGGGCAGGTAGTGAGCAGGGTGTAGGGGAGCAGTGGGCTTTGTCCTAGAAAAACCATCAGAAATAAGAGCAGGGGGCCAAGAATGTCACCTTAAACTTGACCCACTGTTTTTGCAGTGAGGCATCCAAATTCCTGAGCATGAAGCATCTGATTTCTTGCCAGCAAAGACACCGCTCCCTGCAAGCACCGATCCTGAGCAGCACTGTTCTGTGGGGCTGCAGCAGGGGGCCACCAGGGATGGGGTTCTTGGACACCAGGCTGATGGATGTGCTCCTGGTTTGGGTAAGGAACATGAAGCAGCAGTGAGACCTGAGCACAGGTGACAGCCATTGTGCAGTTTGTCCAGTGGAGGTGGAATCGTATTTTTATAGAATAAGAATCATTTGAGTTGGAAGGAACTTTCTAAGGCCATCCAGTCCAGCCCCCCTGCAATGAGCAGAGACACCTATGGCTTATCAAAGTGCTCAGAGCCTGGTCCAGCCTGACCTTGAATGTCTTCAGGAATGGAGTTTTGGCAATATCAAAGGTTTAATTTAAAGCTGGCAATGCAAACATCTGCACAGGCTTCCAGAGAACCTCTCCTGCCTGGAAGAGATGGACTGGAAGAATTCAGTATGATTGAGTGGATGCTCGTGGAGGTTCTACAGTGATGAGCTCCTAACCATAGCTTTGTGCTGCAGTGGATCATAGAATCAAAGAATGATTTGGGTTGGAAGAGACCTTAAAGACCATTGAGTTCCAACCCCCTGCTGCCTGCCACCACTCAAGCATAAATAATTTGTAACTTTTTAGATGGCATGACATGGCGTAGTGCACGTCTGGATAGCAACAGAGATCACAGAATCGTAGTATCGTAGAATGTCCCAAATGTTACCTCGAGTACTGTGTCCAGTTTTGGGCCCCTCACTGCAAGAAAGAGATTGAGGCCCTGGAACGTGTTCAAAGGAGGGCAACAAAGCTGGTGAGGGGTCTGGAACACAGGGCTGATGAGGAGAGGCTGAAGGAGCTGGGAATGTTCAGCCTGGAGAAGAGGAGGCTCAGGGGAGACCTCATTGCTCTCTATAACTTCCTGAAGGGAGGTTGTAGTGAGCTGGGGGTCGGCCTCTGCTCTCGTGTCATCAGTGATAGGACCAGGGGGAATGGCTTCAAGCTACGGCAGGGGAGATTCAGGCTGGACATTAGGAAGTATTACTGTTCAGAAAGGGTGGTCAGGCACTGGAATGGATGCCCAGGGAGGTGGTGGAGTCACCGAGCCTGGGGGTGTTCAAGGAAAGACTGGATGTTGTGTTGAGGGACATGGTTTAGTGGGAGCTATTGGGAATAGGTGAACGGTTGGACTGGGTGATCTTTTAGGTCTTTTCCAACCTTGGTGATTCTATGATTCTATGATTCTAAATTAGAAAGGACCCAATAAAGATCACTGAGTCCAACTGCTGGCTCTGCATGAGAATTTAAGAAAACAGACACTGGCTGTACCTTCATATTCATAGCAATAAGGAGAACACCACTGATTGGAGGTTGTGTCCAGACGTTGTTCATCCCTGTAATTTTCAATGCTAGCATCCAGGCCAACATTTTTTTCTGACTAACCTATTCCAACCACTTCTATTCTGGTTTTCTCACCACAAACAGCACACATTCACAGTAGTATTTCATCATGGAGAGCACATTCACAGTGTAAGCTGACAGCACAGATTCTTTCTCCACTTCTGTACAGAATCCATACTGCAGTATAACACTTTTTATATCCTCATAGCTTGATTCTATAGAAAGTTCTCCATCATCCCATCCCTTTGACAGAAGAGCTCAGCCTTCCCACTGCTTGTTCACCAGCCAGGTGGGATGTTGCTGGATCAGGACCCCAGGAGGGCTGCAGAAAGCTCAGGAAACAAAGGCAGGATGGAGCCTACTGCAATTAACTCCCACATCTGCTGCTTTTCTGACTCCCAGCTGGCAGGTGGGAAAGTGAGTGAATGGAGAAATACCCCAGTTTGTGGCTGCGCCACTGGATAGAGGAGAGCTAGCAGGTAACTGGTGCCTGTGGATTCCCAGGCTGCTCAGTTTTCATTGCAAGAAAAACATGAAATTTATAGACTCTGATATTACAGGGTTAGCAAAAGATGCCATCACTGTAAGCTATATTTCTGCAACCCACTCCAAACCTGCCTAGCTCTGGATTTCAAGGATACATTTTTTTACACAGAGTAAATTTGAAATATGTTTGGCCTCACTCCTGCCTGGAATGTGCTTTTACAGATTCTGCCTTTTTCTTTCAGGGTGGGAAATAAAGTATCTTCTACAGGGAATGGCTATGGGTATCCTGCTACAAGGGACCTCTTGCATCTTCCTGCCTTCATATGCAAAGGCAAAGCCAGGCAGCAGCTGGGAAATGTGCCTACCAGTCCCCAAGCCTAAAAATTGTCCTCCACCATGAGACACTGCTCTGTCTTTTGCGTCTCCATAGGGAGAACTTGCACTGAGCCTAACACCAAATGGCCACCATTCCTCCAGGGTTCCATAGACAGGCAGCAGGCACCTACAACACCTCTCACTTCAATCATAAAATCATAAAGGCTGGAAAAGATCTCCAGGGTCATCTAGTCCAACTGTTAGCCCATCCCCACCATGCCCACTGACCACGTCCCTCAGTGCCACATCTGCACGGTTCTTAACACCTCCACCTCCCTCCTGGGCAGCTTTTTCCAATGCCTCATCACTCTTTAGGAGAAGAATTTTTTTCCTACTTCCCAGCCTAATCCTCCCCTGGTTCAACTCGAGGCCATCACATCACTGCCCTTCTCTGGACAGACTCCAGGTCTCAGTGTCTTTCTTGCAGAGAGGGCCCAAAACTGAACTCAGCACTTGAGGTGCAGCCTCACCAACACCGAAAACAGAGTGATGATCACTTCCCTATATTACAAATATAGAATTCACACCAGTTGTTGCTATTTTGGAGCCCCCAACCTCCAGAAAACCATCAGGTGGAGAGAGGAAGCCATGGGAGATGGATGGTGAACAGTTGCTGTGTGTTTTAATGGACCCCAGAGTAGGTTTTGGTTAAATCCTACTACCCTGAGGTCTCTCGTGACAGAAATCTTGTATATCCTGATACCACTTTTGGTTGTCTCCATTTGGTGGGTGAACTTTGGGCTAAAAATGTGATTGCTTTAATGCTTTTCAGAATGGCCTCTGACAAAAGTAAAATCCAGCTGCCAACATTTGCTGGTGGGCCAATGTAGAGAATGAAAATGAAGTATTTTCAGACTAGTCAGGGAAAGCACAAAGCTGCAGATGGGGACCAAAGGCACCACGAGCTTTGAGCCCTGCTCCTCTCGGCACCCCTTGGGAACTGAATGCTGCATCAAACCGCAGTGATGTCTGCAGCATCCTTGGAGGAATACGGTTAAAAACGACAGTGGGTTTTAAAAACAGGTCTGCTTAAACATCTTTCATTTACACATCAGTTGCAAAAACAGGCTTTGCTTTACCTTCTCCACATGAAATGTATTTTCTTTGGGGGTTGCCTCCCCCCAAACCAGTTTGTGGGCCCAGCCGAAGGAAGGTGCAGGAGGATCAAGTATTTCCTGCTAATATGAAAAGCTGGTTCATAATCTGAACCTGACTTTCCTTGAAAAGTGTACTTTCCTTTTGCAATCCCCCATCCTTTTAGAGGCAGACAGAGGCTTGCTTGTGCCTTTGAGCATACCATACCCAAACTTAGCTCGCGATGTGTAAAAACAAACAGAAAGTGTGGCCCAGGCTGGGCCATTGGCTTCAAATAGCCCTGCTCTGCCTGAATGCCAATGCATTATGCTGAGTGGCCCCTTTCAGCAGACTGCATACCACGTCCTTCAGACACCCAGCCCTGCTGAAAGATTGGCGTTGTAGGAAGCCGGTTGAGTGAGGAACACAGCCCTGCTTCTTCCATGCTGCCATGGACCTGTATGTGATGTGCTCCTTGAGCCTTGCCCCAGCTCCTTCCTGGAAGCAATCCCAGGTGGCAGCTCTCATTTGATGGCTCTCTACAACACCTGGACATCAGCTCCTTTCTCACAAACACCCATCAGCCTCCTGTAACCATTTCCCAGTTTCCATGCAGCCCTGATCCTGGCCCCAGCCAGTAGGAAATGTTTTCTCCTTCCTAATTGGCTTGCTCCAAAGCATGGCTTAATGTATTTGCACTCTACAAGAAGCCAAACAACAATGTGAGAGCCTTAATGAGAAAGGTACTATATTGCCAGCAGAGCAATAAATCTCTGGCAGAGGCTGGCATGGGGTCTGCTACCACAAATTCCCATTGCAAACCAGTTGGGCTCCAGCATCTGCTGCTGCCAGGGAAAAAAATGGAGCATTCAGTTAACTCTTGTGACTTTCATCCATCAGTTCATTATGCTTTATGTCCATGCTGATGCGTGTTTTGCCATTTGCTGCTTTTTATCGACATTATGTGCCATGCTGTATTCATTGCACCAGGATTTATATCTGCCCTGTTACCTGCTTTATTCTTTCATTATATTTTATGCCAGTTTTGCTATGCTTGGTGACTGCATAGCCTCCCTCTAGATGCACCTTACCATATTTTACACATTACTTTACATGTCTTCTGCTTTATTCTGGCATAAAAAATAATAATCTTGGAGTATATTTAAGTGCTTACAGAGGTAAGAGGCCATTGTTTCTGTTCAGCTGGATGCAGGAAGTGGCTGTGTTGGCTTTTACTCACAAACTTACACAAGAAAATTGCCATCTTCTGGGTTTAAATAAGGCAGCAATTCTGTCTAAGTCATGGGTTAAAAAGGATAAATGAAGGAGGCAACATTTCTGTTTGTTATTTGTAGATCTGATAATGGAGATGTCCCCCCTACCATGAGCTAGCCCAGATTATGATTCTAGAACCATTCATAGACCCATTCTGTGATTCTGATGCTGACATTCAGGTGTTTCCACATCTGGCAGTGTCTAAATTCCCACCACACCTGGTGAAGATGGTGTGAGTTATTCAGGTCCCCCACCCAGCACACAGAGGTATCCCCAAAGCACTGCTCCTTCCCCTGGAGCTCAATCCCACCTCAGCTGTCCCATAGAAGTCTGTCTGTGGGATGATTCCCTCCCCTGAACATAGGAACCTGGGTAGAAGGGTAGAAGTGGTGCTGAGGGACCTGGTCAGTGGGCACGGTGGGGATGGTTTGGTGGTTGGACTTGGGGATCTTACTGGTCTTTTCCAACCTTAATGATTCTACGATTCTGTGAACCTAGATGAGCAATTAGCACTGTTAAACTGCTCATTAGCAGAGAGAACTCCTTCTGCAATGGCAGCTGGACCAGTTTACAGATAATGGAGGAAAACACAACACAGGAAAACTCCAAAATGAACACTGGTCCACAGAAGGACCTGGAGATGCGTCCATGTGACACACAGACAAATCTCTGCTTGAGAGATGGCAGAGCCATGGGGGATGCACCCATGTGCAGCACAGCCTCAGGAACACGATGTCCCCAGGACTCTGCAGCATCAGCACACGGACGTGAGGGCGCCCATAGGGCTGTGAGGGCTGTGGATGCTGTCCTCTTCCAGCAGGATCAGGTCAGGCCATGAGTGAGGCATGCTCCACAACAGCGGTTCACATCCAGAGCCAAGCTCACCTCATTCGAGGGCAAAGGAGAGCCCTGTCCACCGTTCCTGGAGTCTGCCCATCGCAAACTACGGGAGGCGTGCCTGGTTAGTGGCTTTCTGCTTGCCACAACAGGAAAACAACATATTTCTAGAACATACTCACCATGTACAAACTTCACCTCTTTTGCATTTTCCATCCCCAGGCTTGTTCAGAACCTGCCCTCATCGCTCACTGTGAGCATCTGCAGCCACCTCCTATTAATGATATTTTTGTGCCTGTGCCCTGATTTGCTCAGGAAACAAACAAACATGCAAACAATGGATTATTTAGCTGCAAAAGGGAACAACACGTCTGCCTGCTGCTACATTTGCAAACCCCCAAAGATTTATTAGGAGACACCAGAAAAGGTGCTTTCAGCACAAAGCTGGCAGAACACACTGTATGAATAACTGCGCGACCTTTCCAATATTTACATGTACATAAGAGCCTGCGTGGAGGCTGCTCCTGCTCCTGCACCCACTCTCAGGCTTTCCAGCCAATCTCAGATGAGAAGCACTGAATAGGTGTTTTTAGGAAGCCAAGAACAATACCTGAACAATGCAGACAATTTGCACTGCAGAGCTGAGCCTCTTCAGAGCTGCGAATGGCAGCTGCTGAGCCCACAGAGCTTTTGGGAGATGGTCACACTGATCAAGAAGTGGTAGGGAAGAAGGGAAATGTGGGCCACGAGGCTCCTGCTGGCCTGGTTAGAAAGAAAGCCTAGCTGTGTTCATGATGAGTATCCTATTAAATTGACCTGGTTGCACTTCTTGTGTGAAAAATGTTGCATTCAGTTGGCTACGTGCCATTGGAAGTCAGCAGGAAGGCAGGGAATGGAACTTGCTCAGCCCTGCACACCCCAAACCCAATGGACACAAAGGGAGCATCCTCCCTGGGAGCTGAACCACAGTGCTGGTTCAGGAGAGCTATAGAAAAGAGCAGGTCTCCTTCCACTTCAGCTCCTCATTAATTTCTAAGCACTTTAGACTCTGCATATGGGAAGTAATTGTTGTAATTATAGTACTAAATATACTGTTCGAGTTCTGCTGGAGAGCTGAGAGATTTAGCAGCTCTACAACTAGAAGGGATGTCTGCAGAGTGCAGGCAGAGCTGCAGAAGATGGTGGGCAGGGAGCGAGCACCACTTCAGCTCCCAAGAAAAGGAAGAACAATTCAGCAGCTGTTGAGCAGCTCCCTGCAGCAACACCTTCCTGATTCCCTTGGAAGCCCCACATGAGAACATTTCTGTGCCTCACCTGGATGCTCCATGTTCCTGCTCAGCCCAATGCACAGCGAGCATCGCAGGCTGCTGCTCCCTGATGCATCCCCAGCTGCAGGACAGGGTATGAATCTGGAGTACCCAGGAAAAAGAAGCTTCTGGGTGATTTTTTTTTTCCTGGAAATAGCACTGCAGGTTCTTTTTTAGCCTTGAAAGCCTCAGATGCAGCATATGCTGGGCAGGTGGGTGCTGGGATGGCTCCATGCAGCTGCACCTCGATCCTTAGCAGCTCCTGCTCCCCTCCTGCTCCATGCTCTGCACAGCGGCTGTGTCCCCAAAAGTGGCCTCTTGATGTCACTGTGGTAACACCGATGGGTTCGGTGGCTTTGGATTGGGCCAGGAGCATCTTGAAGGCTGCAGAGAGGGATCATCCACTCATCCATGTTTTCCACCCATTCCTGGAAGGAAGCATCAATCTTATGTGCTTGTGAAGTGGTATTTTTTTGTGACTGTCCTCACTACCACTGATCTTAAAATATGGCTGCAGTTTGTGCGCACAGACTTCAAAACATTCATCTTTTCTGCCAAAATGAGAACAATCCATTCCCCCATACACGGCCCCCATCTGCCTGCATCCCGACAGCCCACCCCATGCTCACCTCCAGCACCGCATGGCAAAAGGTCCACGGAGGGTCTGAACCAAACTTTTCCAGCCCAGAACTCAGACGAGGATCAGCTCACAACCTACACAAATGTATTCCAGAGTTGTGGAGCTATGAAAGACAACAAAACTCCACCCCCACATGGTAACATGGAAATGGGAACGTTCTATTTTGCCATTTTCAAAAATCAAACACTTCACTTTTCCTCAAAATACGCTTCAGTGTTATTTATGGAAAAAAGTGAGTTGCAATAAAACCAAAACGTTTCACTTGGTCAGATTTTGGCAGTGTCATTTTGCAAGACACCACATGTTTGGGGGTACTTTCAGCCTGATTTTTCTTTCCCTTTTCTTCCAAATTTCAGAACTGCCTAAGGGCCATAACTGCAGTTATTCACAGATGCACTGTAATTAGCTCTAGCTTCTCTGTATCTGAAGAACCCAATCAATGATTACTCAAGTGAACTACAGAGACCATGCAGGAATTAAAGTAGGGTAGAGTCCTTAAGCTGATTTTCTGCATAGAGATTAATTTCATCCTAGTTCGAAACAAATGGAACACATCCTGCTGTCACTGTCCCCTTGTGACTGTCCTTATTAAGAGCCTCAGCTTAAAACTCCGGATCAGAGCAGGCTCCCACTGGGCTAATGAGGTCTTTGAATGGGATTTTGGGTTGGTTTTGAATGGAGCTGCTGGAGCTCGGTGGTGTGCACACAGCTCTCCTTTGTTCTCTTTGCTACGAGGTCTGCACCACCCATCTGTTGCCCAGCAGCTCCACCATCAAAATCCATCAACGTGGTGGTGAATCGTGGGACAGATCAGCAATTCCCAAACCAATCTTCTCAAGCAGCACAGACCAAGAACAGAATGAAGTGCAGTGACCATATCCCTCTCCATTCCACGCTCCAAGAAAAATGGTCTAAGCAGAGTTTTATGCAGCCCAGTAGGAGAAGAGAGCAGAGATTACATTCAGTTCTCTGGCAACTTCATCTCTTCTGTATGGATGCCATTTGGAGGGCTGAGTGATAGCTCTCAGTGTGAAACCTCTACTGAAACAGAAAGATTACATTTTTACATATTAATTTGCTGTTCTCATGGATTTTAAGAGTACTACATGGGTAGCAGCTGCATGTCTGACAGCAGTATGGAGGAACCTCAGCAGCTGGGATGTTCTTTTGATCCTGGTAGTGATCCAAAATGCCACATTTCCCTGTTACGCCTTTGAAATCCAGGCCAGGAGTCCCTGAAGAGCAGTGGTATGGCAGAATATAGAATCATTGAACCATAGAATCATAGAGTCATAGAATCGTAGAATCATAGAATCATGGAATCATAGAACCATAGAACCATAGAATCATAGAATCATAGACTCATAGAATGGCCTGGATTGAAAAGGCCCACAGTGCTCATCCAGTTCCAACCCCCTGCTGTGTGCAGGTCACCAACCAGCAGCCCAGGCTGCCCAGAGCCACATCCAGCCTGGCCTTGAATGCCTGCAGGGATGGGGCATCCACAGCCTCCTTGGGCAACCTGTGCCAGTGCATCACCACCCTCTGATGAAAAACTTCCTCTTTAGGGTCCCCTTTGGAGCAGAGGAGGGCTACGGGATTACCAGCACTTGGCATCACCACCCAACCAACACATGCTGTCAAATGGAGTGAAAAGAAAAGTTTAGAAAACCTCTTTAAATTTTTAATAACAAAATTACTCTGCAAGAAAAGCTTTTTTTCCTGTGTTCCATGTCCAGATGGGATATTCCCTCTCTCCCCCTCCATGATGTCTACATGGGATTTTTTTCTCCTCCATGATATCTAGATGGGATCTTTTTGTGTTCCCCGTAATCCTTTGGCTATTCGACTTCAAAACAGAAAGATCTCCTTGAAATAACTCTTCCACTGCTACTTATGTGTCTGCATTGGGTTTGGGGAGAGTTCTCAGCCTCCCTAGATGATGGATTTGCTTGCATTTGGGGACCAACCCTGCAAGGTCCAAGCCTAGCAGACATCTCTCTGGCAGCACCATGGTCTGGATGCTCGCTCATCCTACCAACATGGGAAACATCTGCTGCAAACATGTCCCATCCTTACAAGTGCTTTACTGTGTATGAGCTGCAGAAAGGGGAAGGGCACGGTCTGTGTGGGCAGTGGTTGGGTCATGGAGCCAAATTTTCCCAGCATGAATCAGCAAAGCAACAGGGCAGATGGGTGTACAGACAGCTTTCCTTGGAGGAAATTCTTGTTGGAGGAAATCCTTATTTACACCTGCGTGAGTCAGAGGAGCATCTGCTCTGTGAGCTGCCTCTCTGCCAAGCCTGAAATCATTGCCTGAGCATGGGAAGCCTCAGACTCACCGCCACCCATCCCAGCGTCATGCTTCAAAACCCCATAAGAGGACACTCCTGGGTCTCCCCACAGACACCTCGGGTTGGAAACCACATCACAGCTCTCAGAGAGGAGCTCTGGGCAGAGTGGTTCCCACTGGGGCATATCCCTGAGCTCCCAGCCAGGAGGACAATGCTGCGTTTGCTCCTTGCACACCGGGCTGCAACCCATCAAACGGTTTCACCTAAAGGGCCAAATCCTGCTATTTTTTATTGATGTTGTTGTAGTGCTTTTATTGGAGATATTTCATCTCCATTGAATTCAGTATTGTGAACACAAAGAAACCCGGCTTGACTCAAAGGGGAAAACCCTTTGATGAAGATGGTTTTGCTCCAGTTTTACGGCAGAGTAACTGCAAACTCAGTTTGAATGAAAGGAAAAGTAATTTATATTCCTGGCCAGCTTTTCTTCCCCAGTTCCTGCCCAGCATGATTTCATATCTATAATGCTCTTCTGCAGCTGTGGGAAATAGCAGAGAAACCTACTCCAAGGTAACAGTGATATTGGCTGCACAGAGCTAGATTTTAAAATGAAGAAATTAGACTGGCACTCTTTTGTAGCTCAGTGTAAAGAAACAGCTTTCTTTCTCCAAACTTTCTCCAAAAATAAATTAGCCTGTTAAGGTGCTGAGAAATAAACATAAATCATTTGGCCATGGAAAGAATAATGAAACAGGGTTTGTTCTCAGTCAGACTTCCTGGTTCCAGGTTGCACTCCAAAAAGAAAACCCAAAATAAAGCAACAAAGAAAAATGTTGCCATGCCAAGTCCTTCATGTTCTACAGTGCGTCATCTTCCTTTCTTGAAGGGCTCGCTGGGAAAAAGGTACACTTAGACAATTGTGGAGAGGATTTGTGATGCTCCAGAAGCCCAAAGAAATCTTCATTAGAAGAGGTCTTAATTACACCTGCAAAGGACAGGATTCATCCGTCCTACCTAGCTATTAAAAGCATCCTGCATTTAATTAATCCTAATGGTTCCTAAGCTCTGGGAAAAGGCATAGAAGAGACAAATACTGCCGGGGTTGATCTGTCCCACTCACCCCACGCAGGGATGGGGTAACCCCCAGACTGCACCTCCCATTGGATGAAAAGGGTCCATTTCATCAAAAGAAAACTCTCCTCAGCTTCTTTGCTCTTTCATTTTTGTCCTTAATTTGCCTTTTTGTTGATAAGTTCTAACCACAGCCAGTAACAGAAACAAAGGCAAAATGAAATTACTGAGGAAGAGGTGCTGAATAGGTTCCCTGCCTTCAGTCACTCTACGTAGAATCATAGATTCACAGAATGGCTTAGGTTGGAATAGACTTCAAAGATCATCTAGTTCAATGTAGGAATGCAGACGGGCATCTGGGATTCGTTCTCCACAAGGCAGTGCTGCCTCTCCTCTTTTCCCCATCTCCTGGCCCTTTGATTGCACAAAGCTGGGAATCTCATCGCTGTGTTTGGACAATGTTGTGTGGGGCTGAAGGACATGATGAGCCAGGTGCACAAAGAGGTCAGGTTCTAATTGTTACACTTACTGCATTTTTTTGACTAAAGAAATGGGACTTTGTGAAAATCCCTGCATATGGTGCATGGTTCAATTTACTCAGTCCATAGTTGGCTGGTAGAAAACATAAGTCAATTAAATACAGGTTTCTCTCTACATTCATGAGAAGATTATTAAGTCTGTTGAAAAAAAAAGCAATAAAGAAGGAAGAGGCAAGACCTGGTCTTAGCACCTTTGTACTCTGAAGCGATGAAGTAATTCTAAAACAGTCAAACTTCTGCTGATCCCTGTTGCAGGCTGATTTGAGCAGAGGAGGAGCATGGCAGCTGTTAGTGACCTTATCTCAGGAGAACAGCTCTCAGATCACAGCCCTCCAATGTGCCCTTTTATCTCCTGAAACTGTCCCAGTTTACACAGTAATTTACTACCGATGCAGCAGACCATCCCATAAGATGCACTGAGTGAGGCCTCATCCTGCTGCTCAGGTTACATCCGTGCCGCCTTCACCTTGGCAGTGGCATTCAGGCCGCCTAATGCACCACTGGCAGAATTTGCAAACATATTAGGAATGCTCATTTCATCGCAGACTCCCTTTGCTGATGGCTCACAAAAACACTCGATGCTGCAATCGCATATTATCTCCTCTGCGCACACGCTAGATTTAATAGCTAGTGGAATGCAAGATTAATTGCTTTCATTACTCTGCCATATTAATTTCATTGTGCTACAGTAAACATTATATACATATTTCTATCATACCTATGTCTCTACCTTTGCTAAAAATTTAGCAAATTCAATGAGCACGCAGTGAGAAGCTGTTGTTTCCCCGTGGCAGTGCCAATTCTCAGCTCACAGGGGCTGTGGTCAGCCCACCATCGCGAGCCAAAGCAAACCTCCCACCAATCCTTGCGTGTGAAGCAGCCCATAATTGTCCCATTCCATAAGTATTTCCTAGCCTGATGTGTCCAGGAACTGGACTCGGTGATCCTTATGAGTCCCTTCCAGCTCGGGTTGTTCAATGCTTGATTGTAAGATAGAAATACTGGGCTTTGCTAGCACTACTCTGCTGCAGATCTCACACTTTCATTCTCTCTGTTGGGCTGAGGTTCCCTACATGTCTTCCATTCCCACATCTCAGTTTGCACTTGGATCACTGAAAGAAGGTTTCCAGCTGGAGAATCCAGGCACTTTTGGTTTGAATGAAAAAAACCCCAACAAACACAAAGCTTTTTCAAGAAAGCTGAGGATGTCTAGAAAAATATCTGTATTTCACTGAAAAAAGACTCTCCTTTGAAAAAGCTGTGATGGATCATTCGCAACAAGCTGTAGCCAAGAGCCGGGGTAATGCAAAGGGTAATGTTTCTTTAATTATTATTGACATTTTATATCCTTTTCTCCCAAGTACTCCTCCTCCTCCTCTTACTCGTCAATAGACCAATTCCCACTGTTGCTTTTAATCCCATTAAAAGTGTATGCGCATTTCAAATGCTGTTGTAGCACCTGAGCACAGAACCAGAGGGTTGGAACAAGGACCTGGGAGATGCTGTGTGCATTTCCTACCCTGTAACACATAATGGCTTTTAGTACTCCGTCGTTAAACACAACAATCACTGTATTTTTTTTCCACAAACAAAATTTGCAGCAATCTCCATGAGCGCAGTGTCTGTCCCGCTCAGCCTACAGCCCTCCTCTGTGACTGCAGCTGTAGGAAAACAAGACCTGTTTCATAGCAGAGGAGGTGCGGAAGGTCATAAATCCCACTGCACACCTTTTTAACACTGCTGCTGTTTTTCAGGCTGGGTAACACAGACCCTGGCGTTGTGCTGGGGACCATTGTGAGATCCGTGGCAGACTCCCCTGTGAATTCTTCTTCCTAAAAGTGATTCTAGCTCCCTTAGCCCATCTGCTTATATAAAGACACATTTACACAGTGTGTTTGTGTGCTGGCTTCAAGGCTTTTCATTCATGTTTTCCCCCTTTGCTTCTATGACTGGATGATTTTTCTCCAGCAGGGGAAGGGGAGAGAAATGTTTTAGGATGGGAGTGATTCAGAAAATCCTACTGACCTGAGGCAGTGATTTGTTCTGATCCTCTATAGCGGAGATCACCTTTATCCAGAATCATGGAGTCATTAAGGTTGGAAAGACCAATAAGATTGGCTAGTCCAACCATCAGGCCATGCCACTGATCACTCTGAACCATGCCCTTCGGTACCACATATCCGTGTTCCTTGAGTACCTCCAAGCACAATGACTCCACCACCTCTCTGGGCAGCCTGTTACAATGCATTGCCACTCTTTCGGAGAAGAAATTCTCCCTAATATCCAATCTGAACCTTCCCTGCCATAACTTAAGGCCATTGCCTCTTGTCCTGTTGAAGAACATTTTTGCCTTGGACCTCCTCCAGATGGTGTTCCTCAAACCCTGACTAATGTCTCACCTCTGGTAAGGAGTGTTGGGTTCCCTCTCCAACCCCGTTTCCCAATTTCCAGCCTTTTGCTGGAATGTCTTTGCCAGGCACGAAACTTCCACGAGGTGATGAAGTGTTACAACAGTGGAAGCCAAGAAGATTTTTTAATCTTTGGATTTTGCCAAAACCCTTAAATTCCAGCTAAGAGAGGCATTCCCAAAGAAATCTTCCCTAGGAAACTCCAGCTCCACTTTCCTCCCACCCTCACTTCCCCATTGAGAACAGATTTTCTCTGCATGTTTGCACCAAACATCCTTATATCCTTGGCTGTATGTCCACTGTAAGACCAGAGAGTTCTAACTGTGGATGTTCCTGTTCACTGCAGGGGAGTTGGACTAGAAGATCTTCAAGGGTCCCTTCCAACTCAAATGTGTGATTCTATGATTTGAATTTATGTTTTTCTTCCCTTGGCTGTATCCCCTTACTGAACCCCCTACTACACCCCTATTCAAGAATTGCTTTGAAGATGCTGCCTTAAGTATGCCTAAATATATAAATATATGTATATTTGTGTGTATGTACATACATTCCCACCACAACCAACTGCAACCACGGCAATTTGGCTGTAGGAAAAAATAAGGCCCATTAAACATTTTCCAAATAACTGTGGCAAGAAGGTGGGTTGCACCATGCTCCTTTTTCACCCCACAGGGACTAGATGCTGGAAAATGCATTTGGTGGTTTGGGCAGATGTTTGTGCATCCTACAATACCACCACACAGAGCCATCTGTGTGCAGGGTGATGGCAGGTCAGTGGGGATGCTTGCCACCCTGATGCATGTCACACCTCCCCGTCCCTGTCTCTGGATGTCCCCTGGCAGGAAGAGGCACCTTTGGTGCTATTCCCACCTGCAGAATGGAACAGAACAGGACTCTTCAGGAAGAGGTCATCACTTGCACCATCAGAGCCAACTGATTCCCAAAGGAGGCCAGGTCTTGTGCTCTCACTTATGAAAAAAACAAAGACATCATTTTTTTCCCCCAAGATTCCCCCCTCTTTTTTTTAACTGGTTAATTGAAAGGTGAAAACTTGTCAAGTATTTTAGATCATTACCCCATCCAAAATCACTCATCTCAGATTTTTATCAGACTGAAGCATCCTATTCATCTTGAAACAAATGACTTTACATCCGTTTCTAGTTTTTTCATGTTTTTGCTTGCTTGGAAATTGGTACAGAACTTAAAGACAAAAGCAAGTTTTAATTTGAAAATGTTGCTCAACTTCTGGAATCAGATTTTTCAGGCTGTTCTCATTGAGACTCTCATGGAGCAATTTTAGAAATCTGGTTCTGAAATTCAGAGGTCCTGACTCTTTTTTTTCAATTAAAAAACAAAAGATGAAAAAGAAAGACAACACACAACCTTTTGTTCTCGCGTATCCTTTTATGCTTTGCAGCAGAACCCAGGTGAGTCACAACCCGAGGGTCTGACTTCGTCTTTTCTTTTTTTTTTGAATTAACTATCTTGATTTATGGCAGCATAAAAGAATAGATTTTCATCTTAAAACTCCTCTTTTTGTGTGAAGTGAGCTGAAAGAAGTGGCAATAAAGACCAGTGCTTTTAAATAAGTCACTTCATATATATTCACGCAATTTGCACTCTGAGAAGTTGCTGTGTCTGGATATAGCTTGCATGACTATTCAGTAGATTCTAATCACTTACACATTCACATCCCTCCATGTGGATATGTGTTTCTCTTAAATTAAATGAAGCAATATTAAAAATATCCAAGGAAGCTGTGGCTCTTTAGATTAGGGATTCTGTGCCATAAACAGGGGCAGCGCACAGCACAGAAGGGCTTTTGTCTGCTCAGAAAACCAAACTGCAACAGCTCTATAAATAGCAACTCAATAATGCTGTCTGTGTCCAGGTCTTCGTGCTGTGCTTATTGCACAAAAAAACAAAAAACAAAAAAACAAACATTCTTGAACAAAGGCTTTGTGGGTTGGATGCAAAAATATCCCCACCCACAAATCCTACACTCCAAAATCTGTCCATTGCTGGAAGGAAAACAAGGCCAAACATCTCCATGAACTGTGAAATGGGCCTTGAAGAGCTGGAATGGGATGGAATCAGAAGCAGAATCAAGTCTTGGATTTTCACCAACTATGAATAGGCTTCGGATTCCTAGATTATGCACTGATACCTGTTTTCAAGTGTCATAACCCAGAGCTGAATCTTGAGGTGTCTTTGTTGGTTGTAAAAGTCTGAGCTCTATTGTCTCTCTTAATCCCCACTGGAGAGGAATGGATATCTCCTGGCAACTGGCCCCATCCATCCCAGTGACTGATTTAGGAAGAGATGAGTCAAGTTTCAAAGGCTGTCTGTCTGCTTCTCGGGAACCAGAGGATGTATTCCCTCCCAGTTTCATTTGGTGACTACTAATCATTCAATAATTCCCAATCTGGCGTGCATAGAGATGGTAGCCATCTCCCATTCTACATCTGCAAAACACTACATCCTCTCCTTGAACACCAAACCACAAGAAACAAAGCTTTCTTCCAGATAAATGCCTTTTAATCATACATGCCTTCTAGGGTAGAGATTATAGAATGAAGTAGGGAGAAATAAAACAAGAAACAGGTGGCTGCTCTGACAATGATGGCCAACAGCCTCACGTGGACGTTCACTGTGCAGTGGTTGTACCTCTAAAGATCCATTGTCAGCAGCTGGAAGGCAAAAGTAGGATTCAGATCTGTACCTCAGTCATTCTTGGCCCAGCGAGGTTTTGGTGTAAGAGAACGTCTTTCTTATAGTATGTCATAGTTCTATGTTCCCGAAACATTTGTTTGCATGTGTCAATACTTATTTAATTATGATTTTCTGTGATTGAGGAAGGTGGATGGAGTACAGTGGAAAGGCATCACCACCCCGAACGAGTCAAGTAGACAAGGTATTTTAGGGAGAACTGGGGATATTGGGAGGCTGGAGGCAGTGCTGTGGGGCACTGGGAGGCTGCTCAGGGCTGCAGCAATACTGGAAGCACTGGGAGATTACTGAGGAGTTCTATACAATACTGGGAGGGTGCTTTGGGTGCTGTCTCAAGCTGACTAATGAAAACCCAATGACACCAATGTAGTCTAGAGGTACCCCCAGTGTCCCTGAGTGCTTTCTAAAGCCTTCTGAATCACTCCCAGTGACACCCAATGCTATCTAGACCCTTACAGAACACTCACAATGCCCCCCAGTGCTCTCTGGATAGCCCCACTTCCTTCTCAGTAACACCCAGTGCTGTCCTGATCCATTTAAAACTATGCTAGTGTCAGCCAGTATAATTCAGAGCTACTCAGAGAACTTCAAAACACGTCACTCCTTCACCCCTTTGCTGTCCAGACAAATTTAAAAGACTCCCAAGCCCTCACGCTATGGTCCAGAGCCATTTAAAACACTGTCAGTGATCCCCACTGCTACCCAACAATCTCAGTGCTCTCCAATGCTGTTCAGCAGCAGTTAAAAGGCCCCCAAATTCCCCCAGTGCTTTCTATAGACATTGAAAAGACTCCCAGCGCCCTCTAGTGCCATCCGTAACCATCGAGGAGATTTCCAGTGGCCCGCACTGCCGGTCCAGAGCCATTTGAAACAAAGCCAGAGCTCCATCACTGCTCCCACCGCACCCCAGTGCTCCCCAAGTACAGCCTAGAGCTCCATGCTTATATGAAGCTCCATCAGCCCTACACTGATCAAAATGAGGCCCTCAAAATGGGCGCTTGGTCTGAAAGAGGAGGTTTTGCACCCTGATTTTTGCCTTGGGCCCCTCAAAATCAGGCTTTGAGCCCTCAGAATGGGGTTTTGATTGAAAACGAGGCTTTGGATGGTAAAAGTGAGGTTTTGGGTTGGGAAAGCCTCTATCTCTGTAATGAGTCTTTGCACTTGTAAAAGAGCCTGAGCCGTTGGGATTTAGAACATAATAACATAAAAATGAGGTTCTGGACCCACAAATGATATTTGGGGCCCTAAAAAAAGGGGGTTGCGTTCCAGAAGTACATTTTGGATCTGCAAAAAGGGAAATCTGGACCCTGAATGGCGAGTTTGTGTCCTAAAAATGATCATTTGTACCTTAAAAATTTGGGCCCTCAAAAAGGATGTTTGAACTCTCCGAGGAGGCTTTAGACCATGAAAATGGTTTTGGCCCACAAATCAAGCTTTCAACACTAAAAAGGAACTGCTGCTCATCAACAAGAGTGTTCATGTAACTATCAAATCAAGTTTTGGGTCCTGAAATTATGCTTTGGGATGTAAGGATTAAGATTTGGGCCCTGGAAGTGGAAGTGTGGACTCGAGAAGGAAGCTTTGCACTCTGAAGACAAGGCATGGATCCCCAAAAGGAGCTGCTGGGCCCTAAAAAGAGGCTTCACCAAGAGCTGACACACAGCCACGAGGACCTGACACTCTTTTTTGCTTCACAGAAGCACATTTCCCCTTCCCCTTGGCTGACTGGCCATGTGCAGCTCTCCAAGACATGCAGGGAGATGTAGTCCACGAGAGAAAGTAGTTGATGCTTAATAATGGCGGACTTTGACCCTTAAAATGGGGCTTTTGTTTCTTCAGTGAACCCTAGAAGTGAGAGTCTGGGGCCAAAAATGGCAGATGTGGACCCAAAAATGAAACCTTTGTCACACAAAAAGAAAATTTGCTTTCCTTCAAATGAGGCTTTGAGCCCCCCATGCGAGGCTTTGGATCACGCAGTGAGGCACTGAGCCTTCTAAAGAAGGCTCTGAGCCCTCTAAACAGTGGTTTGGACTAACAAGGTGGTGGAGACACAGATTAAGTTTTGGGCCACTAAATGGGAGTCTGAGCACTCAACATGAGAGTTTGAGTGGAAATGGGAGGCCATGGAATGAGGCTTTCAACCCTGAAATCGAGCTGGTCAAGAGACAAGACTGTTCAGAATATAGGATTGAAAACCAGCAGATGGTCAAATCTCCTGACTCCAAACAAAGTGTTACAGGTGCTAGGGGAGCAGCTAGTGCTAGCAAGACAGTGTATCAGAAAATTCCTTGGGTAATGGAAAATTAACAGCGGACAGAAGTGATGTGTGCACACCAGCTGCCAGAGGAAAATGCTGTAGGGAACAGCAAAGCAAGACTACAGGCCTGTAAAACTTGACATTGCCAAAGGGAAAGGTTCTAGGGAACACAGATGAGGGACAGACGAGAAAAAAAAAAAGGAAAAAAAGTTTGATTTAATTAAAGAGAACAGGCCTAGATTCACAAATGAGAGATCACTGATAGTGATCCAGTTGAGGCATTTTTGGCAGGGAGAACCGCGAAGATAGCATAATGAAATTTTAATACTGCATTGCATTGGAAGCAAACTTTCAAAGTCACCTCAACATTGGAGAAATGAGAAATGTGAGTGGTGAGCATTGGCCTGGCACAGTGGTTTGGAGGAAGCTTGGAAATCGAAGGAAAATTTGGTACCCCGCATTCAGATTCATACTTCTTGAAACTTCTTATACAACAGCCTACGATGCTGAACCTTCCTCTAAGCTGGAAACTTGCCATATCCCGGTGTAAAATCCTACTGGATCAGGGTGGTGAGGCAAAAGGAATAATGTACCCACTTTATCACGGTCTGGATTGTGTTGCCTAGACTTTCTCAGTTTTGGAGATAGGACAGGAAAGGTGGATGTTTGTAGTGTTGCTCTGCCCATGGACACAAGCAAAGATGTCATGGTGGCAGTTTTAGTGAGATCTTTGCCTCTCTGACTTTCCTGTCGCCCTGGCTCTCGATCCCAACAGCTGTGCTATCTCCATCCCTCTCCACAACATCTTTGATACTTTTGTCAGTAACGATGGACACTTTTTCTCCTCTATTCCATTTTTTTTTTATTATTATTATTCTGGCTATAAACTTTCCCCATTCACTCAAGCAGAGATTTAAGATCTGCTGAGATTTTTCTGAGGGACTCTTTCCTTCTATTTGTAGAAATCTTAAATTTAAATACTGTCTTTGAGAAGGCTGCTAAGTTTATTCTCCTCCTCATTCTTGTTTTTTTCATTGAGCCTTTAATCACACTCTTTGCTTGTATGACTTGGTATCCCATGGACATGCAACACCCCCACGCTGGGAAAAATGTATGAAAAATACAGCAGAGAGAGCAGCAAAACACTTCGTTTGTGGTGCAGTCTGCAGGTTTATAGGCACACTTAGACACTGCACCAAAAACCTTGAATTTGAACATCTAAGTGATGTTTTGCAAGTGTTTGAGGTGAGATCTCTGGCTGCAGACTCTCCTGATGTGCTTTGAACAACTGACAAGGGCTCAAGTAATGAGGTTTGGAAATCAGTTCTTGGCTTTGCTATGAATTCTCACAGCTTTCATTGCTTCTGCACCTCCAGCTGAAAATTCATCTTGCATACCCAGCTCATAACAAAGGTATGAAAACATGAGAGCTACCTCTGCGTGCACAGACGCATCACAGACTGAGCGACGATTATTCTCCAAGAGTCTGTCTGTGGA
The DNA here is from genome assembly GCF_019232065.1 of Centrocercus urophasianus. Taxonomy (NCBI): domain Eukaryota; kingdom Metazoa; phylum Chordata; class Aves; order Galliformes; family Phasianidae; genus Centrocercus; species Centrocercus urophasianus. The sequence continues at coordinate 113,869 of NW_024885066.1, forward strand.
CAGAACATGGTCAGAAATCATAGAATCATAGAATCATAGAATCACCAAGGTTTGGAAAAGACCTAAAAGATCACCCAGTCCAACCGTTCGCCTATTCCCAATAGCTCCCACTAAACCATGTCCCTCAACACAACATCCAGCCTTTCCTTGAACACCCCCAGGGTCGGTGACTCCACCACCTCCCTGAGCAGTCCATTCCAGTGCCTGACCACCCTTTCTGAACAGTAATGCTTCCTGATGTCCAGCCTGAATCTCCCCTGCCGCAGCTTGAAACCATTCCCTCTGCTCCTATCACCAATGACATGAGAGCAGAGGCCGACCCCCAGCTCACTACAACCTCCCTTCAGGCAGTCATAGAGAGCAGTGAGGTCTCCCCTGAGCTCCTCTTCTCCAGGCTGAACGTTCCCAGCTCCTTCAGCCTCTCCTCAGCAGCCCTGTGTTCCAGACCCCCACCAGCTTTGTTGCCCTCCTTTGAACACGTTCCAGGGCCTCCATGTCTTTCTTGCAGTGAGGGGCCCAAAACTGGACACAGTACTCGAGGTGCGGCCTCACTAGTGCTGAATATAGGGGAAGTGCTGAATACAGGGGAAATGAGGCAGATTGTCCTGAACTGACTCAAGTGTGCGTATTTGCTTCACTTTTTACTTCCAATCTCACTCACTCTGGCTTATATCACAATTCCTTCCATTGACATCAGCACTACTGCTCAAAACAAGACTCTGTGCAACCAAAATTTAGGCTCACACAGCAGTATTCAGATTTTATTTGTACTGGAGTCATCCCACTGATTTAACTGCCAGATTCACGGCAGTCCTTACAGCAGGTTCAAGTACAAGAAATGGTCTGTTATTATTAGGCACTCTGTGGGCTCCTGTGATGCAACACAGAGAGTTTCTGATTCAGTAATTCATGCACGGGGGACTCGTGTGTTTTCAATGTGTTGTGTTAAAGATGCATTTTGAGTCAGTGTTTCTTCTGTGCTTTTCATGAGCCCACAGTGGCCACAAAGAAATCTCTCTGTCACTTCAGAAAGACGTTGGGTCTTTTCTTTTGATTCTTTGAAATAAACCATGGTTCACTTGTAACACCTCATAACTTTGTTTTAAAAACCTCTGGGGTTAAAAAGCAATCTCTTGTGAATTGTGTTTTCTTACAGGATATAGCCTTACTGTAATAGGGATGGAAAGAGTGTTAAAAAATAATCTATCCACTTCAAATTATGTGCCATTATTTCTTTCCTCATGACAATTACACACTGAAAAGTATAATTCAGAAATAGTGGAGATAGCTGGATAGTGATGTAAACAAGTAGAATAAATAGACAGGCAGACCAAAAAAGTATAAAGCTGTTGGAGAAAAGCTTTAGTGTCAGTCAGGGACTCATCCTCAAATGAAAGACTTGGTCAATGTGTAAATTAGGTATAGTTTTAACCTATCAGCATCTTGATTAAGTGGACCAGATTGACTGATTTTAGTGCCAGACACAATGACATGCTGTTACTGGAGTGAAGGCTGGCAGGTATTACAATTATACAGAAAAAGCAATCAGAATCATAGAATCCAAGGTCATGCAGTCCAACTGTCTACCTACCACCAGTATTTCCCCACTAAGCCATGTCTCTTAGTACCACATCTGAACATTTCTTGAACACCTCCAGGGTTGGTGATGCCAGCACGCTCCTGGGCAGCCCATTCCAGTGCCTGACCACTCTTTTGGAGAATGAGTTTTTCCTAAGCTCAATCTCCCTTGGTGCAACTTGAGGCCATTCACTCTAATCCTATCCCTTGTTATGGGGGAGAAGATGTAGACCCTCTCCTCACTATAATCTCCTTCAATGGAGTTTTAGACAGCAATGAGGCCCCCCTGAGCCTCCTCTTCTCCAACTGAAAAATCCCAGCTCCTTCAGCTGCTCCCCATCACGTTTGTGCTCCAGACCCTGTACCAGCTTTGCTACCTTTCTATCAACACGCTTCAGGGCCTTGATGTCTTTCTTGTAAGGAGGGCCCAACGCTGAACAAACACTCGAGGTGCAGCCGCAGCAGTGCTGAGGACAGAGGGATGATCTTCCCTGCTCCTGCTGGCTGCACTGTTGCTGATACAAGCCAGGATGCCATCGGCCTTCTTGGCCACCTGGACACACTGCTGGCTCGTATTCAGATGAGTGTAAATGAAGAGCCCCAGGTCTGTTTCAGCCACAAAGTCTTCCAGCCACTCTGCCCCAAGCCTGTAGTGTTGCCTGGGGTTGCTGTGGCCAAAGAGCAGCACCTGGCACTCTGCTGGACTTCATCCCATCGGCCTCAGCCCAGTGATCAGCCTGCCAGATCCTCTGCAGGGCCTTCCTACCCACAGGGAAATCGATGCTCGCTCCCAGCTTGGAGTCATCTGCAAACTTACTGAGGGTGCACTCAGTCTCCTCATGATTAGACCTGTGCAGGACAGTGTGTGGCTTGATTGGAAAGTCCATGTCCAACATTCCAGCGCCTGGTGTTGGTCTCCAGGCTATCGTTCCCCACACCCAGTCCTTTTATTCTCCACTTTCAGAGGAGGAATGCAGAGCAGACCTGGCTCTCATTTGAACAGTGAATTCCCAAAGTGGCCAAAGGCTTGGACTGGGATGCTCCTGGCAATGCTTGGTCTGCTGCGTCTGCAGACAGCACATCTCTGAAGATTATTCAACTCCTGCCTGAGATATGAGCTGTGTGGCACATTCTGAGAAGTGCTACTTGACTTGCAGAGAGAAAAGCTTGCTAGATTATGCATTTGACCTGGCAAAACTACAAAGATACACTCTCAGTGGAAGACAGTAGACAGATGTGCAAGTGATGGACAGCTTTGCAAGTGCAGTTTAACCTGCTGTGCAGCCAGATACGCCTTGGAGACTTCTTCCCTTCTCTACATCATGGCCCTTTAAGCTAAAGCATGGCTCTTCTGTTCATATCCTGAATACTGCTAGTAAAGGCTATTGCCAGAGTAATAAATAATGTTGCTCCAGTATTTTTCTGAAGAGGTTTTTATGTTCAAAATCATTGTTTCTGAAAGGTTTAAAATCTTGGTTTTTAGATTTAGAGTTTTTCTTCCAGGCTATCTACATTTTAGTGAACGAACAAATCATGCCTTCCCACTTTGCATTGAATCTAGAGACTCTGTTACAAAGCACTGCCTGCTGCATTTTTCTTTTCCTTTTGGTATGATGAAGCAAAAAATCAAACATAGCAATCAAAAATAAATCTATTACTATTGTGATTATGGGATACTTCTCCTAAAAGCAACATACAAATCAATGATATAATGAATACATTTTCTCTGCTGTGTCTTTTTGCATTAGTGTTTATGGCTTAGAAGTACCTCTGTTTTAACACACAGTAGACATGAAGTGACACTAAGTCTTACGTCTAGGCTCCTTTCATTAGGGAGAATACTGCATAAATGCAAATATATGGAAGTGGCAGCAGTTGTGCATCACCTGCAGTCAGGAAAATGTCATCAGTGAGAGCGATGTGAGACAAAGTTCCCAGTATCATTCATCAAGGGCTTTCTGGGTTATGAAGAAAAAGTGGTTCAAATTAGGTATACTGAATGTAGGTTTTGATAGATTTAAATAAATATGAAGATGAATCTCCCTCCAGAGGCACCTCCATTGACAATAAATGTCTGGCTTTGATAAGGAGCTTAATGTAAAAAATACAACATTAAGGAAAATCATTTCCTACCCAGGATATCCACACCAGAGAAGAAGGGTTCTACTCCTTGGCTCTGTGGAATGCTTCTCTTGTCTTGCACAGCCTTTCTTGTGCTGACACTGAGTTGACTTTACCAAGAAAAGGGCTCATGTGGCTTTGTAATTATATGACTGAGAAGCAATGGCACAGCCACCTCCATCAGTTCATCTACTGAAGAGATCTACTCCAGGAGAGCTGCCACCAATATCAGGGTGACAGCTTCTTCAACTGCCCCATCCACCCTTACAGACTCTGTCTTCCAGAGTTAACTCACACTGTGCTCATATGAAGTCATTAAGCATGTCGTGTTTTTTTCCTGTCTACTCCTTACATTAAAAAAGTACATTATGTGATTCAAACCCAAAGCAGCAAGAAACGGAACCCTGAAATCTCCCAGGCAAACACTGCAATGTCCTGGGATTCCTGCCCTCATTCACCAGAGTGAACGTGGCTTGGAAGTCACACTGGTTTCTAAGCAACTGAGGAAGGGTGCTGTGCTTTCCTGTGAGCCTTCGCCTTCCAGTCCCAAAGATTCGATGCATCATGGCCATAGGTACAGACTGTTTGCTGGCTCTGACCTGAGGAGGAGATGCCAGTGTTTATCAGCAGCCTCTCTGGGGCACTCAAAGGAAAACAACAGCCCTTCCCTCAAAGCTGCTTGCACATTCACAGGAATTTGAAGAAAGATGAATGAAACCTCAGAGAGGGGCTGTTTATTTTTTCCTATATAGGACTGGTCTCTTTAATGCTTGAGGCTGTAGGGATCCCAACAGATCACATCTACATTCTCTGAGGGATTTGTGGGAAGAGAAGAATGTCCTACAAAAGCAAACTCTGGTCCAAGAACACTCATCTCCTGGGGATATAGTCTCCTTACGTGCAAGGAAGATGTTTTTGAAAACCAGCTCACACTTACACAAAGGAGAATCTGTATCAGTCACCGTGTTTGCTTGGAAGGGGCTCTGGACACCTTGTTACCATACTAAATCTGCTTACAGAAAGAATTAACACCTCACCTGCCTGTGCATGAGAGGAACACATTCCTGCTGGTCTGTCCTCAACTCCACGCATTATGTAATGTCTCAAGGACTCTTCAACGAAATCCCCAAATCCTCACAGAACTGTCTAGCATTGCCAGAGACAGACCATGCTCACACTGCTGGGACAGGTCAGAACCCTTTTACATCAAGAGTGGTGTAGGTGTGTCTGTCTGTCTGCTCAGTAGGAAACCGTGAGACATCATGCGAGTGATGGGCTGGGGTTGCACAAGGGGTTGGAGGGGACACAGCCAACAAGCTGGCCCAGGCTGACCAAAGAGACATCTCCTATCATATGGCACCTTGCTCATCGATATAAGCTGGGGGGGAATAAGGAGGAAGGGGGGACATTCAGAGTGGCTGAATATTGAAAAATGCCATGTTATTCTGTTCTTGCGTTCTTTCCTAGGGAGATTGTTTTGGCTACTGTCAGAGACACAGCTGAATAGACAAACTTGTTCTTACACTCCAGTGGGCTGTAGCACAGGACAAAGCTCCTTAGGAGCCCGTGAGCACACGCAGTGTGTCAGCCCAAACGTGGTGGCTTTGTGCTTCCTCATCTGCTCGCCTGCACATGAGCATGGATCCTTTTACTTCCTGTAAGGGAGGATCACAGCATAACACCTCTATCAGAGCTTTCCTGTAGCACCTTGCTATTTCTCATGTGCAGCTACTCAGCACCCCTGGAAATTCCCATTTCTCAGCCACACAAAGTGCTTCCCTAGTTAAAATGTCCTTGGAGGCTTCATGAACTGGAAGTATGAACTCCTGTAAAGCAAAGACAGGGTCCAAGTACTGGGTTGAAGTCCACATGATGAAATTCTGACTAGGCATAAGACAATCCACTTCATCACCATGGAAGAGGCAATTTCAATACACAAGTAAAACTCTTTCCTTGAGCTGTCTTTGGGTAGAGGTTTCATTTCTTTATTTTTTTGGGCCACATTTCTCTGTAATACACTTGGGTGGAAAGAAGAATTGCAACAGAGAGCAGGCAGGGTATTTTAAGCACTCTGCTGTGTTTTAATTCTGTCTTCAGTTGAAGTTGTAATCAAGAACATAACTAACCTGATGGCTTCTTTTCCCAAGAGCTTACGTTAAAATTTTTACCTGTTTTTACCTCAGCTCTGTCTCTCCTCACATTTGTCTCAACATGACTGCTGAAGAGTCCAAGCAGCTGCCTGCTGGGGCTAAGCCATGAAATCCAAATCTAGATTGAGATTTTCTGCACTTTCAGAATTGCAGAAGTTCAGACAGCTGTGCTGTTGGAAGAGCAAGTTTGGAGGTCATACCCACACCCCAGTGCAGGAAGGCAGAGGCTGCTGAAGATCCATTGCCAAGATGTCAGGCAGCGTTTGAAGCTGCATGAGTAATTTAATTATTTTTTTCCCCCCAAACTTACATCAGCACCATATCAGATTTACTTGAAATTCTGTATTTTAGCATTTTCATGTTTCAGGCTGTCTCTTCTGCCCATGCAACAGATCCAGCAGCGGTTAAATTTAGATGATTACACTGAATATTGCAACATAGCTCAGGTTTGGAAACCTCAGGCTTTTCAGTGAAGTTACAGACCTGACACAGTCCCATCTCTTCCTAATTAGCCCTGACAGCAGAAAGGGCCCTACAGCATCCAGCGATCTCAGAGTCATTATGAAATTAGCAGGGTGCCTGATATTACTTTGAAGTCAGTGAAGTGTATCTGATGTAAAGGTTGAGACATGGCGTGAGGCCACAGGCTCCTAATATCTGTAAAATGATCCAATAATGATTTTTTTTTTGTTAAATAAGTGCAAAATATTGGCAGAAGTCAAAGATACCAAAATAATAGTGGAAAAGAAGCAGAAGTCTTAATGAAATCATATTGAAATCATTAGGAGTCGTTTCTCAAACCCAAAAGGTTCTCTTAAGACATATCTTTTCATAGCACTCATGTCCCCTGACTTAACCTGTCTGAAAGTTTGGTGCTTGTGTTAGGGCAGGTATCATGTCCTGGGCACGTGTAACGCAAACGAACCAAAGATTTTGGTCTGTTTCCATTACCATCTCTGCAGACCCATGTTAACACGCTGATTTCAGGTTTCTACAGAGACAAAAATCAAGAGAAGGGAATCCCATGAACTCTACAAACTACTTAGCATCTAAGGCCTGGAAGAGGAATGGCACTGCCTGTCCTCCTTCCAGCAGGAAAAACAATATCATTAAACATTCTGGGCTTCATGTTCCAAGGGCAGGCATTGCACACAACAGCACAAGAAGAAAACCTGTTTTCAGCAAAGCCTCTATGCTAAGTCTGTTGCAGAACTCCTGGCTTCTCTCCCAGACTTTTTTCTTCCCACCGCTGGACTGAGTTCTATTTCTTTGGGGAGGTCAAAGCATTCATGCCAGGGTCAGCTTGGATCAAGCGTTCTTCACCTCAGCTCACCCTGTATTTGGCAGCCAGTGTCCTTGGAGAGTGAGAGCCTCTACTGGGACACAAAGGGTTTTGAAGTAGTTGCTCAGCAGAGAACGTTGCCCTATACTCACAGAAAGCACACAATTGTTTGTGACCCTATGGTGTCCTGTTCGTCTAGCTGCAGAGAAGATCCTGATAGAGATGTATCAACAAATCTCACTTTTGCTTCTTGCAGATTTTCAGAGATGTCTTAAGCAGCCAGTGATCTGGCCCACTATTGAGCTGAGCATGCATGGGATTTGAGCATAAATAAGGGATGTGATGAAGGGAAAGAACATAACACAAAACCCATCACTAGAGAAGGCTGAAATCAGAATAGAGGTGAGTACTCTGGGAGTCAGTGCCAGACAACACGGCTCAGCCTGGGATGATAGAGTGAGATCCTGGAAATGCAAGCCTTGAAATGAAAATCCTGGATCTCATGGTATCCTTTTGCATACCTTCAACTGGTGTAATTTTAACTAAATTCTTCTCAGAAGGATCATAAAAATACATGTCCACACATCGGTGTTTGAATTCCCAATGGAGTCACTAGAGATTGACAACTCTGCCTGATCAGAGTTGCCAGGGGCCATTGCCAGTGCCCAGATGTCAAACATGGCACAGATGGCCCTAAGCTGTCCCTGATAGCAGTTGGCACCACCTGGCCCTGACATTCACAACCACTTGATCGGAGTCAGGATCTCCTGCTCTCCATGGATGGGATGTCTTGCCATCATTAGGATCAGCACTGGGCTTCATGGGCCGTTGGTCTGGCCTTGCAAGGCATTGCTCATGGTCTTAGAAATGACCAAAAAGAAAATGGCTTTGGGGTCGTTCCTTCTCTCTGCTAATCCAGACACCAAATTTACTGACACCACAGAATCATGGAGTCACTGAGGATGGAAAAACTTTAAGTTCACTAAGTCCAACTATCAGCCCACTAAACCACATCTTTCAGTGCCATATCACCATACTTCTGACACCTCTGGGGATGGTGACACCATGAGGGACTCTTGGGTGAGAGGGGGAAAGATTTCCCCTGAATGGCTGCAAACACGATCAAGTTTATCATCCATGGGTAAAGCCAACATCAAGTTGCTGCTGACTTCAATAGGCAGGAAGACTATATGCCTGTTGTTTATTTTCAGACTGAGGGCAGACCTGATAGGGACCTCACTAAGACTCTAGGCACAACAAAACATTCATTTTTGTTTACCAGCTGAGGTCCTTTTTAAAATTTAATTACTTTTTTTTGTTTTGGAGTGATTTAATCTGCTGAGCAGTCCCCTCTCCCTCCTTCACTCAGCACCACGGAAAGCCTGCAAGTCAGCCTGAGCCAAAACTCTGCATCTACCAACGTCTTGCTCAGCAAAGCAATTTATGAAAGTAATGCTGCACTCCTGGGACTTACCTTTGCTGTTAATGATGAGAATTGTTGCCTGGACTGTCACACACTGAGGAATTCGGGTCCTCATTGGCAGAGCGAAGTCATGATGTTCATGGCAGGGCCCAGATTTTCCTTTTCTTTTCCAGCCCTGTGCCAAGAAAAATGAAATGCACTGATTTCACCATAAGCTGTGGTGATATTTAAAACCCGTTACCTTCTCACTGAAAGTCAGGGCCCATTGAAATGGCTGCTGTGAACCAAGAGGGCAGAAACAACAAGGTAGAACATATCTGTTTCTCTGCCAAATGCACCAGGTATTCCCAGCTACAAGGATCTTTACGTGCCCTGAGCTGTCCCTGGAGCAGCCAGGTACAAGGCACCTCTTCCCACTAACGATCCCATTGCACTGAGGAACGTGAGACTTGTTTGGTTGCCAGCAATTACAGCTGTGTTGGGCTAAAACGCATCTGCTTAGCAAAGCACATCCAGGCAGGAGCTCCTGCTGTGCTTCACAACATTTTTTGGTGAATGAAGATAGAAAACAGTCTTCACAGAGGCAGTGATTCTTCCTAATAGGATGGTCGGGAGCACGTTGTTTCCCCTTCCTTTGCCTCACTTTCTGTGTGTGGAAAATGGCTGATCGTTTGCCTTTCCTACACCTTTCCAAACCACTCAGATCTGCTGCTGAGTGTGTGTGTGACTCTGATGGAAGGTCACATCCAACTGAGCAGCAACACCCACACTGCTGTGCTCTGAGCGTCCCGGGTGAGCCAAGTGCCTGTAACTGATGAGCTCTGTTGCAGGGTTTAGTATAGAGAGCTAATAAGGAGATCTTGCCCTATTTTAGACATATTTTGCAAACACGCTGCTGGTATTTGATTAATTCTGTCCCAGGCATATTATTTTATGAGCAGCTAACCAGGAAAAATAGGAATAAGAGTAAGCACCTGCCTTTAAGAGCAGCATTAGCAGCTTTGGCCAATGTCAGTTTTCAGTATTTATTAAAGATTAAAGAGAGGAAAGAACGTTTCTACCTCTTGCTACCCTGGCAATTTATAGCTTTTGATTGTTTACAAACAGCTGCTCTCTGACAGAAGCAATTGCCTGCAATACATCATTAAGGCATGTATGTATAAATATATATATGTGTGTGTGTGTATATATATATCGTTTCCCCCATAATCTGGGGGAATCTATTTCTTTCCCAGCTATTTGCATTTGAAAGATCTGACTGAATTAATTTCAGACAAAATGTAAATATGGCACCTGGATTCTGATCAGGAGAACAAACTGTCTCTGGGTGTTTTTTCATGACTGAAGCAAAATCTTCAGGAGGAGGAGTACTGGCTGGGCCCCATCTCTTTCACCAAACGTGTGCTTTCATAATGTCCCTTCATTAATGTCCCTGTTCTTTTCCCCATGGAGGATACTTAGGTTCCTATACAGAGAACTTCAGATGAGGAAAAAGAGTAAAAATCTCCACTGCAAACTGGAGCTGTAGATACTCCGAAGGAAGCACCAGCAGGATGGCTGCTGTGCTGCTTAAAATCAGAAAGAGTCTTAAGAAGCAAGCACTGATTTAAGACTGCTGCCTCCCCTACAAAGACACAGGCAGTGGGTTTTCCACAGCCTTTCAGGTCCAGCTTTGCTCAACTTGTAGACCAGGATCTGGGCTGGAGCAAGCCAAAACCCACAGGAACATCTGCAGGCAGGGCAGCATGCTGCAGGCCGTCAGTTTGCTTTGCTGCTTGTGATGTTTGCATTAAAAAAATTAAATTAAAAAGGCATAGGTACCCATGTCCCAAGTGTCCCAAGCCCACATCCAAGTGCCTAAGCCCATGTCCAGCCCTATGCACACTCCCATCTCTACCCTGAGACCCAGATGCCAATGTGCTGCTCATGAAGATGTGCTCAGGACACAAGCAAAGCAGAGGTGATCAAGTCCCAGGTCTATTTGGGTGAGTAGAAGGTTCTCCAGGTCTCCACTGGTTACTGATGAGGAGCTCAATGTAATACATGGTTACAACAGTAATTGCCCTATGGTATCTCTCCTGGCCTGGTAATGTCCCTGCAGAAGGCTACTGGTCCCCTGAGGTCCTGTGTCACATTTTCCAGGCCACTGCACATCTTTTGTGCCCCCAGGGTGTGCCAAATGAAACAAAATGCTTATGCTTAAGTAATTCAATTGCTCCCAAGATCTCTATTGGCTCTGATGGGAGGACAGTGGCTCAGCACACACAGAGACATGTATATTAAAGTGCCTTAATCTGGAGATACTTCTTATCCAAGCAAGCGAGTCCCTTGTGCTTCAGTGACATGAAGTGTCACTTCACTTCATGAAGTGCTTCACTCTTCATCTTTCTGTGGATGGACATCTTCTGTTCCCTTCAGATCTCAGCATCTCCACTAACAGCTTCCGAGCTGAGGAGCTGCTTACCAGCTTTTCCCCTTCCCAAAGCCTTTGGGAAGGGGATGCCTCCAGACATCACCCTAAAAATCACTTCTCCAGATTTGCAGCTTTTCTGCGGGCTTAGCTCAATCCGAGGGCCACGGTGGCTCTGTGCATTTCCAGTGATAAATTTTGCAGCATCTGCTCTCATGAGTATTCACTTCCATGAGCATTGCTCTGAAATCTCAGAGCTGGAGGTACAGAAACTTTGAAAACGTTTCTAGAGGTGTCATTTGCACAGTGGGAAGAGCACAGAGCCGCATCTGTTGAGTCAGATCAAGGCTCAACAGCTCGTGGTTGCACATGTATCCTAGGAGAAGGATTGCATATGTTTCCCTAAACTGCTGTGGCAAAAATGATTAATGAGTCAGCATGTTAACTGAGTGCAGAGGGACTGTCTTTTCTCCTTGTGTTGCATAATCTCTGTTGGACTCCAGATAAAGCCACCCAGAGTCTTATGCAAAAGAAACATCCATGGTTTTGGCTTCAGGTTTCTGATGTTGTTGTGAATCCAGCCTTTGCCCCATTGCACCAGGCTGTTCTGCACTCCCACGGACTCTGCTGCTGGCCGGGCAATGGTCAGCACCTTCCAATCAATGCAAAAAGTCCAGAGCTTGCAATTTCCCACGTCAATCAATTCCTTTCCCCTTCTCTGCCTTTGAAGCTGGATTGTGCAAAACCTGTGTTCATTAAATGGGACTGACTTTGGAAAAAGCTAAAGAAATAGAAAAAAATACATATCAATAAAATCCTCCCAGTCTTTGAGTCTATTTCCCTACTTCCCTACGCAGTCAGGAAGCATGGCTTAGCCGTAGGGGAGAGCATCACTTGCTTTGCATTGGAAAGCACAGCTCTGTGGATAATCTTTAAGCCCATTTCTGAGCAGGATATGTATTAAATTACAGCACAGGGGGCACCAGGGAAGAGAAGGGGGAAGCTCAAGAGCTCTGCCTCCCTTCCTTGAGCCATTGCCCTGCTCCTCTTGGCCTCACTGCTTTATTATTGCTGAGTGAAGTATTCCCTCTGCTGACCATATCAAGTAACTCTTTATTGGTGCTTCAGAGAACAATCTTTTTTGGTGCGATAAAGCATCATTTGCTATGTCTGCAGTAAAATTGCTGAAGCCAATACATCCAGGGACGAATGAGCTAAATAAAGTTTGGAGTGAGGTTTGTGGTTTTTTTTTTTTTTGCACTGAAAAGTCCTATGGGTTTGCACCTACCCATCAGCTGAGTTATGTTTGGAAAGCCGAAGAGTTTGATCTTCCTCTGGGCTATGTTTGATGAGTGCAGGAAGCCTAGATATTCATTTTTAAGCTAATAAACCAACACACGTGGTCTGCCTCCTCTGTCCATATAGCACTGTTAGCATTCAGAAGTGTTCCAGCTAAGCAGTAAATTTTACTCATAACTTGTGTTTGCCTCTAGAAAACCCAATTGTTCATTCCTGAGTTGTTACCTCTACACATTTATTTCAACTCCATTTCAAAAATGATGATGGCATTGTTATAAACCATCTGAATCCTGGCAGAAGGCACCACCTGAAAATTGCTCTGGCTTTTGAAGGAGGAGGGTATTCCCTGTTGTTATTTTTGGGTGAGATTTGCCACATTCGTTTCTCCATCACCCAAAAGATAAGCAGACAAACACAGGATGCGTGCAAGTTGGTGGTGAAGGCTGGTGAAGGCTGAATTCACGGCACAGGCTAAAGCAAGCACGAAACAATTTGGCCTAAAAAGCAACACCTGGTTCCCAGCCCTCTAAACAATGAGCTTTAAAAGCAGTTTTCCTGCAGCTGAGGGAATGAGATGATTTAATAGCAGAGCTTTGTGATGTGGGTCTTCCCATCATGTGCAAGTCATGGGATGGGGCACATGTGCATTTCTATCACAATCCCACAGGGATGTGGGACTGGGAACGAGTCCTGCAGTATGAGGTTGTGGTCCCACGTGATGGGCAAACAAGATGCAGGAGAGCAACACTGAGGCTGGATTGCGTTATTCAGCTCAGTGAGGGAAGCAGCTTTGCCTGCTTAAGATTAATCTGAGCTCAAATTAAATTATTTGATGTATAAAATTGAGTTGATAATGTCATGGTTTGTTCCCTCTGTGGAAGCAGCCGACCACTCTTATAGGAACAGCTCTATTCCTGGCTCCACCAAAACAAAACAATGTCATTTCATGTGGCACTTACGCTTCCTGATGACTCACACTGAGAGAAAATATGGGATCTTTGGAGCACTGTGTGCAGCCTCCTTTGTACTGGGGGTCTGAAACAGGAGTTCAGGCAGAACATTACACAGGGCCAGATCCCAAATTCAAACAGGGACGATAGAATCATAGAATCATTAAGGTTGGAAAAGACCGCTAAGATCAAGTCCAACCCATCCCCACCATGCCCAGCAATCCACGTTTCTCAGCACCACATCAACTTTTTTCTTGAAAACCTCCAGGGACCTCGAGATGAGCAGTCAAGAGAGCCTCAATTCTGTGGGATTCAGCTCCAGAGCTGAATTAGCTAATTAGTGCCAGGGCGTGCTGAATATGCCCATCTTTCTCGATTTCATTTTAAATTAGTCACAATCACATTTTTTCTTCCCCTCCCACTCCCAAGACCATTCATGCTTGGTGCATTCTGCCAGAAAGGCACTACTCCCCAACCCCCACCCCCCTCAAACAATTATAAATCTGACTTCTGTATGCAAATCACAGCACAGTTGCATGCATCAGTGAGAACATAACCTTAGCCACTGTCCTCCAAACAGCACCTAGGGATGAATTATGCGTAATTCTGAGTTAACCTTAAACCTCCAGGCCTCGGTCAGTCAGACATTACAAAGGGCAATTCCTAATTAGGATATTTTTTAAACCATCTGACATTAATTGTTTTAAAATCTCCTTTCAAAGGCTAAAAGGTCTCCTTTTCTAGTAGTAATTCTGCAGGTAAACATTTTCAAAATCAACCAGGGGACGGCATGGCCACGTGTCCTCTCCGGTGGCTGAGCGTGAATCCATCATGATCCCAAATCTGCCATTTTCTTGAGAAAAGGTGAGCAGAGACAACATCGAGACAAGTCTTAAGGCTTTCCCAGGAGGGAAATGCCCCTGTGAAGGCGGCTTTCTGAACGCTAAGGAGTTTGCTGTACTTGTAAAGACAAAAGGAAAGTCATCACACAAGGCAGTTACCAGCCCCAGTGCTGCGGTGCCATCGAGCTCCAGCATGGCTGGTATTCAATTAAAATGTAATCGTATCAAAGGCATTTTGGAGTTGTATGACAATGACTGTACACAGCACTAATACTGTAATGACACAGTAATCAAGTCTCAGTTGCATCCTATTCAAGTCCCAGCTGTTCTGAGTGAGGTATGACTTTCATCAGAGCTAATTATTTCGTATTAATCTAAATACTTTAGCCCGTACAGCTTTATAATACGCAGCTAATGAGGGTTCTCTTGTTGGTGCCACAAACAAATGAGACGAACCTCCTCTGCTGCAGGGCCATAGGAGAGAGACAGAGTGACTGATTGAGACAGGACTCCCGCGGAGGGATATGAATGATTTAATTGTGATTGGGTTCTATAATTGGATTTCATTTTAATGGCTCATGCTGCTCCCAAAAGGCTCTTGGGGTGGGAAGTGCTTTATAAATAACATTTATTAATTGCTGTAACCTCTTCTTCTTTTGTGGTGGGAGGGCTTTCCAAAAACAGCTCTCCGTCCCTGTGCGTGTCGTCCAGAAGGAATGCAGCATGGATACAGCTCAAAATGAAGGAATACAGCATGGATACAGCTCAAAATGAAGGAATGCAGCATGGATACAGCTCAAAATCATGGTCAGCATCTTCCAGAGTGCTGCCCACCCCACAGCCAGGGATGGGCACCACAGCTACACTTAGATTTCCAGTAGGGATTGGATATCAGACCTTTCACATTCAAAGTTCCCATCTCTGCCACCTGAGCTGAGGAAGTAATCCAGAGTTTCCAGCAGCAGCTCCTTCTGAACGCGCACAGCCACTGGAAGGGTCCTGTGATGTGTGGGTTACTCACAGGGATGATTAGTCACGAGTCTTTCCGCTTTAAACTTTAATCCATTTTCCTTTAAAGTCAATGGAAGCTTTGGCCCTATATGTGCTAGGGTATATATTGCTTGTGGCAACTACAGTATAGGTTGCAAACCCTTATAAATCCTCTCTTGCCATGAACTCCTAACATTTTCCAAACCTTTCATCTTTTGGACTGAATTTTTCATGCTTGGTCTCTGCAAGGAGATTGTTTTTAATGGATAATTTGAACACAATCCCTCTGGCCATTTGAGTTCAGGGGCAGTTAGGCACACAAAGGCTCGTCTACTTTTAAAAAAGAGAAAAGTATTGTGGTAGAAGTGAATCGATTTAAAGTCAATCTTTTACAGACGTCAGCTGGCTTATTTCAGCATCGCTTGTGGAGCATGGACAAATTCATGTGCCCCAATTCCAACATGTGTGCGCCATCATTTATACTGTAAAGAGATCACAGTGAATACTGAGTACAACAGACCTCATCCAGCTGCATTTCAGACCTGCTTCCCTCACTGCAGCTGACTCAGATCCATGCAGAGCAAGAAAGAAGCCACAGTGTCACTTGTTGAAATCTGAAATACACTGGATGTCCTCAAGAAATACAGAGATAGGGATGGAACGTCATTTAACAGCACAATTTGAGAGGCTGAGAATAGGAATTCTTACCCTAAATGATTTCTGAGCAAGGAGGAAAATCCTGGAGTGCTGCTGATGAGAGCTCACCTGCAACATAGCACATGTATTTTGGGGGGAGCTGCCCAGGTTCAAGAACGATGAGGATTACTGCTCTACACACAGCAAAGCAAGAGTGGGGTTGGGAGCAGAAGTCCTGACCTCTAATCTGGGCGCTGATTGGAGACAGCATAAAAAAAGAGGAAAAATTCTTCCAGAAAATTCCAAGATGTCAAGACTCGTGATTGCAGAGTTGCAGCCAAGAGCCCGAGTGTCAGAATTTCCAAGGAAATTGCCATTCCTGAGCATTTCGGTTCAGAACTGTCAGCTTATTGCAGGCAGCTGGAAGTTGAACAGCTTCCCATCGTGGTGCCCAAGCAAAGTGTTTTGGTGCACCGTATAAATAGCCTTTGCTATTAGAATACAGCAGTCAGGGCTAAGTTGGATGAGGTGATCAGGTTGCAGTGGCGAATCAGGCACAAGTGGAAAGAAGGAAATCATGTCGTTTGCTGTCCCTCCACACATTTCACCAGAATTTTGATGTTCCTGCAAAACAACCTGAGACAAAACCGCATTTTGATGTCTGAAGGCTACATCATCTTCCAGCTCCAGGAAATATTGCACCAATTACCACTTCTGTCTGCTAATGCAAGAGAAGAAGTGTCTTTAAATGCAGAATAATTGCTCTGACTTATTTCTCAGAATACCCATAAAAACCAACAACCCTTTCAATGCCAAAGCAGATTTCAGATTATGTTGCACAGGCAAATGGAAAGCCAAGGCATCTCTTGTCTACGTGCGACCAAGAGGAAGCCCGGGGTCACTGGGGCCAAATTGCCCCCATTGGCAGAGGCAACGAGCAGCGCGGCGCTGCGTTCGGAGCAGTTCTTCCTATGGAAAAGCCTTCAGCACTGTTTAATGGCAGCAGTTTGCAGCGTGGATCGCACGCATTCTATTCATGGCCAGAATCCCTATCACTCTATTAGTGTCACAAGCTATTAAAAGGACGTTTCAGAAATAGACCCCTCCAAGTGGAACCAGGAAGAAGTAACCATGGCTATTTGATATAGTCATAGCAACACGGGAGCATCACCTTGGCAACACACCAGCTTTATTTACTGAGGTGTGTGTCAAAGCATATTAAAGTCATTTATATCTCAATGAGTTCTGATGCCATCTTCTAATCCTCCGAGCTTCCAAGCAGCTCTGCAACAGCGATGGAAAAGTAATCAAAGGCAGAGTTTTTGTCACAGAACCTGCACCACGCACACAAATAAAGGTATTTCCATTTATGTCAGCTTTCTGACCCATTCAAAACTAATAACTTGCACGTGGCTGCAATAATAAAAACATTGGCTGGAAGCAACACTGATGGAAAGCCTCAAGGGGCAAATGAAATGCACCAAGGATCATAGCATGAAAAGTCCTAATTCTGAAAGAGAAAAGGCAGAGTCATTCCAGCACAGGACGTGAAGCAATGAAACTCACCTTACACAAGCCTGGGCATCTGCAAGAGTAAAGCCTGACAGCACCAAAATGATGAGTGGGGAGCACCAGAAGCACTTGAAGCACTGCAATGTCAAGTGGGCTTTTTTTTCCAGTGCCTGGATTGGGTCTGGACATAGACATATTTGTTCCCCTGTGATGCACTGCCATTCCCGTGACTGCAGCAGATCAGGGAGCAGAGCAAAAGGCATCTTAATAGCATCTTGTGTGGCAAAAATGCTTCAGCAATTTAATGCAATTCCTTTACAAGCACGAGGAGTAACAGAAGCTTCTTAAACAGTCACTCAATTAGCCTTATCCTGCTTCATCTGCAGAGCTTTCCTTGTGGACATTCACCCTGGTGAATTCATCTTTTTCTGACCCTCTCACCATGGGGATTCAAGGAAAGTGGAAGATGAAGAAGAGAAATGCCTTTATTTCTGTCTGTGTCAATACCACATGTCCCACTGGTGTAGCAGCATGGGAGCCAGTAGGGCCCCCTGTAGGACCCCAAGTAGGGGTCATTTTCAAACCGAAACTGACAAAGAAGCCATGAGACACTGGTCCTACCTGCTCATATGGGATTTTCTCCTGACTTTACCTTAAAAATATCTCCAAAGACAGATAAATCCCATACCCTTCCTATGACCCAGCACTAGGTTTCATGTGACCCAACTCCAGATCTCCCTTGGAGGAGAGGATTTGCCCTCAGAGGAGCTCATTCCATCTGCCAGGAAGGAGAGTGATGGTGGCACAGCAGCTCCACACTGTGCCCTCCTGTGCAGCAATGCCCCCCTCCAGCTCCTGTTTGCTCCCCTGATCTCTGTTTTGTTCAGCCTGATGCTCAGAGAGAGGTGTGACTCATAATAATGCATGCACTCCAGAAGCACAGTGAGATCTTTTGACTGCTCCATCTCCATTATAACCTTTTAAAGGTTTTGTAATGGATTGGATCATTTCAGGTACACGCAGCACAGCTCGCCAGCAGAACTCAGCAAGAGCTTATGAACATGTGAGAGGGATGTCACATTTCCAGCTCAGATACACTCCACGCTTGTGGAAATGTCACCAGGCAGAGATGAAGCAGCACTAGACCTGTTCAAGGCTGTTGTTGAGGGATGACAGCATCACGTTCATAGCTTTGTCCCACACAGCGCAATCCTGGAGAGAGAGGTCACCAAGTAAATGAAAGCAGTGAGAGACTCAGCTGCTAGGGGAAATTCAGCTCTTGTGGGGGCAGGCACAGTTCCCTGGGGTGCACGTGGAATCCTTCGCATCTCAGGATCTGTTCTTAGTGTGGATGAGCCAAGGAGCTCAGCCAGGAGGAGCTGCAGCAGGATGCTAGGACTCCTCTGGGCTTTGAATGTGTTCCCAAGCCAACTGCATCTGGTCGTGGCAAGACTTGCCTCACCTGCACCTTGCATATCTAGCACTGAGTTTTATAGGATAGCACCTGGTTAGTCTCCCTTTTTGGAGCTCTGAAGTTTGCTCTGTGTTTATAGTGAATTTCAAGAGCCCAAACCTACTTGAATAACTGCAGCCAGCAAGGCATGGACTGACAGCTCTGTGCTGTTGGGTGGGGACAGCTTTTGTTATGGGAGGGGAAATATTTTGTTATTAGGAGGGGACAACATTTGTTATCTGGTAAAGCAGTACTGGTGAAGTGCAGCCTTTGGTGCAGCGCAGGCAGTGTGATCTGAGCTCAGAGCTGGGGGTGGAAGTGGGGGCTGCAGTTTGAAGGAATATTCCTTTTATAGGATCAACTTCCCACCCAGACCTCACAATTCGGAGCCGTTTTTACACCACATGGGGCAGCGCTCACAGGAGCTGTGCCCACTCTGTTGTGAGCTCAGTAAAAATCCTTCCCCTCCTGCTTTCCATGTCAAACAAAAGCTTTTTGGGACAAGAGCTGCCTCTCCCTGAGTGTTTGCAGAGGACTTAAGCTTCTAAACACTGATTGGCATTGGAAAAATCTTGCTTAAGTGGGCACCTAAAAGACTGAGCAGCACGTGTGTGCGTGCACAAACCTCTGATTTCTGTGCCTCACGTGGGAGAAAGGAACTGCACGGGAGCAGTGTTTGCTTGTGCTGGGTGGTGGGCCTTGGATTTAGCTCTGCTGTTAAAAACGGTGGAGTGCTCTGCAAGGAGGAGATAAAAAGCCTATTAGCAGAAGGCATAAATTCATTATAACAGACCTTTATTCTGCTGGACAAAGTGCTGGGGTCTGCAACTGTTGGAAAAAAGCTAGATGAAAGAAATAGCTCAGCCACTTAATATTCAGTAACTACAAAAGCAATGAATGCACTGAATGGAAAAGTGAGGGTGCTGCCCTCGTCCTGTGCCCCACATGCAGAGGGTGCCAGGTGGCTGCTCCATCTGCACTGAGATCCTCTGCCTTCGCAATCTGTAGGATTCATCCACCCTAATCTGGGCATCTCAAATGGCTCCCTGCATTGCCTTGTTGTCAGTGGAAAAAAAAAAAAGAAAGAAGAAAGGAAGAAAAAGAAGGTAAAAAAGCACAGTGGGAGCACGATGCGTGCACCTTGTTTTTGACATCTGTCTTGGCTGGGATGAATCACTCTCTGGAGCTGCTTCTGTTCCCTCTATGAGGAACTGAGGAAGACCTGTTCAGATTCTGACATTAAAGACTCCCTCATTTCAAAGCCCATCCTTCAGGTGGGAATGTTATCCCCGTGTATAACCCCGCCTGTCCTCTCTCAGGCACAGATTTGCTCTCTCCCACCCTCTGTGGGGATTTCATTTGTGTGTGCTTCCTGAAACTGAAATAAAAGCTCTCCCAGGCTGTAAATAGATGTTTCACAGATACATATTTTTCTCTTTGTGTCCATGGAGAAGAACATAATGCCAGGGAAGTTATTTACTTCTCACAGAGTGTCTGCAGCCCTTCATGCATAAATACAGACTGCAGTGGAGTGGGGTTTCAGATTCGCAAATCCCAGTGAAATACTTTCCAATGAGTTCTCAGTGGGGTGAAGGAGTTTATAGGTTACATGTTCTTACCTTGTTACTGCAGACTATTAGAGATTTAGTTTGGCTCATGCAGATCAGCTGAACAAATACACTCTGCCTTCCCAGCAATGGCATTTAATCAAACTGTATGCTTTATGAAACAAGCTATGCAGGTGACACTGAGAGGTGTGAGAAGCACAGCCGTAGGTAATCCAAGGGGTGATGGAATTTGAGGGAGGGAGGAAAATTTGTCACTGTCCTGTTTCTCAACATTTCTTTTTTTCCTTTAGCCAAAGCGAGAGACTACAGAGATACAGATGCAGACACTCACACACTTGTGTGAATACCAAGATAAAGAGTTCCCGAGAAACCTTCAGTTGTATTCCACCACCTCTCTATCTTCTCTACAAACAAAATCCACATAGGCCACTTTGTAAAAAAAAAAATCAAGCCACATTCTTTGGGAACAGATTTCAGATGTGCAATGTGTAATAGGGCTGCTTTGGATGTCTGCAGGCATTTATCCAGCCCTTTTTCAAGGAAATTGATTGGTGTTTTAATGCTTCAAACTTAATAGCACTTTTATTTATTATTTTTTTTCCTGGCTGTGTCCTTGATTTCTGTTCAGTGAAAACGTTCCCTAACAGCTCTGCTGCTGGATGATCCCCCGTGGGCCTTTGTTCTACAAAGGGAGCTGCTACATCGTAGAGATGGGCCCCATTGGGACCATGGGCACTTTGTGCCCAGTGCCAGATGCAGCAGGGCAGAAACCTTCCAAAGATGCCCTGATGCCCTGCAGGTGTGTGCACCATGCTGAAGCACATTGGTTTGTTGGGTCCAGAGCAGAGGAAGCTGAGGGGAGGCTTCATAGAACTGATAAGGTTGGAAAAGATCTTCTCCTGGTGGGCTGCAGCCCCTGCATGGCAACCTGCAGCTCCTCAGGGCAGAGCAGAGGAGAAGCCCTGATCTCTGGGGACACAACGGGGCCTGAGGGAACGGCAGGGAGCCGTGCCAGGGAAGGACAGGGAAAGGTTCTGTCCCAGAGGGCGTTGGGCACAGAATGGCTCTGCAGGGCTGTCTGGCCCTGAGCTGCCGGAGCCCAAGGAGACACGGCTATCAGCCATAGGGTTTGGGTGTTGCTGTGGGGTTCAGAATTGCAGATGGCAGAGAACGACTCCTTCCTCCAGCACCTCAGGGTGGAGCAGCTGATGAGGGGCAGCCCACGCTTGTCCCAAAATCCAGGCGCTGCACCCCACGGCCGCGGCGTTCAGCCACCAGAGGGAGATCGAAGCTATGGAAAGCACCCCGGAGGCTGCGAGGGCTGGGGGGAGCGGGACCCCCGCTACGACACGAGCCTTGTCTGTAGGAAAAGAAAAGAAAACACACAGAGGCATTGCTTTTTCCTTGCTACACTGTAAGCTGGACGCAACTGACCCCTCTCCATATTACGTGTAATAATTGCTTAATTATCTCGGATAAAAATATCCCATTATCCACATGTCCTAATGAGCCTTGGCAATACTGCAGGGACCCGTGTTTGTGAAGGAGAAGAATTACAGCCTGGAGCCACATTTGATAAAGCCACATTCTCACAAGGAACAGCACGCGATGCAGCCTGTCCCGGTAATGGCCATGAACCAATTTGCATAAGCCTATTCAAAGCAATGGTTAATTAACCAACACAGCAACCCATGACGTATTTAACAACTTATTTCCTCTATTCCTGCCTTCTGCATGGCTCCAGAACCACCTGGTTGTGCCACTACACCCACTGAGATGTGACCCAAGGATGCTCCCCCGGGCCCTGTGATTCCCAGCACAGAGCTGGGTTAGCTTTCCTAAATTTGGGGGTTAAGTGCACATTTACAGCTTTTGAATGAAAACGTTTGCACCCGGACAGTGAATTTCATCCTCAACCCGACCACCAGCAGGGGGGAAAGAGCAGAATGAAAAAGGGAATCACCCAAAGGAGGGATCCAAAACGCTGAGGGTGATCGGGTGGGAGAGAGCCGGGCATGGGAGCGGTCACACGGAGCGCCAAGTTTTCCCATTAGGCAGCTTTTAAACCAGCTTTTCTGTTAATGGGATTTTCAGAAATCAGGTGTCTGCAGGCTGTATGTGGGCTCCGTTTGGAGCTCGGGGAGCTGCAGGGGGGGGTCCAGTCCTGGGGATGGGAGGCAGATGTGTCCCATCTGTCCCGAGGATGTGGGTTCTGCTCTCGGCTCTAACCACACCCAGCTTTGGGCAGATGTGTGATTTGTACTCACTGCATGTAGGGCAGGGGGGATCTATCCAGGCCTTCTGTATCTCTAATGACTCAGAGCAATTTTCAAACGGAAGGGCAGCAAACTTTCTAAAGCCAGACAAGATTTTTTGTTTTAGGAAGGAGAAAGAGAGCGATTTCTGCACTTGAAGGCGAAGGACAACATTCTCCCTCCTTTTTCAATCAGCTCTTTCTAAAATTGCTCTGTGCCACATAAATATAACATCAGCTTTATTTGGTCATAATGGAATATCCATCAGTTTCTCCACCTATCTGCTGGAACACCAATCACTGGTACAGCTGTAGGCCCCTTCGAATTTAAAATGGAATTATTATTGTCGTTGTTAATGGACGTTCATATGCCACAAATCTGAAGCTATAGAGGAAAACTGATAGTTTATCTGGATAAATCATCTGACCTGCACAGATAACATTCAGAGCTGCCAATAAAGGCACAAATCTCCCTGCATGTCATTATCTGCAGGAGCAGAGCCATGCTGTCTGTGTAATCAAGGTCTTTCCAGTCTCAGAAATACGTACAGGTCACCATACAATGCATTTTTCTCCTCCTCCCATCAAAACTACGTTCACTCTGCACACACCAACTTGTAAGATGGCACAGGAGCACGGCTCAGCTGCAGAAGAGCCATCGCCATTCCCCTGCTGTATCTATTTTGCTGTGTTGTGTCTGCTGGAGAAAGCAGAGGCAATTTAAAAAATTGGGCACCTGTGGGTCAGACAGCTGGGGATGGATGAGGAGCAAGGACAGGCGGGTTCTGCAGTGACTGGTGGGTTAATTTTCCTTCCCTTCATTTAGATTCACACCTTCTGCCTTTCTGCTTTCAATATATTCAGAAACTTGAAGGGAAAATTGCTCCCGTGGTGTTTGCTGTTGCATTGGATTCCTCTGGCAAAAAAAGCTCTCAGCTCCTGCATGCGATGTGCATTCAGAAAAGGTGAACAATTAAATGAGAGTAGTGCCAGGAAAACACACTGCTGTGTGTTTGCCTGCAAAACAAGAAAGTGACAAAACTCTTTGTGCCTGGATGTGACAGAGTGCCACAGTGCCACGGGCAGCATCTCCCCAGCTAATTCCTTTGGGAATTGCCAGGACACCCCTTTCTCTGTTCACAGACTGCAGCAGGCCCTGCAGACAACATGGAAGGGATGGGGATGCTGAGCCATGGCCTTGCTGATAGCCCATCAATAGCTCTAAGCATCTGTTTTTGGATGGAAAATGTGGATTTATGGATCATTATAGCTGTTGCACTGTGAGATTTGTGGCTCTCTGCATGCAGTAAGGTGGAGACATGAGGGCTTCCCCTGGAGGCTGCAGGCTGGCGATGTGAGCTGGCCGTGCTCGTGCAATAATGCTTTGGTCTCCTGGCCTCTCTGACTGATGTTTTACTTGCTTGAACACAAACCGGAAAAATTAAATGTCTCAACTGATTCTCAACCTGCTGCACAAAAAAGGGCTGCGAATTGTAAAGGAAAGGAGGAGGGGAGTTAATTAAAAGGGGTGTTTGCTTTCATCCCAGAGGGATCTGGAGCAGGAATTCAGTGAATAAGTGCTGGAGGAAAAGTGCCACAGCCCCTGGAGAAGTGCTGGCCCCGAGCCTACCCCAGCCCTGCTCACCCTCTTTCACAGCATCCATAACTTTAGGTTGGGGTTTGGGTGAGAGCTGTTGCCTCCACGCTTCTTCTCCAGCCATTTACTTGCCTTCCCCAGTGCCTCTGATGCTATCTCCAAATCTCCCGGAGCTCCAGATCACTGAGTTTTACAAATGATCCCCGAGAGCAAAGTCAAGGGGATATCAGGTAGGCAGGACTTTGCCTGCAGGCTGACATATCTTAATATGCATTAACATTTAACAACCAAAGTCAGCCACACCAATGGCAGCAGTAATTACTCTGTACTTGACACTGCCCCAAGGTGATGCCTGGAAATTATGTAAACTGACATCTGAATGACAGGAGAGGGGTTTCCCACACTCATCATAAAGCCCCTGTGAAGTTGGTGTCTCCCCTTTGCTCGGTCAAGCCCCCAGGGTACTTCAGCCCATCAACCAAATGAATTGCCGTTGTGTCTGTGCAAACAACTGGATTAGAACACCTTTTTTTTTAATGTTTTTTTTTTTTTTCTTCCAAATTTTATTTTAACCCTTGTTAACTTTGCCCTGCAAACATGCACAGCAGGAGCTGCCTGAAGCTCTCAGCCTGCCAAGCAGCATTGCATTTTCAGGCCGTAATGATATGGTTGTTATTTTCTTTGCAGCGCAGGAGGTGAAGGCACCTGCCTAAAGCTGCAGGTAACTCCAGCAGTGCTAGGAGCTCGCCCCCTATTTATCGAGACCAAATTCAACCTCTCTCAAAGGCAGTCATGCACAGTATGGGCTGCATTTGCTATAGGGGAAGGCCAAATTGTTGTCACTGGTTCGAGCAAGCTTCAACCCACAAACCAAGTATTTATGCACTGTGAGTTACACATAGTGCAAAGATAAAAGTCTTATTTAAAAAAATAACTGGTCAAGGCTACATTCACCTTCTGCTGAGCCCTCTCCACGCTCCTTTTCTCCTTTCCTGTAGTAGGTACTCACTTAGTTGTTAGTGTTTTAAGCAGGTTTTCCCATGAATATCATGTAACCTTGAGCAGGTAATGGATTCTTGCTATGCTTTCTTGGCCACGTTGCAGAGTGGATTGCTCAGCAGGGAGGTGGTATGGGTGCAATTTGCAGAACCTGCTGCTCAGGTCAGCTGTGGTTCTCCTGCCCTGCTCAGCCACAGCCCTTTATGTTCTGCCCTGATCTCTGAGTGGGGAAAATTGATGTCAGGGTGAGCATCAGCACTGTTATACATCTTTACCAAAGGGGAACTTGGAAGACATAAAAATGTCATAAAATTGATGACAATCAACACTTCTCTGTGTTACTGCCCATTGCTCATACCTTTGGATGTTTGGGCTGAAACTGAGCATGGAGCACAGAGAAGAGGCTCAAGTGTGGCCTAACAAATGTGTGCTACAAACATGGGAGTGCCAGGAAACCACTGGCCCAGAACCTGCATCCATCAAGGAATAAACCCAATGACACCAGAGGTTGTCACCCTCCTTCCCTGTTCATAGGACAACAACCAGCTCTTCCAGAAGACGTGTGGCAGGACGTGCCAACACAGTTTGTTAATGCTAAGGGCAAGGGACACAGCCTGGCTTTGTTTGGGCTCATCTCTTTAATTGAAGCGTGTGGGTAAAACTCTCTTGCACCTTCCACAGAACCCTCATCCATCTCGCCTACTTTGAACATCCCCTCATACTGCCCCATAAACTGAGATTTTAGGGGAGGCTGTAGCAGTTAAACAGCCTCATAGCCACTAACCCTATTCGTGCCCCTGTTCCTGAGAGAAAAACAAGCTTAAAGCAAGAATAATGGCTGATAGTTTCTTATTAGAGGCGTCGTGCCAAGTCTGGTCCTGGGTCTCAGCTGAGGCTGCTCAAAGCACCCTCACAGCTCACAGAAATCAAATATCCGCACCAGATCTGCATGCTCATCTGAAGTGGCTTTGTTTGCAGGGATGGAATCAAGGTTGAGTAACGTCGGTGCGCTGTGAGAAACAATAACTGGAAAGCACTGCTCCCACAGGGAGGGAATCTGTGCAGAAATAAAGGAAATAACAGAATGTGGTGTGTTCAGCTGGTTTGTTTCACATTGGTGGGAAATCATCAGGAGGTGAGAAAAGGCTGCGGAGCAGCACACAGAGGCTCCTTCCATTCTAGGTGATAGTGCGCCTTTGCTTCCAGGGCCTGAATTGCTTCATAAACAACTAAAATTACGTTCTAGTCTAAAACTTGGTGTTCTGCAAATTACAGACATCAACCTTTCTTACACAAATAAAGGGAACTTCCCGAGGCAGCAGTAGCAGAGAACAGTTTTTCCAAAGTGTAAACTCACAGAAACTCTATTCAGAACACTTTCTTTTTCCCTTCCCCTTCACTGTCCCCTTTCCTTATTCCTTCCCCTTCTCCTTCCCTCCCTTCCCTTTCCTTTCCCATTTCCCTTCCCCTCCCATTCCTCTTCTCCTTCCCCTTTCTCCTTTTCTTCATCCTTCTCTTTTTCTTCCCCCTTTCCTTTCCTTTCCTTTTCTTTTCCCTTCCCACAATACTGAGTAATTCGGGCTGCCTTCCCAGCAACCCTAAATCATCAGCACTTCTCTAATGCCAAGGAGGCATTGCCAATTACACTGATGGTGTGTGCATCTCGAATAACATAAGCCAAACACAAGCTACACCGAGTCCCTTTCCTCAAGACAATTTTTCCTACGTTTAGAGACCTAGATCTGCTGTTGAGAAAAAAAGGGGCCTCAGTGCCTAAAATGTAACTGTATGAAGTAAAAGAAAGAAATCCCACCTGTGAGATTTTATTCCCCTTCAGATTTAACCCTCACAGAGATCATTTCTGCAACCTTTTCTCTTCAGCAGCAAAAGGCACCATCTTTTTCTTTTCCAATAGCAGCTGAAATCCTGTGTTAGCCACAAGGTGGAACAAGCAGGGCCTGAAGATAAAGAAATCAGCAAAGAGGACCAGAAGTGGAGGCATCTCTCAATGGCCAACACTGCAGCCCCCGTTGGGCCACTTTGGGCTTTCTGACCAACTCCAATGAGCAATACAGCAATCTGAACATCAGATTAGATGTTTAAATGGGCCACTGGCCTCACGGTTCCTTTGTTGTTTGTTTGCAATTCTTATTATCCAATATGCGCATTGGATTTTCCAGACTCCTTCCAGCGAAGGTATTTGGAGCAGAGAGGGAAGCCTGGATTTGTCCCACTGGTTTGGGAGAGTTGTAGACATTTCTGAAGGTGCTTCTATGGAAAAACTGAGACCCTGCAACGTGATATCATAGATTCATAGATTCATAGACTCATTTGAGTTTGGAGAAACTCTCAAAGGCCATCTGGTTCAACTCCCTTGCAATGAACAGGGAAACCTACAGCTCCATCAGGTGCTCAGAGCCTGGTCCAGCCCGACCTTGGGTGTCTCTGATGAAGGGCATCCACCACCTCTCTGCGAAGATGCACCTTCTTCCATTCCAATGGTTCAGAGCTCTCAAAAATCAGATTTCTTGCTGGTTGCTGGGAAGAGAGGAGTCATTGCTGCAGCTCTGGGCCCTGGTCTGCTCCCGGGGAGTGCGAGGAGACAGAAAAGCTGAAGGTGCTGGTGCTGCTATTGGCATTAATTAGGCAGCCCGGGAAGTGGGTTTTCATCCTGCTTTCTGTTTGCTTTTTAATCAAAGCTCTGTGGGTTGTTGCAGGCAGGGGGGAAATAAGGGGAGGTGCTTTTCTAATGTATGTTCATAAGCAATTTGGAGGACTTTGAAACATGACTCTCTGCGGCGAGTGGCTTGTTGATTAACAGCTGCGAGCGAGGGCCACAAAGCTCCAAAGATCTCCTGTCAGGTCTCACTTGCCAAGCAAAAGAAGTATTAAGATACCAATGTAATTCAATTGTGCCTGGATTGCCGTTGTCTGGACCTCTGTGCCATCACTTCTATCAAGGCAAAGTGGATGAGAAAATGTCAGTGATCAGATTTGTGGGGATGCAGCATTGCCTCTTTGCACTGCCTCATAAATAACTGCACGAGGTCCTGGCTGATGGAGAAATCAGAGCTACTGAGTGCAAATTGTCCTCGAAAACCATACCAGAGCCAGGCCTGCTTGCAGCGTGGTTGCCCACCAGCGCTGGTCACCTTGGGGAGTGCCTTCACACGCATGCGCACACGAAGCACATTGCTAACTTGGGTCTGGTTTTGAGGGGCAATAAATCATGCAAAAGCAAAATATGGCTGAGTGAAGAATTAAGGCTGATGAACTCTCATGGAGTGACAGCTAGACACCTAATCGCTTCCAATAGAGTGAAAATACTGAGCCCGGAGAGACATCATGCTCTGGAAAATGGAGTAGAATCACCAAAGCCTCCCAAAGCATAAATCACTGCAGCATTTATTAATCACACGAAATACAAACAGCCATAAATCTGTCGCAAATAAGCAGACCAGGCCGTTTGAAGGACTGGGGAGAAATAAAGTGGAGGGAAATGAAAAAAAATGCTGCAGAAATCAGGAGAATGAGAAGACAATGACAAGGGAACAATTCTTGAGCTTAACATTTCACAGGAGAGCAATTCAAGCCTTTTTTCCTGCTGTTGTTAATGCTGGATTTGTGTGAATGCCCTCTCACTTACAGGCATTCGTGTGGTCTGGGTCGCCTATCAGCAGAGTGTGATGGATGTGGCTCCCAGGGTGGATGCTGGAGCGGTGTTGGCTGTGGGGCTGCTCACCCTGGGCTCTAATCTGCACCCATTTATTGGGATAACTCATCTATCCCCACCAGTGCAACCTCGAGGGCACAGTGCCTTAGCTTCTCTGCAGACACAGCCTCACATGTCTGCATGTCCCTATGGACTGCTCTGGAATAACAGTGGTTGTGGGGTAGGATAAGTGATCTCATCACACCCTGACCTTGGGAGCAAAGTCTGCCTTCTACTGGGCTTTGGGATTTCTGCTTCTGGCAGAAAACCATCTTCCACTCATCTCACACCACCTTTCAGACGGCTGATTCTCCACGTGGCATTTGCTCTCCCAGCGTTCACTTTTTCTCTTAGGAATGCAATTACCTCTGAGCTATATACTAACACGATGATATTTTGCAAGCCATGCCTCATAAAACTCTTTCTGCATTTTTGCGGACCGTGTTCAGCCATCCTTTGTTTCACTGCGACCACAGCTCTTCCTCTTAGGACAATTGCATCATGTCTCCTGCCTCCCAGGGTGGGCATCCTTGCCTTTAATCTCCAGGGCATCCTGCTGTAAATCTTCCCCTGCCTCTGCTGCAGCCAAACAAAGAGGTCAACTCTGCAAATTGGCTGAAAGAACCCTTTGTTCTCTCTTTGTCGTACGGGGCTGCAGTACAACTTTCCAGACCATGAGGAACAACTTCAAGTTTTACTTTTTTCATTTCAGTATTTTGTAATTTTAGTGATTTCCATCTAGTTGCAGCAATTACTTGCAGTGCAAAAAGTTTTAAAGCAGCGGACCATTATAATTTCCACCCAGGAATACTAAAAGGAATTGGCGAGCTCTTGTGCTAATTTTTGACAATCTTGGATTACTGGGGGATCTGCAGGAAGCTGAATGCATGCACATGAGTGTTCAGAATGCTTGTATAACTTAGCAGCTTAGCACTCTGTTAACTTCGTGCAAGTCCCTGCAAACTAACCGAGAGCAAAATGATGAGGAGGTGATTAACACCAGTCAACAAGTTTTGCTGTTTTCTTCTTTTCCTTTATTTGGCCCAGAAATAGGGCTCATAAAAGAAGAACTGATTTCTGCTAAGCTTTGGGTGTCCTGTTGCTCAACATTCCTGATGTATTTATAAGGGACCCGGTGCCAGATGAGCAGGGTTCAAGCTAAAGGGGCTGAGCTGGATTTGCTGACAGCTCTCTGAACACGGTTAGCAGTGGGGCGTTGCTGAGCGGGGACGTTACTGTGCCTTCTGCCAAGACCACTTCCAGGCCAAAGCCATTCACTATTCGTAGCAGTGATCTGGAAGCGAATCACCACTGATAATTACAGATTCCGCAACAATTGGCAGAGCAATTAATACCAGCGAGGGCTGTGCTGTTGGAATAACCTGATTTCCTTAATCACTCGGATCCATTCAAACGACGAGAATACCGCCAAAGTGCTGGTCACTTGTTGAGGTGAACCGAACCAGAACCTGACTGTGGGAGCTCAGCCTTCCCCAGCATGTGGGGTGAAGTCCCTCAGATGGACGTGCTGAGAAAGGGGCTTACGTGATGCTGAGAAATGAATCAAGTTTAGAACTAATCTGATGCTCAGGGCTGGAAGAAATCCCTCAGTTTTGGTGTTGTCCTCTCAAGAAGGTTATTAAAAACAAGGAGAATAAGCAGTGAAAAGATTTCCAGACTGTCATAAATGTCTCCCAGAGGTGCAGCGTTCGGCCTCTTCAGCACATCCGAGGGAGATCAAAAGGTAACTTGATTTTACTGCATAGGAATCATGGCAGGGGGAGAATAGCGAGTACTCGAGGGCTCTTTAATCTGCAGGGAATGGCAAGGGGCTGCAAGCAAGAGGCAGACTCATGTAGATGAGCGGGGCGGCTGGCTCCTGCAGCAGCAGGGCTGCTCGGCCACCAAGACAAATTGTGGTCATTTTCGGAGAACGTTGTGTCAGCACTCACAGCACCTCCTGCCTTGGTGAAATATCATCCCTGAGCATTGCAGCCCTTAGAAATTGGTCTGTCAGCTTTCCAGCAGACCGTGGGGCTTTGTTTGGGGCCACGGAGCAATCTTTGCTGGAGGGGACTGTGGGTGTGCCTTCAATTCCTGCCCCCCCAAAATGAGGTTTGTTCATAAAATCTCCCGCTGTGCTGCTGGCAGGGGCTCCCCGAGCCTGGCACAGCTCTGGTCTGCCATCCCACACAGATGGGACATTCCCAGCCCTTTCACTGTGTTTCACCATGCCTGAAATGCCAGCCACATTTCTCACTAACTCAGAGGAGAGAAATCTTCTAAAATTTAAAGGCAAATTTGTCGGTACAAGTTTGGAAGCAAAAGGTGAGAAGTAAAACAAACACCAAACACTGAGGTTTAACACACATATCCCTCCCCTGAAATGCCTCTGATCTCTGAGCTGGTGTGAAGCATTTCAGTGGCAATCCATCTTCCAGGTGTTATCCTCATCTCCAAACGCTTTTTTCCTCCACCAAGACCCAGCTGCCTTTCCGTGGAGATTTGCTTCATATGTGAACATAATAGCCCTTGATCACCCTACAGTGAGCCAGGTCCCTGCGTTCTTGAAGAGTATCTCCTCAGCAACTGATATGCTCATGATGGCTCTGCTCGGATCGAGCAGTAACTGTTTTAAAAGCAATTCCCTCTTTGCTTCTGGCTGGCTTGCTGGCGTGGCTGCCACCCACCCAGCTTGTTTTACCATGGGCTGCCAAGCTGCTCACACTAAATATTATATGAGACATCAGGTACACAGACGTCTCCAAAGTGCATTTTGGCTCATTACCAGCTTCTCATATAGACCACACACCACAAGCAGGAATGCAAATGGCAGCGTAGCAGCAAGTGGTTTCCCCACCTCTCGCCCGTGTTGGGAGCACAATAACACAGTGTCCTGGCATTGAGTTAAAGTCCCTGCCAGGACCTCCCACGGAAGGGGCCAGAGCCCTGAAAACAAGGGGAATCTTTGCAGACAGTTGTGGGGTTCTGGGAATCTCACGCACTGTAGCAGAAGGGACCACTTTACTTCTCATCCAACCACGCTGCCAAGCTCTAGGGCCCCGCGTGCAAAGCCTGCGCTGTGCAAGAAGGACCTACTGTAGGGAATCTGCTTTGTCAGGGGGTTGGACTAGATCATGGGTTTCCAACTTCTTGGCTTGCCGAGGCCACGTTGAATAAAGAGGAATTGTCTTGGACTGCATATACATAGGTCACTCCAAAAGTAATACCTCCTATTTATTTCCATGGAAACTACAACTGATATAAAGAGCATAATAACGCTGTTGGACTGTGCAAATTCTCAGCTACAAAACAATGTTTTCCCACCTAGTTGCCACCATTAGCTGTGCATTTTCACCAGCGATGAACAAAAGCCTGCATGCTGCAATTGTAGAATTCTGTACCAGCAGAGATGACCCACTGCCACTGTTGTCACTGCTGGAATGCATCACCCACCCCTCACTGAGCTCACAATGATACAAAAGAAGTGTGGTTGTGCAGTGAGGGGTATTTCTCTCTGGTAAGAGAGGTCTTATAAAAGTCTCTTAGAAAGAGATATGATCAAATTTTGAATTGCAGTTCTGTACCTTCCATTTGAAAATTCACAAGTAATGTATTTATGCTGGCTAAAAATGGAGTCTTCAATAAACCAGAAAATTTTTTTCAGCAATCTTGAAACCTATTCTCAAATTCCTTTATCAAAATAGGAAGCACGTCTGTGTATTCATTGCTGTTCATAGCCAATGTATAAAAATCTATAATCTTATTTGCCATCACTTGGTTTAGCACTTTGCTGTGCCCTGTGCCCTGGTTTCTACCCAGGCAGGGTCATAGCATACCAGTGTTCGGTTGGCACTGAGGGGCTGCTCAGTCGGGGCAGCGGTGCTGGGCGAGCTGCGCTGGGCTACATGTGATCTCCAAGCTGTGTGTTGGGCTTGCCTGGACTAGATGATCTCCGAAGGTCCCTTCCAACCTCTGTGATTCTGTGATTCTCTGACCTGGAACTGAAAGAAGTGGGAGAAGTAAGGAGGTTGTGATGAGGTTGGTCTCTTCTCCTGCATAACTAGTGACAGAACTGGAGGGAATGGCCCCAAGTTGCTCCAGCAGTGGTTCAGGTTGGATATTAGGAAAAATTCATTCTACCAAAGAGTGGTCAGGCACTGGAATGGGCTGCCCAGGGAAGTGTCTGAGTCACCACTCCTGGAGGTCTCAAGGAATGTTCATATATTGTACTAAGGGACATGAATATGAGCCAGCAGTGTGCCCAGGTGGCCAAGAACACCAATGGCATCCTGGCTTGGATCAGGAATGCTGTGGTGAGCAGGACTGGGGAAGTCATCCTGCCCTGGACTCGGCACTGCTGAGGCCTCACCTCGAGTGCTGTGTTCAGATTTGGGCACCTCAGCACAGAAAGGACACAGAGGTGCTGCAGCAGGTCCAAAGCAGGGCAGCAAGGCTGGGGAAGGGCTTGGAGGATATGGCCTCCGAGGAGAGACTGAAGGAACTGGGGCTGTTCGGTCTGGGGAGAAGGAGGCTGAGGGCAGACCTTATTGCTCTCTTCCAATACCTGAAAGGTGACAACAGCAGAGCAGGGTTGGTCTCTTCTCACTAGTGACAGGACGAGGGGGAATGGCCTCAAGTTGCGCCAGGGTAAGTTTAGGTTGGATATCAGGAGAAACTTCTTTACAGAAAGGGTTGTTAAGCACTGCAGTGGGCTGCCCAGGGAGGTGGCTGAGTCACCATCCCTGGGGTGTGTTTAAAAACCGTTTGGATGTGGTGCTCAGGGACATGATTTAGCAGGGGGTTGTTAGAGTTAGGGTCTAGAATCAGGATCGTGGTTGGACTTGATGATCTTTAAGGTCTTTTCCAACCTGAGTGATTCTATGATTCTATGGCTTAGTGGGGAAGTACTGGTGGTAGGTGGATGGTTGGACTGGGTGACCTTGGAGATCTTTTCCAACCTTGGTGATTCTATGATTCTAAGTGGGGGCATCAGCTCTTCCAAAGCCCACAAAATAACGTGGAGGAGTGTTCGGAGAAATAAATAAGAGAGGAGAAGAGAACTGGAATGGAGTCGTGTGTTGAGGAAACTGCATGCAGGTTTTACTCCATCCTCCATCACAGCTCTTATTCTGAGCAATGCCACATGTATTTCCCCCATTGAAAGTTACTTCTGCTGAGCTACCTTCTCAGAAAGCAGAAGAGAGTAGAGGAAGATGGAGTTTGGAGTGGAAGGAGGAACTGAAATAACTGGGGAGCTCAGCTGGGTGCTGGTGGTGTGGGGCAGCCCTCTGAGCAGCACCCAGGGGATGATTCTCCTCCATCTCACTAATAACCATTTCTCTCCTACCAGGAGTTACAAATGTGGTGATACAAGGGGTGGGATGAGGTTTGAAGATCATAAAGCACATTTTCTGCGAGCTCTGACTGTGTGCAATTTATTCGGTTTAATAAATTAAGCATTATAACAGGGACCACCATCGCTCTCTGCAAAACACCTGGGTTGTTTTTTTTTTCCTCTGTTGCAATTACTCCATCTGCCAACATAAACAATAAATTCTGTCAGACCTCTTTTTAGTGCACTGTATACATCTCCGACTGGTGCTTAAGGCACTGTGCTCTTCCTTCATTTTAGCAAAGACTTTGATTAAGAAATGTTCAAGGGGGAAAGAAACAACACACTTTAATAGGATGAGGGTGGGGGAGGGTAATTGAGTACAATGAGAAAGGAAACCTCGTCACTGTGTCATGTTTAATTTGGTTCCTTGCCAGGTTGCTAAATTCAATTCAGATGCATGATCACACCTTTATAAATTCAATGGGGAAATTAAAATTTAACTATCTGCTCATGAAATGTTCATGCTGTTGGTAGTGTTTAATGACTAAAGACAGGATATGTTGAGTCAAAAAAAGGGAGATATCGGTCTGATTTGCTATCGGGACACTCCATAAAATTTATTTAATCCTTTGGGTCTTACACTGGAAAATTAAATATAGGTTCAGATGGAAAATCATAGGAACTTTTGGAACAGGGGTTTTCCACAGGTATGTGAGAGAGGATCTGTGCTCAGGACCTGCATGAGTTCCAGCAGAGCCCGTGGTCTAGTGCAGAAACCTGCAGTGGAGGAGTGTGGGCTTGTGCTATTTCCAATGGTCCCCAGTGGGTGCAGCTCACACTGGCCCTTGATGGGAATCAGGTTCGTAGAGTAAATCCTTGCCATTTGCCTGTGGCTGTATATATTCAGCATCCTTGTGAGGCTACCACTCAGCCTCCATCAGGGAGAGCAACATCTGGGCATGGTGAGGATGAATGCATTCAGGTATCTGAGGTCTGATGGAAAGAGATCTAGGCAAATATTTGTCTGATTTTTGAGTGATGGAGCCAGAAGTTGTACTTGATGATCATTATGGGTCTTATGGGTCCCTTCCAACTTGGGATATTCTATGATTCTATGAAGTATCGGAGCTGGAGGACTGCTCCAGTGGGTTGTACAGAGTGATGCTGCTTTATATCAGTGAAGCATCCAGCTTTTAGATGCTCTATGGGATTTGAGTTGGACAAAGTACTCCAAACAGTGCCTGCAGGGATCACTACAGGTACACAATCCAGCCCATCGCAGCCATTTTCAGGCCTGCCCAGATCCTCTGCCATCAGCAGGGAGTTTAAATCAGCTACTCATCTTGTAGGGCAATAAGCAGCACACAAGCTCCTCCAGAATACTGAACCACTCAAAAAAGTTGGGGTGCAGGGAGATGGTTGAGCACTGTGGCTAAATCAAATCCATCAGTGCTGGCTTTGCTTTTGTCCCATGTTGTTTGCAAAGTTACACAAAAACTGCCCTCCTGATCACTGAACACTCCATAAAACCCAGACTGGGAGACTTGGTGTGCTTCTAAGCCCAGGAAAAGAGCAGTCTCACTGCAAATGTCTCATAAAAGAAGCATAAAAGGCAAGAAGGAAAAGGTCAAATAGAAATGACAGTGGAGGAGGCTGTAATAACAACTCATCCCAGGCCCCCCCCGATCCCAAGGGAAGGTGCAGGAGATTCAGAAACCTGCCTGACCTCATCCATAAGAGCTGAAAATACCAGAGATGTCTCCAGATTTTATTCATTTCTGCAGAGATTTGTCAGAAGGGAAACTATGAGGAACCTTCGCACTGGGCTGCCTGACACTCACCATGATGCATTTATCGTAGTTTCCTGCAGCCATGGGAGAAGCTTCAGCCTCTTCATCCTTGTGAGATGCTTCGCAGAGGACCTGTTGCCTTGATGGGCACATCCTCCTCATCTTTTTGACTTGCTACAGGAGTTATTTGAGGTGAAAACTTGGAATGTCCTTAATTGTATTCATCTGGAAAAGTTTTAGAGGCAGAACAAAGATTGGAGGAATAACTATTAAACTTGGCAGTGCTTTGACTTTGTAGCTACTTTTAATCAAGTAGCTTCTTAATTTTTTTTTTAATGGAATATTCATTGCTATTAGATAATCCATCCAAGCCTGAAACCCCTTTTGCTAAGTATAGTATGTACATGAATAATGGTCCCTGCCTCCAAGAGTCTGAATAAGCAAGGCAGCCAACGGGGAGGGATTGGCAGGAAGGTCTGGGCAAGGTTGAAGTTCAGTCTGGTGACCCAGCCCTGTGCTAAGGTTGGGTACAGTGTAAGAACATAGTGATGCAGAAACGGATGCATTGGTTTTAAGATCAAAATACATCCCTATATTAATTAGGTTGTCTTTTCTAGCCAGCACACCAAAAATAGAAAATATCTGTTTTATTTCTGCTGAGACATGCCAACTTCAAACAACAGCTGGGTGAAGGCACCTGAAGGTCTTCAGGCAGCACTGCAGTACAAGGGTGCTGAGCTGGAGAAGGTTTCCAAAAGAGACTTTTTTCCCCTCCCCTCCCCTCCCC